>NC_133529.1:89719960-90034782 GCF_048544455.1 Silene latifolia
TGTCAAGGTCGACAAATTCCATCACTTGCTTCGGGTCCAGTACGGCTATATCAGCTGCGCCCATAATTTCCTGCTCAATGTTAATCATGACTACATCCCCTCTAGGTGACTTCTTTACAGCCAGGTTGTGCAAAGCCTTCAGCGAAGTAGTTTTCGTTTTTTTTCTTATATGCACACGAGTCATAATAAGAATCATAAGTAGGCTTGACTGCAACAAAAGTAGATGGCTTATATTGTATGTCCTGTGGTTTTGTTTTTGGGGGAAGACGAAGTCCTTTCGATGACTTTGTCCGTTGACGTAGTAGTAATTGCTTTAGCTGCCGCCATGGTTTTGCTTAACTTCTGCAAATGTAAAGATTAAAGTACCTACGATTAAAGTACTTACGATATGTTAATATTCGCACCCTAATATATTTAAAGAACAAGTAATAATTAACGTCTGCATATAGGTACCTCGAGGATGATAACATTGATGAGGTTGTCAGGCCATTGCATATAAGAACGTAGGGCTTCTTTCAAATAAGTGACCTCCTCATTAGGAAATAGTACTTTTACTTCCTCAAACTCGTCTTTATATAATTGGGACACTTCCACTTTCCTGCATTTGTCACGAAGGGGTATACCATGAACCTTAACTTGTTGAAGCCGATGTAGATACCTCATTTCTTCACCTCCCGCCAACCACCCAGTGATGATTGGGCCACATGTTTGATACGCGGAACGATTTTATGACAGTTCATAAGTTCATCGACAAGTGATAACTCAAACACTCGAGTCAACCCCTTGGTCGTCATCTACGCACCGATACGGTCATTTTGACAGTAATTAGAGTTCATTTGGAGTCGGGGTCAAAAATCACTTCATTTTCTAAAAACCCGTTTAAATGCCGAGTCGAAATATTTCAGAATGTTCTAGAATTCTCTAGATATTTATTCCTAAAATTAAATTAATATTTTTAAGAAAATATCTTTCCATATTTTGTGTTTTATGGAATAAGGAAGTATAGATCTACCGAAAGTCCATAATTAAACGCGGAATTCTTTCTTGCTGAGGAGGAAACCTCTGGGGAAAGGACGCAGCAGGTGCTGCGCCTCTTCCAAGGATCGCAGTAGCTGCTGCGCCTCTTCCCTAGCCCTCTTGACATGCTTTGCAGAATATTTCCGTGATTTGTTTCCGTATCCGTGTCATTCCTAAACTCCTTCGGCCTCCATATTTGGCACGCGAGTGTTCCGCCCCTTCTTTCTCTCTCTTTGAATTCTAGACTACGCTATTGCTTTTGACGCCTACGTGCTTGATCAATCAACCACGTAAGCTCAGATCATTCTGAGTCCCAGTCACGTTGCATAGACCGACCAATTTAACCAACTCCACTTTAATCAACCTAATCAATCTTTTAAATCCTTTAACGAGGGCACTTTCCACTCATATTCGAGTCGAGCAATTACTAAACGATAACTTTAGTCAATATCATCTCGTCGAACATGTAAGTCCGAGGGTGTAAATCCCATTTATTTATTGTATTTTTATTTTGTACCAATTAATGTAAAGTTTGTATCGAAAGCACGTTCAAAACCGTCTTAAAATTAAACTTTCAAAACCGTTTTTACAAAACAGCGGAGGTCTGACGTCGAGAAGAAACGCAGTAGCAGCTGTGCCTCTTCGAAGAGTCACAACATCTGTTGCGCCTCTTCCAGAGGTTGTCGCTGCTCCTGCTCTTCTTCTTCCTCGACTTTCTGCAATATAAACATGTTTTTAACTAATCCGTTTTAAATTATAATGCATAATTCGACATAGATCCCTTATAATTCAATATTTGCGGGTTTTGGTCATCTATTTAAACCCGGATTTTAAAAGTTCGATTTTCTCATATCAAGTCTTTAGAATTCGTCATTGGTACATAATTTTATCTATTTGATTTCAGTTTACCAAATTTAATTCCGTTTTCAAGTTAAAAGTCTCGACCTTTATGAAACTCGACATCGTATAATAATAATTATGTAAATCGCCGTATTACTTTATTTAAACTTGTTCCCTAATCTGACTTGTGATGATATTAGTATGCATAAACATGTTAAATTACTTTAACTCGAGTCTAATATTGATAATCCATCCTAAATTCCCTAATGAACGATAACTAATCCGCGATTCTGACTTCACACCCAGAATCCAACTCAAGAACAAACGCAGGAAGTGTCGCGCCTCTTCCAGAGGACGCAGCAGATGATGCGCCTGTTCTGGGTTGGCTTCTGTCCCTGAACTCTCGCTTTGACGTAGCTCCTAATTACAGTTGTTAATCAACTATTATTCGTATTTCCGTGTTTTAAATTCTAATTTTATTTTCCTTTTATTTTCTTCTTCGAAATCTTGTTTTTGAGCGTGCTTTCGACGTGATCAAATAAACTTTGTAATCCTTGTAATTTTAATTATTATAATTCATTTATTATTTTTATGTATGATTTAATTGTATGGCATTCACACGTAATTAATCTAACTTCCTACTTCGACCCCACATTGTTTGCTAAAATACGTGTTAACCGACATAGTCTAATTTCACATGCTAGGATAAATATATGTTTGTTGCATTGCATGCATTACATCAACGACATATCAAATATGAAGAATTTCCCTAATCATTAGTAGAGGACGCTATCGAGGCGGGCGGGATTAGGTATTCGAATTAAAGAGCTTCCTAATACGTACCCTCACCCCTTACTCCAGTTATCTCTGAACATCCGTGTCCATTGGCATCTCGAGAGTCATTCTAGACATGGAATGCTAAGGGTAACGAGATCTTAGTGTTCATGTCATTACTTTGTGTCTTGACATGACACGAGGTATTCGAACGATTTCCAATTTTTCCACAATAAATTTGTGGCGACTACACAAATGCAGGCTTATTCAACCTTTCACCGGTTTCAATGCCTCACCAATCAGTAACGGCCCATGACATGCTTTGTCAAAACAAGGTTTCGTGGGAGAAGTGTCGCCGACTCGAAACCAACGCGCGGGTGGCCCATGTCCACAGTTTGGCGACTCCGCTGGGGATGATACACTTACGTGTTACCCAGGGTGAAACTTGAACAAGGTTAGGGAATAGTTTATACGAGACACTTGTCAATTTTCATTAGTCGACCTTCTTAGGTCGTTTCATTCGGCCTTCCTAGGCTTAACCCAACCCATTCGACCAATCGTCCCGTCTGGATGGGCCAAATTCCTATCTGGGCCTAAAGATGGATAACGATTGACGTCAACCATACCGTGGTACATACTCATGTTTGTATCAAGAGCTTTCACTACTCGAGGAAATGGACTAGGAACCGACCTTACTCATGTTTGGCACGGACCTCTCCATAGACCAGGGTTTGATTGCTTGGTATGGCAACCCACCTTGTAAGCCAAAACCCTTTAAATGCACTCAGCATACTGTTATAATGCCCATATGTATGTTTGTATCATATACGTGATCACCATTTTGTAAACAAAACCATGACGAAATTTTGTAAAACAAAATCCGTTTCAAAATGTAAACCTTTTCAAAAATGGCCTAAAACAGCGCAAAATAAGCCGAAACTCTGTCCAAATGTCGAGTCGAAATTCGGGCCTCAAACCCATTTCAAAACTCACTTCGAGTCAGCACTCCTACAACTACACTACAGTTGTCTAGGACAAACATTTCAAAATTTGTCATTTTCAAATCCCACTTGACACAGTGCCGCACACCCACTTCACGAGTCGAGTCTCTTTTTAGTAAGTGTGCGAAAATGGTCGATCGTGTTTTGATTTGTCGTCGATTTCTTATCCTCAGTTCCAAAATGGTGGGAACTAGTCATGAAAGCGTTAATGGTCAACCCCAACCGTCCGTAAATGGTAATGATCAAATCCTAGTTGCACTCATTCGTCTCCAGACAAGACAAGACCAAGCTTATGCTCACCTTAATGCCATCGAAGGCCGCGTTGTCTTGGTAGAAGCTAGACTTCCTCTTGCAGGGGATGATATTCCCGATATGGTCATACACGATAATCTTCCACTATTTGTTGGGCAACCAGAAGTCAATCTTCCACCCGGTCCTACTGAAGCTGAAAAACGACTCCAATATTTGTAGGAGCAACTAATGTACCTCAAGGGAGATGACATCTATAGAGAAAACAGCCGCAATATGAGGCGGTAAATGCTCAACTGCCAGTTAACTTCAATATGACTGACATCCCGATGTTTAAGGGGCATGAAAACCCTTTGAACCATATCCGTGCCTTCAAGTATATTATGTCTATCAAAGGCATTAAGCCAGAGATGTTCTTAAGGATCTTTCCTTCATCTCTCGATACTATTCCTAAATAGTGGTTCTACTCCTTGGATCACAAGAAAATTGCCACTTGGGACGATGCTACAATCGATTTCACCAAACAGTACGCGGATAATGCTGAAATTGAAGTCAATATGCGCACTCTAGAGGTTCTAACCCAAAATGAGAAAGAAGGTTTCACCGACTTCCTAAGTAGGTGGAGAAAGACTAGCACACAACTCGTCGAGCGCCCAGATGAACCTTGATGTGACCATAATTAGCGCATATTTAGCCCCCGAATTAGCCTTGTTCCCATGCTTTTTAGTGCCTATTTGGGTCATTTCTTATCTTTAGTTCTTTGTTTTGCATATTCTTTGAGATTTTGATCCCTTGGTAGGAAAGGAGTAAGAATCTTGCATTTTCATGGCAAAACGAGGCTAAATTGATTGTATTCAATGACCAAGCATCAAGAAGAGACAAGACTAGAAGGCCTTTGTACATATCATAGTAGAAGAACAATGTTGAGAAAGGATCCTTGCGTCCCCAAGGAAATCCCCAAGGAATTTATGAAGAAAAGGGAAGAAAAGTAGAAGAATTGACGCTGACCAACAATCCGAACGGATTGCAGACAATCCGCCCGTCCAGCCAGAACAATCCGAGCGTCCCTCCTTGGAATCCGCTCGGATTCCCCTTCAACAATCCGAGCGTCCCTCTCCTAAATCCGCTCGGATTGCACCGCCCAAATCCGGCCGTCCCGACCCTAATCCGCCGGATTCTGACAAAGACGGATTTCATTCTTCAAGCTACGAAAAGAGAAGCCCTTCTCTCGGAAAATACCGGGTCCTCCTTGCTCAACTTAAAAGTGTAATTACTAGTTTAGCCCTTAGTTAACCCTAATGCATCCTCCCTAATTTTCACTATAAATACCCCATTAGGCTAATTAGAGGAGCATGTTCTTCTTATCAATAATTAGTGTAGTTAATATCAATCAAATCTCTTTTCAATATTGTAATCAAGTACTAATCAAGTTTTAATCCAAGTTTTAGTTCTTTAATCTCTCTCTTGTTCTTCCTTTATTTTGGGTAATTGAAGATTATTTGGGTTATTATTGGGAGATTGACAACCTCTCAATCTAGGATTCAAGTACTTCTATTATTCTTGCTTTATTATTGGAATCATTAGTAGGTATAATCTCTTAATCCCTTTTTAATTATTGTTAATTACTTTCATTTATTCATCATGTTTCATATTGTTGGTATGATTGACAACCTTGCTAGCATGATCAACATGATAATGAGTGAGTAGTCTCTTAGCTAGGGTTTAATGGGTGATTAGGGAAACCAACATGGGGAATGATTCATGCTTAAATCAATATGCTTTCATATCTTATTTGCTTGCTTGTTTTGATCTCAATTCATGCACATGTTATATTTGATGAAATGCTAAGCCTATGAATCCTTGCATTTACTATCATCTTCTATCTTTTCAATGAGACTTGTAAGACATAACCCAACTCGAGTCTCATTAGACCATGCATGTGTTGAGTAGGAAAGATTAAGTCGACTTGTAGGTGTTGTACAATCTAATCGATTCGGCTCCGGGACCCAAACTTTCCTAGGATTGTAAGATATAACCCAACTCAATCCATCACAACAATAATTGCTTGCTTATAATTTGAGAACATGTTTGTATGGTCATATCCCATGATTCCCCTATGATCCCATGACACCCTAGTGCTCTTAATCAATTGTTTACACCCCTTATTTTATTCATCTTGCTAGTTTATTTTCATTGTTATTTTAGTTTAGTGACCTTCTACACCAACCCAATTTGGGACAACCCTAGACACTGCTAGTTACAATAGAATTCTCATTTCAATACCCGTCCCTTGGGATCCGACCTTTACTTGCCTCTTTACTAATTGTAGAGTTGTTTGTGGAGTATAAATTGTGTTTTGTATCGACCATTGACCAACGACCACATATACTTAATTGTGAACACGAAATGGCATCAATAAAAAATGGCGCCGTTGCCGGGGACGGTGTTTAATTGATTTAAGATTTCTTTTTATTGTTATTAGTTGTGTCTTTCTTCACCTTGGGGAAGTAAAACTCCTCAAGGTTTGTTCTAATTGTTTTTGAGTTGTTTGATATTTTGCATGTCTAGAAGGTTACAAAGTGATTTGTTACCTTTTGACCGTGAAATCGAAAGAACCTTGACGAATAATAGGAGACTTGTTAGGAGGAATTTGAGAGGTGTTGGTGAAGTTGTTCAACCCACTAGTGAGTTTGTCAATCCTTTCGCAATAGAAGGAGAAGAAAACCCATTACACAATATCCCACAAAATCCACCTACAATGCCTAAATTCTCGTCACACTCTATACCCACCGAGGAGAATCTACCAAATGGTACTCCTACACCGCAACATCTCACCGGTAATTTTATTGCCAAGTCCGCCTTCATCCAACTAGTTGAGAGGAGCCAATTCGGGGGAAATGCCTAGTGAGGACCCTCATTCTCATATGGAAACCTTTTGCGATTATTGTGATGCTATCTCTCAAACGGGCGTGACTCAAGACCAAATTAGATGGGTCTTATTTCCTTTTTCGTTAATCGGCACCGCAAAGCAATGGTTGAAGGGCCTTGATAAGGCCACCCTTGGAATAGATTCTTGGAAGAAGTTAGCTCTAGCTTTCTACAAAAAATTCTACCCACCGGAAAAGACTAACATGCTAAGAGCTCAAATTACGGGTTTTAAGCAAAGGGATGAAGAATCTTTGTATGAAGCTTGGGAGCGGTTCATAGGTATTTGTCGCTCATGTCCTCACCATGGACTTAGCGAATGGTTTTTGGTACAACAATTTTGGAACGGTTTATATGAAGATTCAAGGAACATTCTCAATATGGGATCAAATGGAATGTTCACCGAAGTTGATGACAATCAAACATGGAACAAGATTGAGGAACTGGCGGTCCATAATTCACAATATAGTAGACCTCGCAAGGCTACTAGAGGAGGAAAGCATGAAGTGGACTCCGTTACTCAATTGGGTGCTCAACTTAGTGCTCACATTGACACAATCAACTTGAAGTTTGAACAAGCTATGGCTAGACTTGAGGAAAACTCAAAATCATCAAAGCATCATGTCAATGCCATGACGGCATCCTCATCAATCCCAAGTGGGATATGTGAGAATTGTGGAACTTTGGGTCATGACCCAAGTGAGTGTAGGGGAACAACCGAACAAGTTAATGCTTTCCAAGCTTACAAAAGTGGTACCCCTTATTCAAATTTTTACAATGAAAACACCAAGTTCCATCCAAATCTCTCATACAAAAGCCAAAATGTTCAAAACCCTCAAACAACATACACTCCACCACCCATGAGGAATCAAAATCAAAGACCCTTTTACAATCAAAACCAAGGTTACCAAAATCAAAATCCATACAATCACCAAAATGACCAAGGTTTTGATGTCCAAAAAGCGGTCCTCCAAATGCAAAAGAATCAACAAGAATTTTTCACTCAAATGCAAAAAGATAGCCAAGCAAAGGACACTACCATCAACAACATTCTAGCTCACACCAAGATGTTGGAAACACAATTGACTCAACTAGCATCTTCAAGCTCACAAAGACAAAAGGGGCAATTACCACCTCAAAGTAATCCCCCTAGACATGAAACGGTTAGTGCCATTCACTTGAGAAGTGGTACAAGGTATGAAGCACCAAAGAAGCAAGTTGAGGATGAAGTTGTGCAAGCTAGTGAAAAGGAAGAAATTGTGCAAAGCCCCAAAGAAGGGGAATCATCAAAAGAAGAAAGTTCAAAGAAAAATGAAGACAAGGCCAAAGAGAAGGAGCCCAGTGTGATTAGACTTCCTTTTCCAAGTCGTCAAGCCAAGCCCAAATTTGATGATCAACTTGGAAAGTTCATGGAGATTGTGAAGAATTTAGAAGTCTCAATTCCTTTCACGGAATTAATCAATCATGTACCGGCCTATGCAAAATACATGAAAGATATCCTCACAAAGAAGAAGTCGATCCGGAAACTTGAGACTATCGCCTTCACTAAGGTGAGTAGTGCAATACTTCAAGGGAGTTCACCTCCAAAGTTAAAGGATCCGGGAAGCTTCTCAATACCGTGTACCATTGGCGACACGACGATCAACAAAGCCTTATGTGATCTAGGGGCTAGTGTGAGTGTCATGCCGTACTCGGTAAGTAAAAGGTTGGGGATGGAAGAGCTTAAATGCACCAATATCACGCTCCAAATGGCCGATAGATCGACGAAGACACCATTAGGGATATGGGAAGATGTCCCCGTGCGAATTGGGAAGTTTTTCATCCCGGTGGACTTTGTCATTGTTGATATGGAGGAAGATTCCAACATTCCAATCATCTTAGGAAGACCTTTCCTACACACCGCGGGTGCGGTGATTGATGTGAAACATGGAGAGCTCACTCTAGAAGTGGGAGATGAAAGCATAACTTTTAATCTTGACAAAACCATGAGACCTCCTCATTTGCATGAGCCATATTTCATGATTGATCATTATAGCCGAAAAGATGAAAGGAAGAGATCGGAACTCCAATGGAGGAAGAAAATTGAAGATGCTCCATTCAAAGAGCAAGTGAATTGTGACAAGGAGAGCTTGCAAAGCTCATCAAAATCAACCAAGGAAGAAGAGGATGGCCTCATTGGCCAAGAGAAGAAATGGGGAGAGTTGTCTCCATCTAAGCAAGAGATTTTCAATGATCAACTCAATGAAGTTTGTGGTCTTTGGGACGACGAGTTTGAAGGGATTTTTAATCCCTACATTGGGCATGCCATCGATCATGATCAACAACAAGGGCCACGGTCTATTGAGGACCTCTACCACAATAATGAACAAGCTTTTGATTACTTCTTCAAGGTGTTGAGCAACATCAACAACACCTTGAACATGCCCCCTTGACATCTCATCAAGAATGAGAGTTTGGTGGAGTCCTCCCTAAACCACCACTTGTAAATATTTCTAACCCCCTAACTTACATTTCAATTTTTGTATTGCATTTTTTGTCATTTTTGGATTTTTATTTACTTTGATCAAAATAATTGTCATGTAAGAGAGAAGTGAGGGAGGGACTAACGACTTCAATTGATGTGTAGTGCTTTACCTTAGTGTGGGGATGGGAATTGCCTAGGTTATCCATGCCTTAGTAATGCCCCCACAATGAAGAACACAAGAAATGAAGAAGAAAGGATGAATGGTAAAGGGAAATGCATTGTGCACGAATGGAATGAATCCGGGTGCAAAGGACCAGAATCCTAGCGGATTCCCAAAAATCCGCCCGTCTTGTGCAATCCGAGCGTCCTGACCAAAAGACGCCCGTCCTGAGCTGAGCTGAAATTGAAAATTTCTTGACTGTTGAAGAATCCGAGCGGATTTCTGGAAAGACGCCCGTCTCATAGAATCCGTCCGTCTTGTGAAGAAGACGCCCGTCTTTGCATTTGAAGAAAACAAAGAAATTTCTCTCGGGATGAAATCCGTCCGTCCCGAAGCAAATCCGCCCGTCCCATCACAGAAGAATCCGAGCGGATTCCCGTAATCCGCCCGTCTTTAGGCGAGCTTCGAAAATTTTGAAGCCGCAGAATCCGCACGGATTGGGCCTAATCCGCACGGATTGCCCCTGCGTTTTCGAAAATTTCGACTTCTTTAAATACCCTCCCACCTTCATTCCTTCATTCATTCATTCATAAACACTACCCACAACATCAAAACCCTCATCCTCTCCATCACAAAAACAAAAACCCTCAACAAAATCCACCAAAATCAAATCAAACCATCCTTCAAACAACAAATCAATCACTCCATCTTCAATAAAAATCAAAACCAAGAACAAAATCTTCAACCTTTGAGTCGATTTTTGATTTCATAAAGGCAAAGCCTTTCACCTTCAAATCGATTTGGGCATTCTACAAATTGAAGATTTTTGATTCTTTTCTTGGTTAGTTCATCAAATGGCAAGGACAAAGGGAGCAACAAAGGCACCAAAGGCAAAGGCTCTCTCTCAAAGGCAAAAAGCTCTCCAAACAAAGAAAGCTTTGGCAATGGTGGTATCAACACCAAACTTGGAAGTGCAACAACAACAACAAACTTCTATGGGAGCATCACCTTCTACTCCGGTAATCGATCAACTCTTGCATTATCCGGAGGTAACTTTTATTTCCGATACCCATAGAAATACATTTGTCAAGTTTGCTATGAAATCAATTCAATCCACCAAATTCATATGTGAAGATGCCTTGGAGAAATTGGGTGTTCTTGAACAAACAAAAGCCTTTTTCAATGCCATGGGTTTGAAGAAATTGTTTGAAACAAAGGAATCGACATACCCTTCCCTTGTCTTGGAATTCTTAAGTTCTTTAAAAGTTACCAAAGTTGAGGATAGGGAAAATCTTGAGTTTCGTCTAGCTAACATTAGTAGACGCATTACCTTTAAGGAATTGGGTGAAATTTTGGGTCTTAGCGATGAATCGAGATATCTTAAGCATTATGGAAAGTATGACCCCGAGCCTCTTTGGGAGGCAATCTCCGGGAAGAAATTTGATGATTTTCATGCTTGTCGTGCTCTTTTGGTCCATCATCCGGGCATAAGAGTATGGCACAAAGTTGTGGGAAATACCATAATTGCTAGGAAAGACACCAATCATTTCACAAGACTTGATTTTATTCTCCTTGAATCGGCTTTGAATGTCGGAAGAATTCACACCAAGCCTTTCAATTCTTTGAGGCTATTGGTTGATAGATGGCTTAATGTTGATAATGGGAAGAAGGGTACGACCGTTATTGTCAATGGCGGCCTAGTCACGGTCCTAGCTAAGCACTTTGATCCTAATTTCAATAAGGATAAGAAGTACAAAGCAAAGGAAGGTGGCCATCTTATTAATATGCACATTATGATTAACAAGTTCAAGTGGGTTGCCCATAACCCCTTTGACACTAAATATGGATGGCTAACTAGTGAAGCTAGATCGTTCACCTTACCCTCGAAGATTTGTCGCCTAAGTGTCCACCGGACCAACTATCTACTTCCCCTATCCGAAGAAGCCGAGTACATCATTCAACAACAAAAGGGTGATCATGAAACCCCCTCCTCTTCCATTGTTACACCGCCTTACCCCTTTGTGTATGAAGAGTTCAAACCGGAAGGAGTTGAAATTGGGAAAGACTATGTCACTCTTCTTATGCAAGCCATGCACAAGCAAGCTTATGAAGATCGGAAGAATGCATATTTGGCTCAATATCCTCCCCTCCTACATTTAGCTAGGCAAGGACTCCTTGATCCATCTTGCCCTTTGCCTAGTTGGGCGGATAAAGAAGCCTTGTTTCCGGGTGCATCTAGGGACGTGGTGGAAGACAATGAGGTTGTTGGAAATGGTGAAGAAATTGATGATAATATTGAGGAAGATGGAGAAGGAGATGGAGAAAGAGATGGTGAAGATGATGATGAACAAGATGATGAAGAAAGTGACAAGGAAAGTGGCAATGTGACCACTTCTCATGAGGGAAGTGGTGATGATGATAGCATGATGGAGGACTAGCAAGCCTTGGAGACTCCTACACTCCCATGGTTTGCCTATATCTCTTTGTATTTTATTTCATTTTTGATCATTGTTGGTTTAGTCCTAGCAACATCAAAGGACTCACACCTCGGTTCCATTGAGGTGTTCTTCTTTTTGTTCCCATTTGTAAAATCCAAAATGACAATCTAGTTTCATGCATAGCATAGTGTGTGCATGAATTATACCCATCCTTGGACATTAGCAATAGTGTCTTATTTGGTTTGGGGAAGTTGATGCATACACAACGGGAGGTAATCTAAATTATCCTCTCCGTCATAACAAAAACCATGCATCATGTAGTATAGCTTAGTATAGAATTGCATTTAGTATAGAAATCATGCATCATCTTTGCATAATTTCCATCATTTTGGCCATTGAGGACAATGCCCATATTAGTGTGGGGATGGGAATTCTAACATTTAACTCTTATTCAAAAACCCATAAAAATTGAAAAATTTCAAAAACCATAAAAATTTGAAAAATTGAAAAATCCAAAAACAAGTTCATTTTCTTTGTATATATTGTCTTGTATATATTGTGTTTGTTTTATCCTTGTTCACATTGATTGACTACGCCACATCCGAGACATGAGGATATTGAAGACCGCATGGTATGATCTTTCCAATCTCCTTTTTCCTCTTTATGTTAATGACTATGTGGCTTTATTTTGATTGATGCGGTAAAACAATGAGAATTTAGGACTTGCATTTAGTTTATATGGCATATTAGTTGGTAGAATCATTTGCATTAGGATGTTTATATGCTAGTTGCATCATGGCATGTAGTTTGCATGTTAGAAAAATTTTGCGAAACCGTCTACTTGGGAAGCTTGACAAGTGTATATAGGCCCTAGTAGATGCTTTTTATTCTTAAGACTTTGCTTGTTAGAATACTTGTAAAACACCCTAGGATGTGTCATGCTAGTATCCTTTGACCCATGGATTAAGGCCTAGTCAAGAGTACCTTGTGGTGTGATAACTCCTTGGCTACCGTTTATTCCAAAGTGACCCTTGAAACCATGCACCCATAAATCCATCATCCATATTCTACCATATTTTTGTCAACAAAAGGGAATGGGCACAAAAAAGAAATCAATTTGAGTTCAATGAAATGAAAAGTGAAAGAAAGTTTGCAAAAATGCATCAAATGAAAAGAGGAGCAAAAATAGACTCCAAAAGCTTCAAAAACAAGGCACCCTCGTTACTAATTGGGGTGACTTTGAAAATGTTCAAAAGAAATGGAAAAAGTTGTCAAGTATTGAAATGCCAAAAATCAAAAAGAAATGGCAAAAAGAAAGTGTTCTCAAATGTTATATGCCACAAGAAATTGGGGGGAAAACAAAAACAAAAGCAAACTCCCAAAAGTGAAACTCAAATATCTATCGATCCCTTTATCCATCATATCCATTTTTGTGCATGGTAGAGAGGGGACGACCCTTCTTCTTGTCTAGGCAAGAGGGGGAATTCCGCGATCCTCCAGTGTTTCTAACACCATGGGGAGTCTATTCTTGACGAAAGCATTTAACGATTGAGGACAAAGGTACCCTAGCTTGACACATTTTGGAGGTGATTTATTGGTATCCTTCTAGGCTTAGTAGTTTGAACAAATTGCATCTATGAAGGATTGTGTACCCTTGAATTGCTTCCCTTGTAGATAATTTCCGCCACTTAGATGAGGAAAGTGGCTATTCTTTTTGTAGATGCATCCGTTATGTGATTTTATGTGCTTTAATGTTTGGATGTGTCGCCATTTTGGCAAGACCCACCTTGCCTTGCAAGAAGGCATCCTACCTCATGGTTGTCTTGTTGTGAGTTGAAGGGGCGGAGTGAGACCCGCTAATTGTCTCATATCGGCTATTATTATTAGGATAGGTTAGTTTTGGTCCTAGTCTTTGTCACCTCTTTACTCGGGACGAGCAAAGGTTCGGTTTGGGGATATTTGATGTGACCATAATTAGCGCATATTTAGCCCCCGAATTAGCCTTGTTCCCATGCTTTTTAGTGCCTATTTGGGTCATTTCTTATCTTTAGTTCTTTGTTTTGCATATTCTTTGAGATTTTGATCCCTTGGTAGGAAAGGAGTAAGAATCTTGCATTTTCATGGCAAAACGAGGCTAAATTGATTGTATTCAATGACCAAGCATCAAGAAGAGACAAGACTAGAAGGCCTTTGTACATATCATAGTAGAAGAACAATGTTGAGAAAGGATCCTTGCGTCCCCAAGGAAATCCCCAAGGAATTTATGAAGAAAAGGGAAGAAAAGTAGAAGAATTGACGCTGACCAACAATCCGAACGGATTGCAGACAATCCGCCCGTCCAGCCAGAACAATCCGAGCGTCCCTCCTTGGAATCCGCTCGGATTCCCCCTCAACAATCCGAGCGTCCCTCTCCTGAATCCGCTCGGATTGCACCGCCCAAATCCGGCCGTCCCGACCCTAATCCGCCCGGATTCCTGCACAGCACGGATTTCATTCTTCAAGCTACGAAAAGAGAAGCCCTTCTCTCAGAAAATACCGGGTCCTCCTTGCTCAACTTAAAAAGTGTAATTACTAGTTTAGCCCTTAGTTAACCCTCATGCATCCTCCCTAATTTTCACTATAAATACCCCATTAGGCTAATTAGAGGAGCATGTTCTTCTTATCAATAATTAGTGTAGTTAATATCAATCAAATCTCTTTTCAATATTGTAATCAAGTACTAATCAAGTTTTAATCCAAGTTTTAGTTCTTTAATCTCTCTCTTGTTCTTCCTTTATTTTGGGTAATTGAAGATTATTTGGGTTATTATTGGGAGATTGACAACCTCTCAATCTAGGATTCAAGTACTTCTATTATTCTTGCTTTATTATTGGAATCATTAGTAGGTATAATCTCTTAATCCCTTTTTAATTATTGTTAATTACTTTCATTTATTCATCATGTTTCATATTGTTGGTATGATTGACAACCTTGCTAGCATGATCAACATGATAATGAGTGAGTAGTCTCTTAGCTAGGGTTTAATGGGTGATTAGGGAAACCAACATGGGGAATGATTCATGCTTAAATCAATATGCTTTCATATCTTATTTGCTTGCTTGTTTTGATCTCAATTCATGCACATGTTATATTTGATGAAATGCTAAGCCTATGAATCCTTGCATTTACTATCATCTTCTATCTTTTCAATGAGACTTGTAAGACATA
Source organism: Silene latifolia (assembly GCF_048544455.1). NCBI lineage: Eukaryota > Viridiplantae > Streptophyta > Magnoliopsida > Caryophyllales > Caryophyllaceae > Silene > Silene latifolia. The sequence goes on from NC_133529.1 coordinate 89,735,036, forward strand.
ACCCAACTCGAGTCTCATTAGACCATGCATGTGTTGAGTAGGAAAGATTAAGTCGACTTGTAGGTGTTGTACAATCTAATCGATTCGGCTCCGGGACCCAAACTTTCCTAGGATTGTAAGATATAACCCAACTCAATCCATCACAACAATAATTGCTTGCTTATAATTTGAGAACATGTTTGTATGGTCATATCCCATGATTCCCCTATGATCCCATGACACCCTAGTGCTCTTAATCAATTGTTTACACCCCTTATTTTATTCATCTTGCTAGTTTATTTTCATTGTTATTTTAGTTTAGTGACCTTCTACACCAACCCAATTTGTGACACCCCTAGACACTGCTAGTTACAATAGAATTCTCATTTCAATACCCGTCCCTTGGGATCCGACCTTTACTTGCCTCTTTACTAATTGTAGAGTTGTTTGTGGAGTATAAATTGTGTTTTGTATCGACCATTGACCAACGACCACATATACTTAATTGTGAACACGAAATGGCATCGATCAAACCTACTCTTGTTGAAAAGTTCGTGGACAATTTAAGGCCAATCTATCAGAACCATCTAAGGTACCAAAACATAAAGTCTTTCAAAGACTTAACTGTACTAGGAACGAGAATTGAGGATGACATCCGAAAGGGGCTCTTGTCCAAATGATAGGTCGTGGATATCAAGGCACAACGAGCCGTTCTTATGGCTCCACTAGTAAGACCAACGAGGTCAACCTTGTCGAATCATCTACGAAGAAGAATAACCCGCAGAGGAAGTTCACCAACGTTGGTGACTCATACTCCAATGCTCTGAAAAGACTGATGAAGCAAGGTAAACTCCAACCCATAGGACCTACACCTGACCCAAAGAAGAAGTCTAGGTTCTGGGACGAGAATGCCTACTGTGAGTACCATAGAGGCAAAGGGCATGATACAGAGAATTGCTTCAAATTGAAACATGCCATCCAGGATATGATTGAAGATGGGCGCCTGCCTATACCTCCTGCAAGCAAGCCTAACAATACTCAGAATCCTCTTGGAATTCTAATGATCACAAATGAAGAATCCACCTTGGATTACTCACACCTCATTTCTCCAATTGAAGATGAGATTAATGCACTAGAAAACGAAGAGAGTTATTCCACCATCTCCCCTACTATCGTTGTTTTTGTCGCATGGGCAAAGAGTGTAAGTAGACAAGTTTCAAAGTTAGAAGCTATAGTGGCATCCCAATACAATCCAAGAACTATACCCAGGGAAAACAGACCAGTAATTCCAATCTTATCTCAAGAAACCATAATGCAAGAAGTGATCGCAGTGACCGACAATCTAGTCGAGCTAATAATTAGCCTAGAAGCTGAAATCATAAGCTTGAGAGAGCTCAGTATCGTCAATGGAATATGGGCAGATGACGATGAAAGTGTTTACCTCAAAGAACATCCTATAGTCCAGGCTAATGAAGATCAAGATATAGACCACCTTACTCGCTCAGGACGTCCATATCAAAATGTCACTCAAGGATAAACAAATGGTCCAGTTGCTACTAACACCAATGTCATCACACCAAATGATGGCGAAGATACGTCTCCTGACCATTTATTGAAACAACTTCAAAAGAAAAAGGTTGATCTTTCAGTTTGGCAACTAGTTGCAAGTTCATTCCGTCATCGCCACGCTTTACTGCAAGCATTGGCTAAATTGAACGTAGCACACGACTCTACACCCGAAGATGTCGTCAACGTAGTCTTCCAAGACTCAGTCAAGCTAAGTAACCCAGTTACTTTCTCAGATGAGGACTTGCCTCCCTTTGGCGTCACTCATCACCTCGCTCTATACATCACAGTCACATGCTTGAACGAAAATATACCAATGACTTTGGTGGATGATGGCTCCGCAGTCAATGTCATACCACTAAAACCAACATACAAGTTAGGCATGAAAGAATCAGACTGGAATCCTACTAACCAATGCGTTCGAGCATAGGATGGAACACGACGTAAAGTAGTGGGGCTAGTTAACCTTACTGTGGCCACTGGGCCAATCGAGTGAAAGGTTAATTTTCAGATAGTGGACATCGAGGCATCTTTCAATTGTTAGAAATTATTAATCTCATTAATTTACATATACATATATGTGACATTTAATTTAGTCATAAAATTAAATCTAGATCTTATGCATGCAAACATAAATAAGAATAGAGAAGAAATCGTCTTTCTTACTATGGAATTTCGGATTAAAGGGCACAAGTAAGATCTCCTTCTTACTTGTTCTTGAGCTTTCCTTATATGGATGAACAAAGATTCAAGCTTAGAATCCCTCCCAAAGATGAATACCCAAGATAACCTCTTAAAAGACTAATATTATTAGTACTAGAACAATATTAATCTTACTAAAATTGACCCAAAATATTTGTATGTTCTCTTGTAATTTCGGCCAAGAGAGGATGAATGTTGAGAGATTTTATATCTCTAAGCTTTCATAAATTATAGAGAGAATTTCTATTTTCTTACACTAGAAAAATAGTTCAAATTGTGAATGAATAATTAGAGAGAAAACCTCTCTATAATTGCCTTTGAAAACCGGTGGGGAGAGAGGAGGAGAGCCAATGCATGGGCAAGTTTTTCTACCCAAGAAATCATAGGTGTGCATGGCTATATTAGGTTGCAATCATCATGTTTTCCACTTAAAAATATCAACACAATTTTAACCTAATACTCGCTCCATTTCGGCACTTATAAAATGTGAGGTCCATTTTATATTTTGTCATTTGTCAATTGTCACATGTCACTAGTCATGTGTAATTGCAATGTATTTTTAACATATTAAAAATCAACGTATTAATAAAAATACGTCATGTACAAAATCGACTTAGTAATTCATAATTACTTGTACCAAAACGGTTTACCAATTATAAATCACAACGTCTTGTATTTATAATAAATTATTCATTCAGTTTCAATTATTTCGTAAACAATAATTTTATCTAAGTAATAAAACAATTTGATTACTCAGATCGTATCTTATTCAATCGAATTACAATAAGATACGTCAATAATACTCACAAAATCGTCCGTCAATTTTAAGCAATTTAATTAACCCGTATCGACATACGATCAATTAAATAATCAATTAAGAGTGTTACCCTTTAGGTATGACCTACGGGGATCAACTGATCACCACCGTCGTACGACAGTAATTTCAAACTCTAGTCAGCCAATCATTAACGATATGTGTGGACCAGTTGACTGTAAAATATTAAATCCCACATGTATTCTTAAAATGAGATTTAAACATGTGATCATCATGATCGACAGTTGTGATCGCATTATTGTCGGAGGACACATATTCCAACAATCTCCCACTTGTCCTCGACAAGTGTGCGTCACCAATTCTCTTGTCCCATTACTATCTCCCACTCAATGCAACGTGTCTTTCGGGTCATACTTGCAAGTGATCATATCGAGAGTGGTTTCCTCGATCTGGAGAATAACTGATTGACCGTAATTATCTACCATAGATACCTTCCGAGCGTGGCCACGCATTTCCAGTTCATTACTCCTCAAGTGGCCCTGAGATATTGTTATAACCTTGACAAGGGGTGGACAATTCCTACCGCACTTATTCCCTTCGACTAGCCACAGCCATCATAACCCAAAATATGCCTATTTGACCCCATTTACGAAGGTCGTAGTAACATAAATCAAAGTTAATCTGAAACTGTGCCACCTTAGGCGAACAGTCTTTAGTCAAAAGAATCGACTCATTAGAATACTATAGTAGTTCTCGCCATGACTAGGCTATATAAATTTGCCAGAACTCTATAAGCGGTCATAAGGCCCGACAAAGTGTTCCTAACAGTCTGCCTATGTGATCGACTAGTCATCTCACATGAATCCATGGCACTTGAACTTGCCATCAATCGCATCACACTCTGGTCACTTCGAGATGTCACCTCATGTAAGTGACTATGGGCGAATACAATGCTAATCCGTGTTCACTTTAACAGGGTTCAATTGTCTCTACAACCCGTTTGGATGTAACAAAGTATAAGGTGAGTTAATAATAACTCAAACGACGAATGTCGACATCACATTCGGGTAGTCAATACCATATTACAACCTTGTGATGTATATCGTAAGTGTGTAAACACTAGTCGATTGCAATAGAAGTTTAACATACCATGTGTCCATGTGTTCATACTTCTTGTATTGCACTTTCCTTTATATTCATGTTATCTCTCATAGCATGAACCTTACCAAGTACACATCTAGGTTCCCAACCTAGGTTTAGGTTCTTTATCTTGAAAGAACTATCTTGTTGTTTATCACATAACCAACGAATTGTCGTGGATAATATAACTTGCACTGGTCAAGTGTTCTACCAACTCACAATGCACTAGCTATACGTTTTGTAGGGTCTTGCAACAATTGTCAAGATGATTAGCCTAGCACTTCGCATAAGTCCTAGCATATTAGAAAATACTAGTTTGAGTAACTTCTTACTATAACAAGTATCTTTTCAAACTTCTTATTTCTCCTTTTAGCTTGAATAGCTTAGGATTTTCATAAATCCTTACGTGTTTTTCGAATTTCAATATGTGCAACTTCTTGTCACATAACACAGTGTTCTGTCAAACACTAGAATAGCTCATTAGTTCTTCTTGAGAATTCATGACAATTATTTTATGGCTTACCAATGACTCATCATGCTCTTAAGCATATGATTCATTATAGGACATGTGCATGATTATTCTAATGGCGGAAACATTAGTAATTTTTAATCATGTGATCAACCATTCTTAGGTTCAATGAATGACCATGACTGCTTATGGTAATCCCATTTTCATCGATATGAATAACCCACGTTTCTCGTTGATTTGATGTGTATATCTCAATACCTATCCAACATCCCATGATGTGATTGGATTCATCATAGTCCATTTTCATCCAGAATTTAAAACTCAAATACTTCTTTGTAAAGATAGTACTAGCTCATCATTCTCAATGAGCAATGAGTTATAAATTTTACAAGATGATTGCTCCCACTAAATTCCATGTCTTCTCATGATAATTTCAACCTCACACTCAATTCCACATGTTTCATAATTGACTACTCAATTGAAACATTTCAAGAATTGAAATACATTTTGCTTTGCCAAGTTATTAAGATAAAACCAAATATGTTTCCAACATATCTTTTCAAAATACCTATTTTGAAAAGGTTTCAATCTTAAACTTATGAAAAGAGATTTTTAATCTCTAACTCATTCATTTTATAATGATGCGTAGCAATGTCATAATTTAAATGTGAATTTTATTTAATACACGTCCTTCTCAAAATACCCTTTTCCGGAAGGAGGTTTAACCATTTCATTTTCATAATGAGGTGAAGTAATGACACTAGCGTGGTTAACAATTAACTTAGCTCTTGTAGATATCGGCGTATCTTTCTTTGCAACTTTCAGTCATAAATCTCATTTATTTTCAAGGATGCAACTTTGTTTCATTTAGGCTCTTAAGTAAATATCAATATTGAAACTCTTGGTCATATGTTGTTCATAAACTAGCCAAATCTCTTGTTAAGAATTTTCTTTAGTCATTTTATTTCAAAACTTTCTTTTGGTCTCCTCGTGTAGTTATCTTAAGAACATATTCTTTTGATTATTTCACTTGGTCTCTTTTGTCATGTAGATCTCATCTATTCGAGACCATAGATCTCATCTATTCGTGTATACCATCTATTTAGGTATACAAATCATTCTTTCTTTCGTAGATCTCATTTACTCAAGAATACAAATTATCTTTGTATTCTTTGTGTCTTCATTTTTCTCCCACTCTATCTTTAGAATAAATACACTAGATATTCAAAGATAGCTTATGAGACACAAATGATGATTTTGAAGTATAAGGAGGACTATCTCATAGATTGACTAATAGTTTTTGAGGAGTGTACTTGGTAATTACCATTCCTTTAGGAGAGTTCATCAACTCAACATCACTTTATAATTGATCATACACAAGCTTTAAGCTTGTGGACATATAATGAATCCCATCATTATAGTTGTCTATTGGATCACTTTAAGTAGATGATCATATGTTTCTATGTGCAAGCATATAAAGACGAATTTTTAGAACAAACAAATACGATAAAAAGGGTGACTTGAGTTGCAAACTAAGCCTCCATAATCCAAAATACAACCATTGTTTAGAAAGGATCAACCATTTCCATGTCGAACACGGAAATCAAAATAGTTCTAAAAATCCGAAACACAACTTAAAATAAGACAATAATAAAAAGCCAAGCTTCATTGGTAGCTACTCCTAGCTCCTTGATGATTTCTCAGCTTGCTTTTCCTTTCCTTTGTCTTTGCTTGGAGGAGGCCCTATTTACAATAAAAAGGGGATACATTATCACAACTTTGTATCAAAATACCATAGTTGATGTAGAAACATAAAAGAAAGGATAATCATTTACCTACTGGAGTGATCTTTCCAGCTTTGATGTCACCAAGGTACTTGGAACAATTCCTTTTCCAATGTACAACATCATTACAATAATGGCATTTATCAAGAGGACCCTTCTTGGTCTTGGAAGTGCTAGCTTCAAAAGTCTTAGCCTTGGTGGACATGGGAGCTTGCCTCTTACCCTTTTTCCCATTCTTCTTGAACTTCCGCTTGCTCTTGGTGCTTATGTTAAGCACATCCTTAGGTGGGTTAACATTTAACCCCATGTCTCTTTCGGCTTGCACAAGTAACTTGTGCAACTTTTCAAGAGACACGTCCTTGTCTTGCATGTTAAAATTCACCCGGAATTGAACATATGCTTTGACTTTGGATAAGGAATGTAGAATCCTATCTACAATGAGCTCTTTGGGGATTTCAACCTTTTGATGTTTCAATGTCTCGACTAGCTCCAACAATTTGAGCACGTGAGGGCTAACCTTTTGGCCCTCCTTAAAATCGAGATCAAAGAATGCCGAGGCCGCCTCATATTGGACGATCCTCAGAGTTCGTGAAAACATTGTCACAAGTTTGGAATAGATTTCATTAGCGGTGCCCATTTTAAAGGCTCTCCTTTGGAGATCCGCTTCCATCGCAAAAATCAATACATTTTTTTATAGCGGCGGACTCTTTGTGGTAAGCCTCATATGCTTCCCTAGTGGCGGCACTCGACCTAGCATTAGGTTCGGGTGGAGAGGCCTCGGTGAGGTAACGAAGCTTGTCGTCACCTTGGGCGGCTAATTTGAGTTGGGCATCCCAATCGGAGAAATTTGACCCATTCTTTTCAAGTTTACAACGATCCATAAAGGATCGGAGCCATGAGACATTAGTGAGGGGTGCGGCGTTGGTGTTTGGTGCGACCATTTGTTATGAGAAATAAAAATGGTCTACAAAATGAAAATAGAAGGAATAAAACATTTGTCGTTTTCAAAATAATAATAATACTCGTAAAATTTTTAATTTAAACAAGTTTTATTGCATTTATCTAGTGACCTCTACCCAACTTGATAAATGATTCCGAGACCCAAATTCATATTAACTTGGGCACGGGGTAGCCGATTCATCCCTTATCAATATAACTCAGTGGATTAACTCTTTAATCGATTCTACTTTTAGAACTCTCGGTCGATAAAATTACTCTAATATTTATCTATAGCCCGGAACACATGCGACTACGGTCACGAATACTTCCGTTGAGCTCAATCCAAATTTCAAATAGATGTGTCCATGATCCAAATTCACATTAAGTTGGGCACGGGGTAGCCGATTCATCCCTTATCAACATGAATTCGGTGGATAGACATTTATCACCCACTTCCCCTACGTAACCAGGTTTGTACCCTGGTAAGGCCGAGTGCACTCCCTCACGAAATAGGTTTTCATGGTTTCTACTTTTTGGTAAGGCTAAGTCTCAATTGTTTATTTTAGCGAGAGGTCATGTCAATTTATTATCTATCACGTTATAAGTGAACTTAAGCGGTGAACTACGATAATTGTAATTGACACGGTCGATAAACTCGATTTAAAATGCATGTTTAGTTATGGCGATTTAGCGATGCATGAAACATATAAATAAAATGCAAATCATAAATAAATTCCTAGTATGGCCTTCCTAAAATAGTAAATCTAATAAACTATTACAAATTCGGAAACCAACTCCTTTGGTCCCTTGAACTTCGGTCTTGGTACGCATTACAAGGCAACATTCTTTGATGGATCGCCTTCTTGAGTGGCACCGTCTTCAAGGAACTCCGGAATAAATAAATTACATAATAAATTACATCATTTCCTATTATACATTTGTAATTAAAATAAAATAAATCTATTAAATTAAAAAACGGTGATACGAGATCACAATAAATTACAACCGAATCGATATTCCCATACATTTCGGGTAATATCAATTAAAACTAAGGCCATACTAAGTAAAATTACATAATTCAAAAAATACATAAAATTAAAAGATGACAATCAAAAATAAAATGCAGCATTATAATATGTATGAACATGCCCAATTTTATGCTAAATCGCCTTTAAGGAGCCAATATCGTATATTAATCGGTTTTTACGGATTTGCGTGATTTAACCTTTTATAATCACAATAATTACATAAAATCATATTTATGTACATGTTAATTACCCTAACCATCTTAGGACTCAAAATTAGTCTCCACTAACATTTGACAATAATTAACCTAGATTATTTCTTAATATTGTTCATGAATGGACTTTAAAATACAAAATTATGTCATAAACTTCAAATTAAATCATAAAAATTTCAAATAATTTCAAAATTTGAAATTTAAACTCATGAACATTCTGGAAAAGTACCATGACACTCATAATTTTCAAAACTTTAGGTTAAAATTTCGAAAATTTATCGAGAAAAACAATGTTGCGGTTTATCGATTTTAACAATTATCGCCATAAAAATATGAGAAAAATTATTTTTATCAACTTTTCATCTTTAGATCAGAAATATATGATAAAATTCAACATGTGACGTTTTTCCTTAGTCATGAAGTATGTTTTAGCATTTTTACTAATTAAAGTCACTATTTATGTGATTTTTCATCAAAAAATCATAAATCATGCATAAAGACTTAATTATAGCCAAATATATTACAAACATCTTGTAAAATTGCATGTGACAACATACTAAATTTACATGACCAGATTCGAAATATAACTCATATTAACCTATTTTCCCATTTAAATATGATTTTAACTTGAAGAATCCATATTTCGAGCATAACAACTCATTTTATTATAAACATTTACAGGACATCAGTAGATAATATATGTGAAAACATATCCAAAAACCACTGGAAAAATCGAAGTTTAGCTATTTTTAGTCCAAAAATGACATTTTTATCATAAAAATCATATTTTAATGCCATTATTATATAAAATGAACAATAAAATCCATAAATAAACCAAAATATCCTAAATACATTTTAGGACCAGAAACTTTAACATGCAAATAAATTTCGTGATATTTCATAATAAACACAAATTTATAAGTTTTGTTTGTTAATCTTATAACTCGGAAAAACAATAACCGATTTGCATGCAAACAACCTAAGGCTCTTGATACCATTTGTTAGAAATTATTAATATCATTAATTTACATATACATATATGTGACATTTAATTTAGTCATAAAATTAAATCTAGATCTTATGCATGCAAACATAAATAAGAATAGAGAAGAAATCGTCTTTCTTACTATGGAATTTCGGATTAAAGGGCACAAGTAAGATCTCCTTCTTACTTGTTCTTGAGCTTTCCTTATATGGATGAACAAAGATTCAAGCTTAGAATCCCTCCCAAAGATGAATACCCAAGATAACCTCTTAAAAGACTAATATTATTAGTACTAGAACAATATTACTCTTACTAAAATTGACCCAAAATATTTGTTTGTTCTCTTATAATTTCGGCCAAGAGAGGATGAATGTTGAGAGATTTTATATCTCTAAGCTTTCATAAATTATAGAGAGAATTTCTATTTTCTTACACTAGAAAAATAGTTCAAATTGTGAATGAATAATTAGAGAGAAAAACTCTCTATAATTGCCTTTGAAAACCGGTGGGGAGAGAGGAGGAGAGCCAATGCATGGGCAAGTTTTTCTACCCAAGAAATCATAGGTGTGCATGGCTATATTAGGTTGCAATCATCATGTTTTCCACTTAAAAATAATCAACACAATTTTAACCTAATACTCCCTCCATTTCGGCACTTATAAAATGTGAGGTCCATTTTATATTTTGTCATTTGTCAATTGTCACATGTCACTAGTCATGTGTAATTGTAATGTATTTTTAACATATTAAAAATCAACGTATTAATAAAAATACGTCATGTACAAAATCGACTTAGTAATTCATAATTACTTGTACCAAAACGGTTTACCAATTATAAATCACAACGTCTTGTATTTATAATAAATTATTCATTCAGTTTCAATTGTTTCGTAAACAATAATTTTATCTAAGTAATAAAACAATTTGATTACTCAGACCGTATCTTATTCAATCGAATTACAATAAGATACGTCAATAATACTCACAAAATCGTCCGTCAATTTTGAGCAATTTAATTAACCCGTATCGACATACGATCAATTAAATAATCAATTAAGAGTGTTACCCTTTAGGTATGACCTAAGGGGATCAACTGATCACCACCGTCGCACGAGAGTAATGTCAAACTCTAGTCAGCCAATCATTACCGATATGTGTGGACCAGTTGACTGTAAATTATTACATCCACATGTATTCTTAAAATGAGATTTAAACATGTGATCATTATGATCGACAGTTGTGATCGCATTATTGTCGGAGGACACATATTCCAACATCAATATACTTCTAGGTAGGCCCTGGATTCATGCTTCCAAAGCAGTGACATCCACCCTACATCAAAAGATCAAGATCCCTCTAGATGGCAAGGTAGTGACGATCACTTCGTCACCTATCAAGGCCGTAATAGAGAAAATGTCAAGCAACCAAATAGTTACGGTTCCAGTATACAAGCTTAGAGGATTTCAAATCATAAAACTTATAGAGAGCGAACTGGCTCCCTTATACTTCAACCCATACTCCAACTTAGTGGTCAATCACATACTCAAGTCCCAGGGATACTTCCCAGGAAAGCCATTAAACCATATCAGAAAGAATACCTTTGCACTTTTTAAGGAAGGAAACTCTCAAAGGATACCACTAGGCTTGGGGTACAACCCTACGAAGACTGAAACCTGTGAAATGCTTGCTCAAGTTCAAAATCGCAAAAGTCAAGGAGTCCAAATGCAACCCTATCTCCCTACACTAAATGGTTACTTCGTCAGAGAAGGAGATTGTGAACATTTTCATGGATTTACCGAACCTTGGTTGTACAGAGGTATTCAACTAGCTGGAATCGAGGTCTTCCACGATTGCTACTTCATTCCTCCAGAAACGGTTCCTACCATTAAAACTCGTCAGACACCTTGTCTCGACGAACAGGCTGTTAGCCTTCTGTTCGCAGAGGATTGATTCGTGAAGGCAGCACAGGATGAGATCATTACCATGATACTTCAGGACGACCATTTCAACCCTACAACACTGATCACTGACACCAGCTTAAATCAGCAGAAAGGATGGAGAAAGTCGATCAAGTGGACCAACAATCAAGGAAAACTCTTCAAGGTCACTACTGGAGAAGGAGAGATGTTCAAAGGAGAATCCGAAGACGATGAATTCGAGTCAGTGTCGGAATCAGAGTCGAAGTCGAAACCTAAGTCTAGAGAAGTCACTAGAGAGTCTCCTCCTGTCGTCATTCCCCACCCTTTTGATTCTCCTAGCATAGCATCGCCTAGTAACAATAGCTTGGGAAATGTCCCAGCAACTGTCCCTTTACCGCCACTGACTACTGCGCAGATGGCTTCTTTGTTTCAGCTGTTTTCAAACTTTAGTATGAATAAATCCGATTCTGCTTACTCCTTTTGTTATTCTGAATGCAATTCTATTTACGATGATGATGAGGATGATCCTGACCCAGACTTAATCGAATTACCTCCCTATATAATTAAAGAAATACTAGAAGAAGGGGAAGGGGCACCAGCTATAGAAAACATCGAACCTATCAATGTGGGAACGGAATAAGAACCCCAAGAACTTAGGATAGGGACGACCTTAAACCCAACTGAAAGGGCCAGTTTCATCGACATCTTTCCAAGTTCAAAGACGTCTTCGCTTGGTCTTACAAGGACATGTCAGGGATCGATAGGGATATTGCAGAACATCACATTCCAATCAAGCCAGGTTTCAAGCCTGTAAAGCAGAAGCTCCGTCGGATGAGGACCGAGAGGGCTCTTAAGATTAAAGAAGAAGTCGATAAGCAATTCAAAGCCGTATTCATCAAAGTTTCCGAGTACTCAGACTGGTTGGCTAATATAGTCCCCGTACCCAAAAAGGATGGGCGAATCCGGGTTTTTGTTGATTTCAGAGACTTGAACAAAGCAAGTCCTAAATACGACTTCCCTCTGCCACACATCGATATATTGGTAGATAATACAGCAGATCACGCATTGTTATCCCTCATGGACGGGTATGCAGGATATAACCAAATCAAAATGGCCAGAGAAGATATGCATAAGACAGCCTTCATCACTCAATGGGGCACATACTGCTATACTGTTATGCCATTCGGGCTAATCAACGCTGGGGCTACATACCAACGCACTGCGACTATTTTGCTACATGACATGATGCATAAAGAAGTGGAGGTGTACGTGGATAATATGATCGTCAAATCCAAGGATAGAGAAGGGCACATCGCTAACCTTCGCAAGTTCTTCCTCAGATTGCGAAAATACAACATGAGACTCAATCCTCAGAAATGCGCATTCGAGGTAACTTCAGGCAAGCTTTTGGGATACGTCGTCAGCCAGAGGGGGATTGAAATCGATCGATCTAAGATCAAGGCCTTAATAGAAATGCCACAATCCCAAACAGAAAAAGAGGTTAGAGGATTCCTGGGCAAAGTGCAGTACATAAGTCGATTCATATCGAAACTCACTATGATTTGCGAGCCTATCTTCAAAACGCTCAAGAAAACGGACCATACCATATGGGACGAAGACTGTCAGAAAGCATTTGACAGGATAAAGGAGTTATTGGCCAAGCCACCAGTGCTAATGCCTCCCCAACCAGATCAACCTCTTGGTTTATATCTGACAGTTACCGAAACAGCCATGGGGGTTATGCTCGCACAGAATGTTGGAAAGGAAGAAAGAGCTATCTACTACCTTAGTAAGAAGTTCGTAGAGTACGAGAGTAAGTATACACCTCTCGAGAAGACATGCCTCGCTCTTGTGTGGGAAACAAAGAAGCTCCGCCATTACATGCTTAACTATTCGGTCAAAGTGTATTCTAAAATGGATCCTGTCAAATACCTCTTCGAGAAACCCGTTCTCAATTGACACTTGGCAAGATAGACCTTAATGCTCTCAGATTTCGATCTTAAATACGTACCTTTGAAAGTTATAAAGGGACGTGCTATAGCTGAATTCTTCGTAGATAATCCTATCAATGATACGCAAGCAATAGAAATGTGGTCGTTTTCAGATGAGGATATTCTACAAACCAGTATGGATTCCTGGGATCTTTACTTTGATGGGGCATCCAATCTGAGAGGATTTGAAATAGGAATATTGCTCATTTCTCCTGAAGGGAGCACACACCACTTTTTGTCAAACTCGACTTCGAGGTGACAAACAATGCAGCAGAGTATGAAGCTTGCCTCATTGGTCTACAAGCAGCAGTAAGTTTAGGCATCAAGCATCTTCGAGTTCACGGCGACGTATGCTTAATCATTAACCAAATCACTGGATCTTGGAAAATCCAAAGTGAAAGTCTAGCACCCTATCAGGCTAGGATAGATCAAGTTGCTCAATTCTTTGATCGGGTTACTTATTTACACCTGCCTCACAAAGAAAATCAGTTTGGGGACGCTCTTGCAAAACTCGTATCCTTGATTAATATGCCAGATAACATGGTTGAAATGCCATTGTGCATCGAACGACGGTCAGAGCCAGCCTATGTACACTTCCTTACAAACGAAGAGGAAAACCCAGAGGAACCTTGGTTCCAGGCCATTCTTAATTTCAAGTTCAATGGTACATACCCACCAAATATGGATAAGAGGGGACAGCACGCCATACGCCTACTTGCCACTCAATACCTCCTCATACAGGGAGAGTTGTATAAAGGAACACCACTTGGTGTCCTCTTGCGTTGCCTTGATCATTCACAGGCACAGAAAGTAATGGAGGAAGTTCACGATGGAGAATGCGGTCCTCACATGAGTGGAGCCATGATGGCAAAGAAAATTACGCATGTAGGATATTACTGGACGGCAATGGAGTCAGATTGCATCAAATACGTCAGGCATTGCCATAATTGCCAAATCTTCGGAAATGTGCAACATGTTCCTCCCTCAATGCTATATACCATGACATCTCCTTGGCCATTTTTTTGCTTGGGGAATAGACATCATCGGGAAAATCACTCCGGCTGGGACAGGAGGCCATTGTTTCATCTTAGTAGCTATCGACTATTTTACTAAATGGGTCGAGGCCGCATCTTAGACTAGCCTTACAACCAAACATGTGGCAAAGTTCATACAAACTAATCTCATCTGTCGATATGGTTGCCCACATTAAATCATCAGTGACAATGAGGCATATTTTCAGGCAGAAGCTGCACAATTTCTAGCCAAATATAAGATCAATCATCAACATTCCTCGCCATATAGACCCTCAAACTAACGGCACGGTAGAGGCAGCAAATAAAAATGTCGTCACAATCCTCAAGAAAATGATCGACAATTATCGCGACTAGCCTAGCAAAATACCCTTTGCGTTGTTGGGATATCGCACGTCAGTCAGGATGCCCACTGGACTACTCCTGTCTATTTGACTTACAGCATGGAAGCTGTATAACCAGTAGAGCTAGAGATCTCATCTCTACGCATTTTACTCGAAAGTCAAATCCCAGAAGCTGAATGGAATAGGGATAGGTATGATGAACTCGTCCTCTTGGACGAACGGCGGCTACGCGCATTATATAATTTGCAGACATATCAGGCACGTATCAAACGAGCCCTTAATAAACGGGTCAAACCCAGAAATATCAAGGAAGGGGATTTAGTGCACAAGTCAATTAGAACTCTCTTACATATCGATCCACGGGGAAACTTTAAACCTAAATGGGCAGGACCATATTTGGTCAAGTCCATACTTTCAGGGGGTGCGGTTAAGATCACAGACTTAGACAGGAATGAGTTTTCTAATCCAACTAACCTAGACAAATTGAAACGGTACTACCCTTAGAAGTAGGATAAAACGCGCCTCGCGTGAACCACGTGCTGCTCTTGCGACACAAAATAAAAACGACACCTGGCCCGCTAAAAAGCTTATGACATTTCGCTCTTGCGTTTTGACATCCTCATACCATCAAATTGAATTGCATTTCCTTAGGAGTAAGTAAAGTACACGCTTATTTTCAAGTTCATTACAAGCTCTTGCTTCGAACATTTATTCTTTTACATTTTTCGAACTACGTACAGGGTTTGATTTCATTTTTTCTAATGAATACGTTGGCAATCCTTTACGGGATACAACTCGTCATTTCAAGATGTAAATAGAAGGACATTTCCATGTTGCATTTGAAATTCGACAAGAAGAAATAAAGAAAAATTTATAAAGTTTCTTAACTAATAAATCTTTTATTCATTATTCCATAAATAATAGTAATACGCCGAATACATATAAATTTAAAAATGCTGAATTTAAAATGCTAGGCTATGATTATAAAAACCCCGCCGTTTATTACAACTCAAATAATAATAAATAATACGGTTTTTTCCCATGGTACCCTAGAACTTTGCCAGATTACACATGGTACCCCTCATTTTAAGTTTCTACATATGGTACCCCTGTTGAAGTAAAACTCTCAAGACTCGGAATTTGATCAAATATGACTCGATTTGGACAGTGATTTGAACTGTTTAAACGTGTTAAAAATGACTAGAAACCGAACAGAAACTCTGAGGACTGCAATCGAACAGTCGACAGAACTGTTTGGCACCACGGAAATCCTGAACTCTACAATCGAATAGAGTAAAAGGCGTGATTGGGATATGACTTAATCCAAGCACTAAGCCACTAGATTAAGCCTAAGGGAAATTTCAAGCACTAAGCAAAGAAATTACCCAAACCTCAAGCACTAAGCAAAGAGGACTATTCAAGCACTCAGCAAAGAATAGGTTTTGATGAAGAAAACACTTGGTTTCTTACTCATTCTTTAATTCACTCAAATCTGAATTTTTCCATGTCTAACCTTGGCTTTTATACTACAAGCCATACAATCTTGACCCTTGATTACAAACTAAGATCTAAGGCTCACATGTGAGCTGAAAAGACAACAAGAAAAACGGCCCTCTAGGCCTTACATGACTTACACAATCTTACACAAGACAATGACATAAAGCATAAAGGTACAACCTCCCTTTGGCATGTTCTATTGACTTATTTATGATTACAATGGACCTCTTAGAAGCTTACAAACCGGCACATGCTCTTGGTAGCCTTCCAAAGGTGTTTTAGAACTTGCTTGTTCAAAAGAGGAAAGGTTGAAAGTGACCCCTTGATAAGCCTCTTAAACCGTGTAAATGTCCCCATCACTCGGTTTTGTTGCATTTTGTTTCATTGTTGGTGGCTGTATTATGCAAGGTTCCTTAGACAAAAATACTCCAAATTCTTCCTAGAATTGAGTAGTAACGTTTTTCAATACAAGTTCTTAGACGGAAATTTGGTTCGACCTCGTTTTGTGTGACGGGGTCAAAACCGTGGCTTGATTTGCTTCAATCTCCTCTTCTTGAAAAGGATTTGCCGTCAAATCCTCGCCATTGTTACCATTAAGCTCTTCATCACAACGACTTAACTCCTCCACATTGAAGGTGGCATGAGTTCCCAATAGATTGACCTTGTACTTGTCATTTCCAACTTGACCCATGACCTTGAATGGACCTTCATCTCTTGGCATGAACTTGTACCATTTAGTGAGGACTCCTAGCTTGCATGATCGGACCCAAACTTGATCCCCAATTCTGAATTTCGTCCCTTGTTTAGGACTTAAGGACACTCCTTTGCGATTGAGTTGAGTACGAAATGGAATTCCTTGTTCATTCCGTTTCTTGACCACATTTCCTTGATTGCTCGAATAGACATTCGACTTGACTTGATTATCCATGTGGAATTTGTTATTAGCCTTGGAATCTTCCTCAAATGAGCAAGTAGTAGAGAACATGGGACATTTTCTTGACACATTATCCATGGTGCCCTCGGTTCCCTTGTCATCAAGGAGCTTCTCTCGAACTCGTTCTTCGGTACCATCCCACTTGAACACCCCCTGTGTAGTTGAACAGTCTCCTAGTCTGTTCGTGGACTTGTGAACACCATGGTTGATCATTGCTTGAACCGTATTAGTGAACGGTTCATGGACTTGTTCCTTGGACACACACTCGGCATGGGGGACATGAGCACCTCCTATTTCACCCTCCCCTTGGACCTCCTTGGTGTCTTGGACCAACATTGCCCCCTTAGAAGGCTCAAACATGGTTGACAGTGGAAGTGGTGCTAGAACAATCTTCCTTTTGTCAAAGTTCAAGGCATATGTGTTATCCTTCCCATTATGTACCACGTTCTTATCAAATTCCCATGGCCTCCCAAGTAATAAATGACAAGCATCCATAGGTAAGATGTCACAAAGGACCTCATCAACATAGTTATTGCCAATGGAGAAAGGCACCAAGCATTGTTTGTCAACCCTTAATTCGGCCCCCTTGTCAAGCCACCTCAATTTGTAAGGACATGGATGGTTTTGGGTGGTTAAGGAAAGCTTCTCAACAAGGACACTAGAGGCCACATTAGTACAACTACCTCCATCAATGATTAGGTTGCAAACTTTTCCCCCAATGGTACACCTAGACCTAAAAAGTTGTTGTCTTTGACCCATTTCCAATGGTTGAGCACTCAACACTCTCTAAGTGACTAGACTCATCCCGGAATCCGGCAATGCTAACTCCTCATCCTTAGTCCCCTCGGTTTCCTCATCCTTATCACATACAAGAATCTCATCCTCTCCCCAATGAACCACTTCAAGGCTACTAAGGGCTCTTTGGGTTGGACAATCTTTGGCAAAGTGACCATACCCTTGGCATTGGAAACATTTTTTTAGGCCAATAGTTTTTCTTTGCGAGGTTTCGGGTTCTTTTCCTTTGTCAAGGTGGGGTATTCTTGGTAGTGTGGTTGGGTTATCATTGGTTTTGGTCTCGGGTGTGGGTGGATTGGGGTAGTGGCTTGTCTTGGCCGTGGGTTTGGCCGTGTGGGTCTTACTCTTTCCCGCCCTTTCCACCCTCATGGCCAAGTTAACGGCCTCATCAAAAGACCACACATGTTGCAAACGGACCCTTTGAGCAATCTTATCATCTAAACCTTCGACAAATCTAGCAATTTTTTGTTCCGGTTTCTCATTGATTTCACATTGCAAAGTGAGTTGTTCAAAATCCCTAATGTAAGACTCAAGTGGTTGTTGATCTTGTTTTAGTTGAGTAAGTTTAATGAACATGTCTTGAGTATACTCTTTGGGAATAAACTTGTCACTAAGCTTCTTTTTCAACTTTGACCAAGATTTTATGGGTTCTTTACCATCCCTCTTCCTTTGACTTTTCATGTTTTCATACCAAGGAGATGCATAACCTTTAAACTTTAAGATAGCAACCTTGAAAGACTTAGCATCCGAGTATGATTTAAATTTAAAGACTCTTTCAATTGACCTAAACCAATCTAGTAAGTCATCGGGATTTAAACTACCATGAAAGTCCGGAATTTCTACCTTTAGGTCTTTAGGATGCTCTTCATGCTCGACCTCCATAAAAGAACCCTCTTCATCCGAGTGCAAGTCCTCCTCTTCATGGTTGGCTTCGTGGTTTCTTGCTCCAAACCCTCGGCCACGTCCTCTACCACGGTGAGGTGGATGTCTTCCTCGGTCCCTTGGTGGTGTTGGAATGTTAGCCATGATAGCATTGAAGGAGTCTATCATTAGGTCGCATTTCTCGGAGAGTTGTGTTACTTGAGTCTCAATTCCAAGTAGCCTTTCTTCACTCATGGTTGTTTTTGTGTTTTTGAATGTAGTTGAGGTTTTGTGGACTCACAAGAAGGATTTCCAACCCAAGACTAACACAACAATGGAATTGTGTTAAACCTTTGCTCTGATAACCAATTTGAAGTAAAACTCTCAAGACTCGGAATTTGATCAAATATGACTCGATTTGGACAGTGATTTGAACTGTCTAAACGTCATAAAAATGACTAAAAACCGAACAGAAACTCTGAGGACTGCAATCGAACAGTCGACAGAACTGTTTGGCACCACGGAAATCCTGAACTCTACAATCGAATAGAGTAAAAGACGTGATTGGGATATGACTTAATCCAAGCACTAAGCCACTAGATTAAGCCTAAGGGAAATTTCAAGCACTAAGCAAAGAAATTACCCAAACCTCAAGCACTAAGCAAAGAGGACTATTCAAGCACTCAGCAAAGAATAGGTTTTGATGAAGAAAACAATTGGTTTCTTACTCATTCTTTAATTCACTCAAATCTGAATTTTTCCATGTCTAACCTTGGCTTTTATACTACAAGCCATACAGTCTTGACCCTTGATTACAAACTAAGATCTAAGGCTCACATGTGAGCTGAAAAGACAACAAGAAAAACGGCCCTCTAGGCCTTACATGACTTACACAATCTTACACAAGACAATGACATAAAGCATAAAGGTACAACCTCCCTTTGGCATGTTCTATTGACTTATTTATGATTACAATGGACCTCTTAGAAGCTTACAAACCGGCACATGCTCTTGGTAGCCTTCCAAAGGTGTTTTAGAACTTGCTTGTTCAAAAGAGGAAAGGTTGAAAGTGACCCCTTGATAAGCCTCTTAAACCGTGTAAATGTCCCCATCACTCGGTTTTGTTGCATTTTGTTTCATTGTTGGTGGCTCTATTATGCAAGGTTCCTTAGACAAAAATACTCCAAATTCTTCCTAGAATTGAGTAGTAACGTTTTTCAATACAAGTTCTTAGACGAAAATTTGGTTCGACCTCGTTTTGTGTAACGGGGTCAAAACCGTGGCTTGATTTGCTTCACCTGTGTTTACCTTCTTCTTTCCCAAAATACCCTTTAGCAGACTTCCGTCATAACTCCGTTAATACTTTGACTAATGGCTTTTTTTTGTTATTTAATACACTAATCCTCATATATAATACACTAATCCTAATTTTATACAATAAACTAACTTTAAAATCTAAATCCCCAAACCACAGTATCATCATCTTCTTCAACATCACCCAAAAAAACCTCCTTTCTCACCCAACACCATACAAACCACCATCATCATGGTTTAGCAAATCAATCACCCGAAACTATCCTCAATCCCGCCGCCGCAATCTGCATTATTATCCGGCATTGACGTGATTAGCGCTGTCAGGGAGAAATCCACCATCGATTGACAAATCGATCAATTGAAAACCACCTACCTTGCACCTCCGTCGACGGCAAATGACGTGGCAACGGCGATGACAACAAACTGTTTCTCGCACCTCCGTCTCCTCCTTAACAAATCCGTAACCACCTTGACGACTACATTATGTACCGCTTCCTACTTCTTAGCCAACGCTGCTAATAATTTCGACAAATTGTGACGGACGATGGCAAGACGGTGTGTGAGAGATGGCAGAGTACAGTGGTGGATCGAGAGGAGTCTAGCCATGATTCTTATGAAGCCTATCCAGCCACCTCGGTCTTGGGATCGGGAGCGGATTTAGAGGAGGGCGGGACATGTAGTTGTAGGTAAGAAGAAGATGATGATGGTTAGTATGGTGGTGGGTGAAAGAGGGGTTTTTTGGGGTGATTTTGAAGAAGATGATGATAATGGATGGTTTGAGAATTTAGAATTAAAGTTAGTTAATTGTATAAACTTAGGATTAATGTATTAGATGAGGAGCATTAGTGTATTAAATAACAAAATAAGGGTCATTAGTTAAAAGGGCTAACGGACTGATGACGGAAGTTTGAGAAAGGGTATATTGGGAAAGAAAAAGGTAAGTACGAGGGTACCATATGTAGAAACTTAAAATGAGGGGTACCATGTGTAATCTGCCAAAATTCGAGGGTACCATTGGAAATTTCTCCGTAAATAATAATATAAAAATGACTGAGGCTACTATTCCATTTTCCGCTTGCCTTTGTCACCTTTGTCATATTTCTTGTCTCGACCACGAGCGGGACGCTCTTGCGTTATTTCCGACCTAATCACCAACAGTCATTCTCGTGGTCTAGCATTCCCATTTCGATCCACCACCATCTTCTCCGTAGGAGCATTCTTTGGTTTCTTCGACGGACGGACGACCCGATACCCGGCTTCTTCTTCCTCCTCAGTTAAATAGTTTTGGTTCTCCTTCACCACTTCACGGATTTTGTAGTCTACGGGCTCTTGCTTCCTTAGCTTTTCACGTTCCTCGGGAGTCCCAGCTTTCCTCCACTCCAGATACGAGTCAGATACCCATAGCCAGCCAACCGGAACTGGCATTAACCACATATTCCTTTGGGCCCAACGAATTGCCCATTCTCGACAAGACTCCAAAGTATGCGCTAAAGCGGTTTGAGGAACGGTGTCTAGCTTCAGTATTTTCTGTCTTAGGCCCACTTACCTCATAAATCTCTCCGGAAAGGTCTGGACCACTAATTCCAAGCCAGGAACGCGAACTGACCGCGTCGGATCCAAAGATGATACTCCAGTAACTGACCTAAGATGCCACAATGGCACTATCGACCTGATCAAGGGCCCATCTTCACTCTCCAATTTATTCTCCCAATAGTTGCATACTCGGGTGAAGTCCACCATATATAGCCTCGTTCTCAACGCAATCGATCGGGAGTGATATCCTATCACGTCAACTGGGGGCTCGATCAACCGCGGTCTTTCCATCAGCCAGATCTATAAAAAGGGGGACGAGAGTCAATATCAAAACCGGCCAAAAAAAAGGCCGAATAAGACAAGAGACGGGTTCTTACCTATAAAATAATGGGACTCCCAAGATACGGATGCTCGCGGTTCGCCTTCCTATTGTGCAATCCAAGAATGGTCTCCCCTAGAACCAATCATGCTGGGCTCCTGCACAGTTCCATTTGCTGTACTATGCCTAGAAACCGAGGGTCACCCCTCATCTCTTGGTCCACATGCCCTCGCAGGATATAGAAATGGAGAAGGCAAAATCCATAAGCTCTGCACCTCGCTACATAGGAAATAGTAGGGTCCTCCCTATTTATAAATCGATCAACAAATTCGAACATACAGACACCTTTTGAGGCCACAAGAAGGTCTACCTCAGCCTTGATAAATCCAAGCAAGTCCTTGAACTTATTTTTATAGCCTTGAGAGCTAGGAGGTATAGCTGGAACACTTTCTGCATCCCATCCTCCAACCGCAGCAATTTCTTCCGGAAAGGGACAAATTTCGTCTCCCGGAAAGGCAAATACATGAAAATTAGGTTCCCAATATTCGAGACAAGCATCCAAAAAGGGCCTAATTACCTTCACTAGCTTCAAACTTATGATGGATCCTAAATTGAAAGCACCCATGTCATGTTTCTCCATGTTTGAAAATTCATTCGTCCACTCCTTAATGCGATTTTCAAAGGCATCCATATTTTTTGGAAATTTTGAGAAAGATATAGGAGGCTTTATGTAATAGACGAAGCCAAGGAAGAAAGAATTGTGAGAATAGAAGCTCAACCGAGGTCTCTATTTATACTATTCGCTGTTTCCTAATTTCAGCTAAAGACGGACAAAACTGGAGAAAAGATGCAGCAATTGCTACGCCTCTTCGAAGGGTCGCAGCTCCTGCTGCGCTTCTTCCCCAGGCTCGTTTCTCCGTGTGACGGTCGTGGATATTTCCTAATTCTATTTTTGTAAAAATTTCCTATTCCTATAGGGATTTTATTTTGGTAATTCCGAATAATTACCAAATTAATGTATCCTAATCTTTACGGGTTCACTTTTCGAGGCAAAATCCACATTTTCGCCAAATACGCACACTAGTATTTTTTATTTTTTCTTTATTTCGGGGAATCATTTCACTCCCTCTCTTCAAAACGTTTATGATACACTTAGACATTTCTTTTAAATTCTTTTTTTAGGGGGTAACCCTCTCTACGGTCTGGTCGCGTCATTTCGTCCATTTTCGGGCACTTTCGGGCACTTTTTTTCATTTTCTTTTCTTTTTTCGCGCTAATTTAGGTCATTCTTAAATTTAAATTAGTTCTTTTTATTATATTTTTTGCTATGTGAATTTCTATGTGAATTTCAGCAGCATGACGGCGCAAACCGCCACATGCCAAACCTGTTTTCCAAAGCTAACCTGCAGATACAGTAAACACCCAGCAGCAAAGGCACGCAGAGCATCATATATACAACCAAAAATACAAAAATGGACATAAAAAAAAACGGGCTCCTGCCCAAAATGACATAAAAAAAAAATGTACAAATGTACAACAAACAAACGGTCAACAAACTAGTCCTGACGACCCCTCAACTCAGCCACTGTTGCCTCAAGGGCAGCGATCTCAGCATCTTTGACCTCGAGCTCTCTCAGCAAGCGGGCCGTCTCCTCCTGGGACTGCGCCAGCTCACGCTTCCTCTACACAGAAGAAATGGAGCGATATTTTACTTTACTTCCCTTCACAAAGTTTTTTTTTTTTTTTTTTTTTGGGAAAGGTAAGGTTATATATTAATAAAGCCCAACATACAATTTGTGAGCTAGAGAAATCATTTCTCTAGCTAAGTACAACTCAGACCAACACTACTTAACCATTCCTCAGTACACCTAGACCGCACTATTACTGTACTACCTCTCATTTTCATTTGCAATGTCTCCTTCACCTGTTTTATAAGGACAACAAAGAGAGGGATTACAGACTCCACTCTACAACGATTTCTAACATTCCATATCAAGTACATCAACTGAGCAATTGCAGCAGCCAGAACCTGTTTCATCAGAAGGGATCTAGCTCTAACAGTTAACCACCAATCAATCACTTCGTGAATAGGTAGGCACACCTGAAGCCATTCTTCCAGTAGCCCCAGACATTGCCTGCTAAAAGAACATCTGAAAAATAAATGATTGAACTTCTCCTCAGCATCCTCACACAAGAAGCATCTGTTATGATGTGTAATTTGCATTCTCATCAATCTATCCTGTGTAAGCAAACGATTCTGAGCTACCAACCAAATGAAAAACTTATGCTTAGGCAACATTATCCTGTTATTGACCCAAGGAAACCAAGCAACATCAAATCCTTCTTCAACCAGCCAGCTATATCCCAATTTAACAGTATACTCAGGCATCCCTTCTCTCCAATTCTCATCAAAAAGCCAAGAATGCAGTTGGTTTTTCACATGACAAATTCGTCTCCAAGCCCAACTTGTGTTAATAGAAGGTTCATAATCTCTCCAGTTTACATTCTTTATGTGGACAGTATGAACCCACTTCACCCAGAGATGATCAGTTTTTAATTCAACCCATCAAACATACTTACCCAAAAGAGCTATATTCCATAGATGCAGATACTTCAATCCCAGGCCCCCTTTCCTCTTGGGTTGGCAGATTGTTTTCCCAGAGACAAGGGCAGGGGATTCATTGGAATTATGACCATGCCATAAAAAAGCTCTACAAATGGCTTCAATATTAGAGATTACTGCTTTTGGCAAGATAAAGATCCTTGCCCAATACATATGGAGGGTGCTCAGGACTGACTTAATTAAGGTGAGTCTTCCAGCATAAGAGAGCTGTTTAGCCCCTATCCTGGTAATCCTCTCAGTAACCCTGTCCACCAGACATTGACAGTCCAGGATCCTCATCCTTTTTGGAACAATTTTAACTCCAAGATACCTGAACGGAATCCCCCCTCTTCTCATTCCAGAAGCCCCCTTAATGCCTTTTATGATTGCCTCACTCACCCCATTGCTATAAAAATTCGATTTGCCATTATTCATTTTACGACCAGAGGACATTGAGAAGATCTCAAAAGCCCTTAGCAAAAGCCTAACTGTAGATACCTCATTTCTGCACCTCCCGCAAAACACCCGGTGATGATTGGGCCGCATGATTGGTATACGGAACGATTTGTGACAGTTCGTAAGTTTATCATCAAGTGATCGCTCAAACACTTGTGTCTACCTCATAGTCGTCATCTACACGCCGATACGGTCGTTTTGGCAGTAATTAGAGTACATTTGGAGTCCGGGTCAGAAACCGTCTTCATTTTCTAATAACCGAGTCAGAATATTCTGGAATGTTCCGGATATTTCTATTCCATATTTTCCAATATTTTGATCTTTAGTAAAATATCTCCCGTAATATTCACACAAAATATTAAGGAAACGAGATTAATCCGCTATTCCATAATAGAAACGCGAAAATCTTTCTTCCGCAGGAGGAAACCACTGAGGAAAGGACGCAGCAAGTGCTGCGCCTCTTCCAAGGGACGCAGTGCTTGCTGCGCCTCTTCCTCAGTCCTTTTCTGCGTATTTTCAGTATCTTTTCGAGATTCACTTCCAAAGTTTCTCCGAAAACCCAACTTCCTCCGTGTGATTACTATAAATAGAGACCTTCGGTCTCTCATATTTCTCACGCGAGTGTCCGCCCTTCTCTTCTCCCTTTGCATTCTAGACCACGTTCTTACTTTTTGGCGCCTACGTGCTTGAACTTTCGACCACGTAAGCTCGGATCTTTCTGAGTACCAGCCTCGTTTTGCATGACCGACCAATTTGACCAACTCCACATCAATCAACATTAATCAATCTTGTTCGTTTTCCTCCTAGAGGGCACTTTCGTCTACATTCGAGTCGAGCATCACTAAACGTTAACTTAGTTCATCTCGTTTCGTCAAACATGTAAGTCTGAGGGTGTAAATCCCTATTTTATTATTGTTCTTTATTATTGTAATCATCCATTGTAAGATTTATGTCGAAAATACGCTTAAAACCGATTTGTAAAACCTTGTTTAAAAACCCCTTTTTACGGATTACCAGAAGACAACCGTCGAGAAAGGACGCAGCAACTGCTACGCCTCTTCGAAGGGACGCAGTACCTGCTGCGCCTCTTAGTGAGGCTACCGCAGTTCCTGCTTCCTTTCTTCTTCCTTCGTCTTTTGTTCGTCCTTTTGTTTTTCACTTTGTTATCAATTGTTCATATTTCTTTTAACCCGATAATTCTAATATGATAATTTTAACCTGTAATTTATTAATAATTCTTTATAATTAATTCATCTTTTAAATCCCGACTTAAATCCCTTATAATTCATATTTGCGGGTTTTCGTCATTGAAATCAATTCGGTTTTTAGAGATTCGATTTACCCATATTGAATCTCTGGAATTCATCTTTGATATACTTGTATCTGTTATTTACCGTCACCGTCATTAATTCGTCATTAATAACTTGTTTAACCTAATTAATTTGATTAGTTTGTTAATTTGTAAATAATCTTATAAATCTTGTATAATTCATTCTAATCAGTTTCATCCATGTTTTATCGTTTTTATGACCTCAATCACATGTAAATAATATGTTAATCACTTTCATCCGAGTCAAATATCATTAATCGACCATTAAATTCACCAATGACTATTAACGAGATGCGATTCTGGCTTCACAGCCAGAACTCAACCCAGGAACAGACGCAGCGACTGCTGCGCCTCTTCCAAGGGACGCAGCTCTGCTGCGCCTGTTCCCGGTTGAATTCTGTACCTGAACTCCCGTTTCTGCCTTGACCTAGTTTATTAATTACGTATTTAATTAACTATTACTCGTATTATCATCCATAATCTGTTCGTTTATTCATTTATTCTTTCATTTCTAAAACCATCCGTTTTAAATGTATTTTCGACATAAATCAATAAATCCAATGTAATTATTGTAATTTTCAATATTGTATTATTGTTGTATTTCTTTTATTGTATTGTTTGTATGTTTTCACATGTAATTAACCTAAATTTCTACCTCGACATCAATTGTAGGTTAAATTACGTGTTAACCGACTTAGTTACTTCTCACATGTTAGGATTAATTTATTGGATGTTGCATTGCATGCATATAATCGACAACATATCGAGTATAGACAATTT
The DNA here is from genome assembly GCF_048544455.1 of Silene latifolia. Lineage (NCBI taxonomy): Eukaryota > Viridiplantae > Streptophyta > Magnoliopsida > Caryophyllales > Caryophyllaceae > Silene > Silene latifolia. Next base: position 89,762,321 of record NC_133529.1, read on the forward strand.
CCCTATTCATTAGTAGAGGCCGCTATCGAGGCGAGCGGGATTAGGTGTTCGATCAAAAGAGCTTCCTAATACGTACCCTCACCCCTTACTCCAGATCTCTGTGAACATCCATGTTCATTGGCATCCACGAGAGTCATTCTAGACATAGAATGCTAAGGGTAACGAGTGCTTAGTGTTCATGTCATTACTTTGTGTCTTAACGTGACACGAGGTATTCGAACGGTTTCCAATTTTCCATAATTAATTGGTGGCGACTCCCACAAATGCAAACAAACAAAGAGGAAAAGCTTGCTTCGCTTTTCGCCCCCGTGGGCCCGCATCCACAGTTTGGCGACTCCGCTGGGGATAATACACTTACGTGTAGCCAAAAGGGTGAAACGTGAACAAGGTTAGGGAATAGTTTGTACAAGACAATTGTAGGTTTTCATAACTCGGTCTTCCTAGATCGTTTCATTCGGCCTTCCTAGGCCCAACCCAACCCATTCGACCAATCGTCCCGTCTAAACGGTCCTAATTCTTATTTGGGCCTAAGGATGGATAGCAATTGACGTCATCCATACCATGGTACTTACTCTTGTTTGTATCAAGGACTTTCACTACTTGAGGAAATGGACTAGGAATCGGCCTTACTCTTGTTTGGTACGAGCCTCTCCACAGACCTCGGGTTTGATTGTTCGGTATGGCAACCCACCCTTTAAAACCAAAACCCTTATAAATACACTCATCATCTCGTTATAATTCTTGTATAATGTTTGTACCATATGTGATCACCATTTCTAAACAAAGCCATGACGATTTTTGTAAAATCAAAGTCCCTTTTAAAATGTAAGAATTTTCGAAACATAGGCCTAATATTAGCGCAAAACCAGTCAAAACTCTGTCCAATTGTCGAGTCAAAATTCGGGCCTCAAAACCCTTTTCAAAACCTCACTTCGAGTCCACTCCTACAACTACACTAAAGTTGACTAGGACCAACATTTTCAAACTTTGTCATTTCCTCAAAAATCACTTGACACAAGTGGCACACTCCCACTTCACGAGTCAAAACATTTCTTTTTTTCGAGCAAGTTTGCTAGAATGGTCGATCGTGTTTTGATTCATCGTCGATCTCTTATCCAGTTTCCAAGATGCCTGAAACAAGTGACGTGAACTACAACCAACTCCAGAATGGTAATGATCAAATCCTAGCCGCACTAGCTCGTCTCCAAGTCACTCAAGACCAAGTGTATGATCGCCTTGACACAATCGAGGGCCGAATATATGCCGTGGAAACGAGGATGCCTCCTCGAGAAAGTGAAGTGGCTGATGAATTCGTGAATAACTTCAGGGACGAAAACCCTCCCATAGGTATGACTACAGCTAGGAAACGACTCCAATACTTGGAGGAACAATTGATGTATCTCAAAGGGGATGACATTTATAGTGAAAATAATCGCAAATATGAAGCCGTGAGTTCCAAGTTGCCAACCAACTTCAACATGACGGATATCCCTAAATTCAAGGGGCATGAAAAACCTCTGAACCATATCCGTGTTTTCAAGGATTACATGTCTATCAAAGGCATTAAACTCGAGATGTTCTTAAGGATCTTTCCTTCATCTCTTGACACCATCCCAAAACAATGTTTCTATTCTCTCGAGCACAATAAGATCGCTACCTGGGACGATGCCGCAATTGAGTTCGCCAAGCAATATGCGGATAATGCTGAAATCCAAGTCAACATGCGCACTTTAGTGGTTCTTACCCAAAATGACAAAGAAGGTTTCACCGACTTCCTAAGTAGGTGGAGGAAGACTAGTACTCAACTTGTTGAACGTCCAGATGAAGCAACCCTCGTGGAGAAATTCGTGGACAACCTAAAGCCTATCTATGCAAGTCATTTGAGGTACCAAAACATTAAGACCTTCAAAGACTTAACCGTACTAGGAACAAGGATCGAAGATGACATCCGTAAAGGGCTCTTGTCCAAAACGGTAGGTCGCGGATATCAAGGCTCAACAAGTCGTTCTTACGGCTCTACTAGCAAAAATGGTGAAGTTAACCTTCTCGAGCCATCTAAGAAGAGTACCCCACCAAGGAAATTCACAAATCTTGGGGACACATATTCCAATGCTCTAAAAAGGTTGATGAAACTGGGTAAACTTCAACCCATAGGCCCTACACCCGAACCGAGAAAAGAAATCCGGGTTCGGGATGAGAATTAAATCTGCGAATACCATAGAGATAAGGGACATGATACAGAGAAATGCTACAAACTGAAAAATGTACTTCAAGACATGATTGAAGACGGTCGCCTACCAATACCGCCTGGAGGTATGACTAACAACACTCAGAATCCTCTTGGAGTTCTAGTGATTACAAGTGAAGAATCTACCATAGATTGTTCACACCTCATTTCTCCAGTCGAAGATAAAATTCATGCAATAGAGAATGAAGGGAACTACTCTACCATTTCCCCAGCCATCACCGATTTCATTGCATGGGCAAAAAGTGTGAATAGGCAAGTCATGGAACTAGAGAGTGCAGTGGCAACCCTATGTGATCCCAACGCAACACCTAACGAACATGCACCACTAGTCTTCTCCCAAAACACTACGATGCAAGAAGTAGTAGCCATGGTTGATGAACTAGTCGACCAAATTATCCAATTGGAGGCCAAAATCATAAGAATGAGGGAACTTGCTACTGTCAATGGAATATGGGCCGATGATGATGAAGATGAGTATCTCACTTAACACTACCTAGTCAAAATCAGTGAGCAAATAGTCCAAAATTGTGAAGATCAAGATGTAGACCACCTTACTCGTTCGGGACGCCCATACCAAAACACTTCTCAAAATGGTCCCATAGCGAATGGTCCAACCAATGTGGTCACACCAAATGATAATGAAGATGGCTCTACCGACCATTTGCTAAAGCAACTACAGAAGACAAAGGCTGATCTTTCAGTCTGGCAACTAGTGGCAAGCTCATTCCCACATCGCCAAGCTTTACTGCAAGTCTTGGCCAAACTAAATGTGGCACATAACTCCACACCCGATGACGTAGTCAACTTGGTCTTCCAAGAATCACCAAAGCTAAGTAATCCTATCACTTTCTCGGATGAAGATTTGCCACCCTTTGGTGCTAGTCATAACTTGGCTCTTTATATCACTGTCATTTGTTTAAAGAAGAATGTGCCAATGACTTTGGTAGATGATGGCTCCGCAGTCAATGTCATACCCTTGAAAACGGCATACAAATTGGGCATGAAAGAGTCGGATTTGACCCCTACCAACCAAGGTGTTCGCGCATATGATGGTACACGACGAAAGGTAGTAGGACTTGTTAACCTAACCATAGCCACAGGTCCGATTGAGTGAAAGGTTAACTTCCAAATAGTGGACATTAAAGCATCCTTTAACATACTTCTGGGAAGACCTTGGATGCACGCTTCCAAAGCGGTAACATCCACCCTCCACCAGAAAATCAAAATCCCACTAAATGGTAAAGTGGTGACGATCACTTCGTCACCCATCAAGGCAATAATTGAAAAGAAGTCAAGTAATCAAGTCCTTGCGGATCCAGTATCACTACTACAATAACCATTAAGGAGAACGGTCAAGGACCGTTCTAAATGCGTCTTTCAACCGGCCTGTGGCCAAGCGTTCTCTTTGATATATGAGAACGGTTGGTAAATGGTCAACCCGTGCTCGTTGTTATTTCAAATAGCACGGTTGATAATGGGAACCGCTCTCATTGATATTTCAAACAGCACGGGTGTAAAAGGGGACCGATCTCTTTTTTAAGGCGTTCTCTTTGACAGGAGTGTTTGGCGCCATTGTTGAACCTTTTCAAAGAGAACGGGGGATGGTACAACCGTCCTATTTGTTAAGGCGTGCTCTTTGATATACCATTTGGCGCCATTTTGTGCCATTTCAAATAGAACAGGTTTAACAATTAACCGTTCTCTTTGAAAAGTGTTTTTTTTTATAATTCCTTTTTCATCGTAATTCCTACACGATAGAATCGTATATATAGCTCATATAAGAATTAAACCTGCATTAAAATTCAGAAACTCCAGCATATTTTACGCAACAAATTTTATTAGAATTAACAAGGACAAATCCTTGAAAAAATATACATCGTTTAATGTTTGTAATAGCGCATAGGCTACAAACGTACTTTCATACTTGCAAAATATAAATAAAAATCCTTGAATCGTTATTACTTAGTAGCATGTAAGTGCAAAAAGAATTGAACATCAAGAAATTATAATCAGCTTCATCCACCATTACTTTTCGGCGTAAAATTGAGGGTGAATTCAGCCCAAATATTCCGCACCTCGTCGATTTGCTCAACCGTATATGTCTTTGGGGCGTTAAGCATGAACTATATAAATAGGACATCCAAAAATTTAGTTAATACGCTATATATATGACGTGTAAAGTAAAGCAATTAATAAGATGGAGATTATAATAAGCAAAGCGATGAAAATAATTGAAATGAAGAAAAAAAATACATACATTTGGGGTAATATTAATATATCTTCCTTTGATTAGCTCCAACATATATCGACAAATATAATACCCGCATAATACGCTCCCATCAGGCTGGCGAGGACACTAAAACAAAAACCAAACCCATATACATATGTTATATCTACTCCGACCAAAAACAGGCCAAAATAAAGCCTGATGCAAAAACTGACGAGAATGCAAATGCGATCGGGCCAAAAAAACAAACAAAGTCTTTGCACAAAAGCGACGAGAATGCAAAAATACCGATCAGCCTAAAAAACAAACAAAGTCTTTGCACAAAAACATGCCAAAATTCCCGACTGATGCAAAATCGAAAGAAAACAAGGCCAAAATAAAGCCTCGATGCAAAAAGTGACGAGAATGCAAAACTAAATGCTACATGTAGAGCTACATGTAGAGCTACTTTCAAAATGGATTGTGTAGTTGTATATGTACTAGGTACTCCATATTCAAGGAAATAAAAGAATTACTCCAAGAGACCCCCAATCAGTCAATGGTGTAGAATAGGTTATTCATACAAATCTGATGGCATATTAGTAGATATAATAGAAAGGACAATGTTCCATGAAACATGTGAATCAAGCAATGACAACACAAACAAGTCGTCCCTTCACAATGCCACAATTAATAGAACATATATCTGGGATGGTAAAACTTAGATGCCAAACAATTTTTTCAACTCTACAACTCTTTCAAACTAGTATAAAATAGAAATTATCAAAGTATCATTCTAACATCAAAATTCGGTGTTGGTTGCGGTCCTAACACTTTCTCTATCCGATTGAAAATGAAATCAAGGTTTCAGTCTACTAGCTCAGATATAATTCACATCATTAGACGGATCTGTTTGTCTTTAGAAATTTTGAACTGGGAATTTGAAATAGTACAAGTTGCTAATTAATTACTAATTACATAACACAACTACAAGTTCTAGTATAGAGTTCAGCCATTTCAAACTAGTTCCACTTGTACTTTATTATCTTTGCAATATTAAGGAAGCATTACAACATCCACATGATGAGTCTAACTATTAAAATATAGGGTGAATTAAACAGATTAACAACATTATTCTGTCATTCCTGTGCCTCAATGATTACCACTTATAGCGCTTACCCCGGCCTGTTAGAGTGAGAACTCACATTCTACATCAGCGGATAATTAGAGGAGATTTGCCATGCTCACAAGTGTCCATGCCAATTACATTAGTATTGGACCTTTTGGGTAAGTGCCTAAAACAAAACTATAAGGTCTCCGCCCAAAACAGACACTTTCATTCTAATGTCGAATTATGGTCTTGGTCATGGTCATGGTCGAGAACACTTCCTCTATAAAAGATATACTAATGATATTTATTTTTTCCTAATAAATATTGACAATATAAAAGATATACCTTAATTATTCTCCAAGTAACTGGTTTTGCCTCGAGCCTTGCTAGTGGATCGATAGAGTTTCTTTTCTCGAAGGCTCTATATGTGATTTAACTAAAATAAGTCGTCATGTCAAACATAAGTCAAATCACGCACTAACATGTAATATACATGATTTACCTATTAATTATTTCCATGATAAACTTTCGAGGCTCCGTATACCCAGCAGGATCACACCAATACACAATACTTTCAGATGGATTAATTGCAGCCAACATCCAATGATCACTTTGATTAAAAAAAGAGGACAATGAGAAAATTTCACGTAAATAGCCAGGAATAAATAAATAGAAGTTCGAAAATGGAAAGCTTTATGTATACCTTTCGTGATAAGCCGCAAATATCGTTTTCGACCCCACACACTGCGTACATGTCATAGCTCTAGCTATATTATCTGATCGTAAATCATCAGTTACGGATGCAAATTTAGACAACGTCTCCGGGAACAAGAATCCGTAGAAACTAGTAGACTTCATAGTATCACTAAGATCACTCAAATACCTACAACAAGAATCCAATGACCATTTGGGATTAATGCTCTATTACTGTTGTTTAAAACACAAAATGTAGATGCATAAACTGTTTATTTGGCTCCTCTGATAGGATCTGCTGTGGCTCAAAACCATCACCAAATTGCCTATTTTACTGAAAGGAGTGGTCACTGCCAAGGATGGTAAGTGCCACATAGCGTAACTCTAACTAATGAAGTAGCTTTTGTAATCTGTATATATGACATTTCCTATATCCATCTGTGCTTATCTACGACACGATTAGCGGTCCAATCGGGTGTTGCGGGAATCATTGTGTCCAACCATGGAGCCGACAACTTGATTATGTCCCAAAGAACTATAATGGCTCGGAAGAGGTAATTCGATTATCATGAAATAATTTCAGTTCCACTATCTCCCATTTATATACTCCACAAGAGCCTGATTTGGACTGCGGGTTATTCCTGTAGCTTCATTTAAAAGACGTGACAGTGTGGCGCTATCAAATGCCTTTTATGTAATTTACAGGTTGTGGAAGCTGTCGAAGGGAGAATATCTGTTTTCTTGGATGGTGGTGTTGTACATGTACTTATATTCATAGTACCCCTTTCGAGAATGCGGTTAGATGATCCGAGGTGTTGTACATGTACTTAGACAACTCATTCCATTCCTTTCTTACTCTCAAACGTTCAACAAACAAAATAACGGCTGGCTTCCTACGGATAAAAATAGACAGAACATGGTCATTAAGAAAGCTTACCTCATAAAAATAGCAATGTGAGAGGCACCTATCTCGCCTTCGTTACACCAATGAATAAGCTCCTCGTAAGAAATCGGAGAAGTGTAGTCATCAAGGTGTAATACATGGTCATCAATCGAAACGTTAATCAGTGATCCGCTCGCCTTCAATACGCGAGCCTCGAGAAGTAAAGAATTCATCAGCGGGGTTCTCAACTTTTGCTTAAACTCACTACTAACTTCTACACCCAGAATAGTCGGGACAAGAGGTGGTGCAGACCTTTGATGATTCTTCTTGTTCTTCTTCATTACGATTTCCATCTTTATTATTTTTTCACAAAATAGTTAATATTTATATTAACTTATTATAAGATAATACTTCTAATTTTAAAAAAAACTACAAAATTACCTTACTAGGATTTGTGAATATGATTCGAGGCCCCTTTGAACATATGAGTCCTTCGCATCAATCAATACTATCAAATCATCCCCAACAGGCATGTGCAACGTATCATTTTCCGATCCAGATTGTACTTTCTTAACTTCTACTTTCTTATAACCATTAAGTAGTGATCTACCGTGAACAGTTATGAATTCCGCCTTTTTTTCCATATACATCAAGCCTGATGCCACTATCTTATTCGGATTTCCGGGTAATGATAAATCACAGTCTCTCCACCCCTTGAAATATTAGTAAAATCAGAACTTCAAACTCATTAGTCACGCAAATATATTAATAAGTTTCCTTAAAATCTTAGTGATAAATCAAAAGATGATACCTCCTTCTCTTGGCTAGGTGGCTCTTCATGTGGTATCTCTTTACGGTGTGGCTCCGGATGGGATTGCTCCTCACTCTCTTGTATTGAGATACTATGAGAACCATCCATAGATGGACAAGCTTTCGATCCTTGAGTACTCATAGAAATTCCTTTCAGGAAGCATTCTAATAATTCTTGACTTGGCTTCTCACCACTTTGCCAAAAATGCACCATCATACTTTGCATATTTGATACTTGTGTTTGCAAAGTATTTATCTGCATGTAAGACAAAAATTCAACAAATTGGTTATGCTTAAAGTAAAATAATTTTCAAATAATAAATATTTTGAGACGGTCTTATTCTATGTTTACATAATAAATTACCGTCTCTTTGAGACGCTCTACTTACGGCGGCGGCTTTTTAGGAGCCTTCCCAAAATACTCGATTATGCATATGCCATCAGGAACCCCTCGCACACGGCCACCATGTTCAGGTTTGCCGATTGCCTTAGCTAGTATATCTTCACGTCCCTTAGGCTTAAATGTACCTGCCTCCACCTCTTTTTCTAGTTCTTTCTACACCCATTCATGATATTATATTATTTAAATACATATATAGTTGTGTCAATTCCTAGAAATTAATAATTTTTGTTTTAAAAATTGAAGAACTTACAATTTTCGTAGCCACTTCCTTATAATATTCGGTCAGGTCTCCGTTATTAGGCGTGTGACCCTTTAGTCAAGTTAAGTGCCGGTCAACTTCCTCCAATATCACTCCATTTTTGGCAAAGTCTTTTTTCTACAAAAAAAAAAATTAAGAATGTCAAGAGTATAGTAAAACCTCCAGATTTAAATAAATATAAATTATAAAGGTATGTCTAGGTGTATGTACTTACGATTTTAACTTCAATCCCACGGTAACCTGCTCGAGAGCCAACGAACCTTGTCCTATTCATACACGCATTCTTCTTGTTGTTTGCACTTATTTCCTTACATTTTACAACATATAAAGTAGTTAGAATAATTATATATAGTAAGCGGAAAGGCAAAGATCGAGAAAAGCACCGTGTTCTTTAGAAACAAACAAGCGAGTTCATTGCAATTACAAGAAAAGATGAAATTTGGACAAAAGCAAAGATACTGAAAACGGTGTGTGGTGTTGGAGAAAGTTAATTGACCTGCTCATACACTCCTTCAACGAACAAAATTGTATTTAGCCGGTCTTTGGTCCTGACCGGGTTTTACCAGATCACCGGTATGCAACATACCGGGGACACAAAACAGATAATCAAAACCAAAGACTGCTTTGGGTAAGCTACAAAGATCGATCTGGACCGAACTTCACAGATCGATCCGGCTAGCGATCGAGTGCCTAGTGTTAAACAGTTCAAACATAATAAGTGAATATTACCTTAAATGCCTGAGTAGTGTGAGATGCCACAAACACATTCCAATCCTCAGGTGTTATTGAGTCATACTTTTTTGTTGGTGGTGTCCTCGTATTGCGCTTTGTCTCGTCGTATAGCCACTTACGGACTAAGGTGCATTTCCACTTTCTCCATAAATTCCCAGCCTTTATGAGACACCAATCATAACGGTCTGCGATAACGGTGAAAGCGCCCTACACAAATGACAAAGTTTGTCACCAGAGCCTAGTAATTTATATATCAAAAGCGCCCTACACAAAGGCTGCGGCTTGGCACAAACACAATAAGGAGAAGTTATGTGATGGCAAGTTACTACCTCTGTACAAGCTTACCATGATGAATTTGATGTCATGAAACCGAGTATGTGATGGCAAGTTACTCTATTTAAGCTAAATGAAGTAAACAAAGACACCAGCAACAAACACAATAAGGAGAAGTTATCCTTATGTTGTCTTCCGTAGGACGTGACTTATACGCAACCATACATAACAACTGTGATAATAGATTTACCTCTAATTTTGTATCACGTGTGATAACTTCCTCAACGGAGTATCGACTTTATAAACCAATTAATATCCTGTGGGTAATTCGGTACCACCAACCTCTAACAACCAGAGCATACTTCATCAGCCAAATCCATATGTGGAGTTTTTTGTATCAAGAACCGTGCTTAAGCTGTTGAACTTTGTCACATACATAACATATTTAGAAAAAAGGGCAAACAGATGAACTTAAGGACAAGAGTTGAACTCTCATTTTAATAATTTCAGCATAAAATTCAGCTGCACGCAGATGATACTCTATGTAGCAAGTCTTGTGTATCACCAGATGAAAAATTACTTAGGACAAACAAGCTGCGCTTTTTAAACAGTTGCATCTTTCTTTGCACAAAATTACTTGATTTTGCTTACCATTTCAGTATTGCATAAAACAGATTGCATGCTGTGGCTGCCCTTACTCCTTAAATCTTAATTTGTTACACTTAGAGAATGGTAGAAAAAAAGTCTGAGCTATTATATATAAACTTTTTACTAGGAGTATATCAGTCTTCAGCTAACTGTTAAAAATGATATGCGACTTTCAATTAATCCTAATGAAACTTTAAATGCTCTTGGTTTTTGACACTTACTATTTTATGCATAGAATAACCAAGTCAATTATCAGATAACCAAGACAATTACTGACCGTGATACTATCCAAAATTTCTTGCTTCGTGACATCATCCACATGGTCCCACGTTTCCACTGCGCAACTAACATGCCTCCGAGTAGTAACGCCAACCCAGCTACTAAACTTCCCAGCGTACGTTCCTGTAGGCAATCTATGCACTTTATCCCACTCTAATTCAATTGGTTTCTTCTCCTTAAGTGCTTTTGAAACTAAGGCCAACACTGTTCGACCCCTCTCCTTGGACCTTCTCTTCCTCTTCTTGCCCGAGTCATCGAGTTAGTATTACGAGTTCCTTTACACCTCGTGAGCCCATCGATCAACCTGGCCTGCATTAACAAATTACACACTCATCAAATTCTGTAAATATTATCAACATAAATAAGACGTAAATATATCAAATTATGTAAATATATCAACATAAATATATCAAAAGCACGAGACAAAGACGAGGTTAAAATAAGGGGTTGGGGGTAAAGTGGCTCAGTTATGCAGGTAGGTAGGTAGGTAGGCAGGTTGGTGTTGGTTAGATGTGTCCTTCCTTATAAGGTATGTGGTGATGAAGTCAGAGCAGGAGAAGCGCGCAGCTGTTATAAGGGCAGAAGGAGAAATTGAGGCTGCCAAGTTGATTTCAGAGGCAACTGCATCCAGCACCTCCACCTTGGTGATCTTAGTAATAGATACTTCTACTCTAGGATTTCTGCTAGAAATGTTAGAAATAATATTAGCGAGAATCATTGATGATGCGGGGAAGGCGATGCACAGGATTTTATAAAGCATAACTATAATAAACATAAATCATCATGACTTACTCATTTTTCAACAACACGAGGGCGTTTTACGGAAGGGGTGTCGGTATTAATCCATATTCCTTCGTTGTGATCATCACGCGTATATAAACTCGAACTATTGATAAAGATATACGTATCATCTAAACCTGATACATTACGATCAAAACCCTCATATACAACATCTTCATCAAAACTATCCACATCCCGCCTACTCCTTACGGATAAAACAACTGACCAATTTTTATCTTTTGGATCGGTCACATAAAACACTTGTTTGGATTGTGTGGCTAAAATGAAAGGATCTTCCTTATGTCCACTTTTATCAAGATTCACCAAAGTGAATCCTAATTCATCCTTACGGACACTGGTATTAGTTTGACACCATTTGCACCAAAAAACAGGGATATCGAAATCTGTGTAATCTAACACCCAAATCTCTTCAATAACTCCGTAATAATGCATCTTACTTAAAATTGGATTCTTATCTTTTGAACTAGAAAAGTGCATGGCTTGACTTCTACACTTACCCCACTATTTTGCATCGTACTCTTGTCATCTTGCTCACGAGTGTAAAAGGTGCACCCATTAATGGCATAACCAATATAAGAAGATGCATATGTATTTGGGCCGAAACAAAGCCTTCTTAATCTAGAAGAAATATATTCAGGATATTTTTGCAAGTCTTCTATCACTCGACCCTTGAACCATGCTCGAAATGTCTTGTTGTGCTCATTTCCGATCCACATCTCGGTTTTATTTCGATGCTTGTCCCTCAAGAAAACCATGTGTTCCTCAATGTACGGCTATACCTCATCCTCGTTATGAAGGACATATGTGTGTGCTCCATGCCACTTATCAAATGCCATATCTTGACGAACATGACCCCTAAGACCTTTGCCCTTCATCCACTCACTATGTCGATTCTTAGGGATCCCAAGTATCTCAGAATTTGATAAGTGTGTATAACAATAAGAAAGTGCTTCATCGATGATGGCACGCTCGGCAATGCACCCTTCAGGACGATATCTATTAGACGTATAATCCTTATATACTTTCATCAATCTTTCAAAAGGATATTGATACCTTAAGTAAACAGGTCCTAGATACTTGATCTCTCTTACCAAGTGTACGGTCAAATGAACCATGATTGTAAAAAATGAAGGAGGAAAGTACATTTCGAATTGACAAAGAGAAGTGACAACTAAATTTTGCAAATCCTCTAACTCTCCAGGATCAATAACTTTGTTACATATGGCATTAAAGAAAAAACAGAACTTGGTTATGGCATATCGAACCTTTGTAGTTAAAATGTTACGTATGGCCACAACTAGTAATTGTTGCATCAAAGTATGACATTCGTGAGATTTTAAACCAGTAAGCTTGAGATCTCGCATTGATACGAGGCTACTAATATTCGAAGAATATCCCTCTGGCACTTTAACACCATGCAAACATTCACAAAACTCTATTTTCTCCTTTTTTGAGAGTGTATGGGCAGCAGGAGGCAAATAAGTCCGTCCTCCCTTCTCTTGCGGGGCCAACTCGGGTTGAATTTTCATATCCACCATATCCTTCCTAGCTGCCACATTGTCTTTTGACTTATTTGGGACATTCAAAAGAGTGTTGATAATATTGTCACAAACATTCTTTTCGATATGCATAACATCCAAACAGTGTCTTATGGAGAGTTCCCGCCATTATGGGAGTCGTTCAAAAAGATGAGACATCTTCTTGTATCCCCGTGATGCTAATTTAGAACCCTTCTTCCCATATGTAATTTTAATATCTTTCACCTTTTGATATACATCATGACCGCTTAATATCTTAGGACATGGACGATGATCAGGTTTTCCATTGAAAGCTTTTTGTTGCTTGCGATACGAATGATCTTCCTCCAAAAATTTACGGTATCCTAAGAAAGCCTGCTTTCAAGAAAACCTCAAATAAGAAGAGTCAACATCTTCTGCACACAAGGGGCACGCCTCTTTCCCATGCACAGTATGTCCACAAAGATTACCGTATGCAGGAAAATCAGATATAGTGCATAATAACGTTGCTTTTAAATTGAAAAAACTATTTTGGTACGCATCAAAGACTTCTATTCCTTCATCCCATAGTGTTCTCAAATCGTCAAGAAGGGGCGCCAAGTAAACATCTATATCATTACCCGGTTCTTTGGGACCAGAAATCAATAAGGACAACATCAAATACTTCCTTTTCATGCACACATATGGAGGTAAATTGTAAATAGCTAAAAGCACAGGCCAAGTGCTATGTTGACTACTTAAATTCCCAAAAGGATTCATCCGTCAAGTAGAGAGTGCAAGTCGAAGATTTTCGGGTTCTTTCCGAATTCGGGATACTTGGAATCAATGTGTTTCCACTCTAAACCATCAGCAGGGTGTCTCAACTTGCCATCATTAACTTTTGCATTTTTATGCCATGTCAACAACTTTGCATCTTCCTTATTCGCAAAGAGTCGTCGCAACCTGGTATTATCGGAAAATACCACAAAACTTTTTTGGGATCCCCTCCTTCTTTTATATCGCCATTCATTACAAACTGGACAATGAGTGAAACTCTCATATTCCTTGCGATATAATATACAATCATTAGGACATGCATGAATCTTCACATATTTCATACCAATTCCTCTAAGTATCTTCTTGGCTGCATATGTACGATTAGGAAGAACATTATCTTCTGGAAGCATGTCCTTCAATAATTCGAGGAGGTGGGTAAAACTTTTATCACTCCACCCATTTGTTGCTTTCAAATTATATAGCTTAACAACGGCTGACAATTTTGTATAATTCTTACAACTCTTATACAAAGGCATTTCAGCGTCTTTTAGCTTCTCTAATACAATGCTTGTGATGTCATCTAAATTAGTAACATCGGGTTCTTCATCTTCACCTAGAATGTCATCTATATCAGCGGGATCATGATCTACGTAAGGGTTATCTTCTTCAAGACCGTCCTCAATTAACCGATCTCGTAATATTTTTTCTAATTCATCATCATCAAACTCGTCAGCGGACACAGAATTCATATCACAAGAATTCATATCCCAGTCCGAATCTTCCGGTGAGTCGATACCTTTTTCTATAGGAAGACTTCCCCCTCAATACGAGTCTCTCCCATATTTTCCTCCATTCTCTGTACCACTCTAGACTCCCCATGAAACCTCCAAAGTTTATACTTTGAATTAAATTTATGCTTTTCTAAATGGATTTTAACATCCGAGAAGCTCATATATTTGATATTCAGACACATTTCACAAGGGCATGGCATATTAGACTTGTCTTTCACATTCTTTCTAACGAATTCATAAAATTGGCTAAACCTAAAGGCATCATATTTAGGATCACCTCTTTTCCCATCCATCATCCACGTACGATCCATATTGGTCTATATAATAGAAAAAAGCAACTAATATTACAAATATATTTAATTTGACACTATATATGGGATATGGGCACTTGCTTTAAAAAGCGATAGAACGACTCTTTTGGAGCATGAAGATAGACAAACAGAAGGTGAAGTGCAATGAAAGAGACCGACAACAGAATAGAAGTAAAATTAAGCAAAAGAGTTATGACCTGATATATCATTATTTAATACAGTATGTGTTCTTGTCCCATCACCTGGAAAGGGAAGGGTGTACTACCATAGTACCATTCTTATTTGTGTAAATTATCAAAAACTACCTTTTATATACAACTTTTTAAAATTTACTCCCTTTTAAATTTTTTTAAAAAAATTACTACCTTTAAACGCACTTTTTTTAAAAATTGCTACCAAACTTCTATTTTTGTGTTTTTGTGACGAAAATGCCCCTAATCTTTCTAATTGGGCAGAATTGGGTCATTTTGTTTGCTTCATATCTAGAGTTTTACATGGACAAAAATTATGTTCTTTATACAGATAGAATCTTGAAGAAGTCTACTTTCCAATGACGTTGGAATCAATAAGTTTTACCGTGTGAATTTTGCCCAACAAGCCTTCAAAGACTGATACGATTTTATGACAGATTTGCGTCTTTCCACGAGAATTGCGATTCCCGACAAACTACAAATCACCCAGAAGTCTACCTTACCAATTCGGAAACTAGACTCAAAGGGCTACAACCATGTGAAAGGGCGTTTACGTTAAATCAAAATAACACCATGGAAATGGCTCCTCAATATCAGACACGAATCTGGAAAAACAGGGAATTTCAGTCTTAAAATCGTATCAGTCTTTGAAGGCTTGTTGGGCAAAATTCACACGGTAAAACTTATTGATTCCAACGCCATTGGAAAGTAGACTTCTTCAAGATTCTATCCGTATAAAGAACGTAATTTTTGTCTATGTAAAACTCCAGATATGAAGCAAACAAAATGACCCAATTCTGCCCAATTGTCGCTAAGAATAGTCTTGTTTTATTGTCGCTAACAATATTTATAGTTGTAAACAATAATGAATAATAAAGAACAAATTGTCCTAGTAGTTTTATAATAGTCATCTAAAATAATCAAGAAATATTTTCCCCTGATATTTCTTGATTCTTGAATGGACCTCAAATGTCAACACATAACAATTGTTACCCAAAAAAAAAAATGTCAATACAAAAACACTGAAAACAACTAGAAGTTCTATTAGACTTAGCCTTTGTTCTTTTAAACTTAATTTTGTTGAACTTTTCGGAACCGAAATTTTTTGTTGTTGTAATGTGAGTAAATATTATTAAGATCATCAACAAAATAATGTCTAATTACATCAAAAAGTTCACCAAGGACAAGATAAAAGAGCTACATCATATCTCTAGCTTACTCAACCAACAATCAGTGTTCCTATTAATAGGATACTTGATCATTTGTCTAGCTCGATTTGGTACTGCTTTGCTTTATATAATACGGAATTAGTTCAGGTCTCCTAATCACCAGGTTACATCTACTATTATTTCTTTCTCTCCAAATGTAATAGTAGTAAGCCATCATGATCATCATAATCCTTTTCCTCTGAATAATGTAATAGTAGTAAGCCATCATGATCATCATTATTTGCCTAAGTTCTTAACTAGCTCAATGATTCTATTACTATAGCAGCAATTGTAGAAGATGTAGTTCTGATTTTCAGGCAGTAAGCCACAACGACAGTAACTGTCATCATCACAACAGCCAATTTGCATCAGTTTGCTACTTTGCTCCTCACATTCACCCATTTGAGGCCTTTTTCACTTGAAATATTGTTCTTTATTATTCATTATTTGTTATTTGTTTTGTTCGAGTTCGTGTAAAAGCGCACTCAACAGACAATCAAAAACCGGACTAATAGGTCCAACCCGCCCTGGCATCATTAAACCAGGAGAGTGCAAGATAGGAATTATGCCTGGCTACATCCATAAACCGGGTCGTATTGGAATTGTTTCTCGATCTGGCACATTGACATATGAAGCGGTGAGAACACGTCATTCTTTTATATGATTATAGGATCACCTTTTGACAGCAGTATCTCATGAGTCAAGCTTGTGAAAGAAGTATCTCATGAGTCCAACTTGTGAAAGCAGTAGCAGCTCAATTGTGCCTTCTCTGAATGCGCTGTCATTTTTTTTCACCGGAGGTAATACTCATAGAACTAAACTTAAATTTCCTTTATTTAATGGTGATGATGTAGAGAGTTGGTTATTTAAGTGTGAACAATTTTTCTCTGTGGAAACTGTGGATAATATGGGTGCTCTTTTCTGAATTTCTCCCTTTCTCTGTCTGACTTAGGCCTAACTCCCTTGTAGATGTATCACACTGACTATCCTTACTCGAGAAATTTGAATTCAGCAAAGCAAAATAAAAGTTAACCAATTTTTCACATTATTTGTATCGATCAAACAAAAAATTCCAACTCTTATCAGAACTAAACCCGTAATTACTAAACCCTAGCATCACCAAATACTAAACCCTAACATCCGCATACATTAAAGTATACAATCAACAACAATGATGAAAGACGAGCAGCAAGGATCAATGAAATAAACAGATAATATAATCTAAGATTGTAGTATTAAAGCTAACATTAAAAATAATGAAAAACGATCTTACCAAAGAAAGAACGATCAACGGCGATGAAACACAAGTGACCAACGACAATAAGGCGGTGGCGAGTACGAAGCAAGCATCGACAAGAAGGGGCAACTGATAATTTGATTGAAATTAAAACTTGCGATGGTGATAATAAAACTGTGCGAAGGAAACAATTTGGGCGCAGTACGTAGAAGTGTAAACGCCAAGTTTTCATTTGATTGAATTAATTAGAAATTTATGAAGGAGAACAGTTGGGAACGGAGCCGTTCTCTATGACAGATGAAGGAGAACGGTGCAGAGGATGAAGCGGTCTGAATGAAATTTCTAGTTTGTATGAAAACGGTTGGTCAAAGCAACCCGTTCTCTTTGTTTATCTACAAGAACGGTTCGACCCAATAACCATTCTATTTAGAATTCATAATTGCCCGCCTAACATAAAAAAAAAAGAGAACAGTTCCGTTACCAACCGTTCTCTAAGTGGCGTTCTCGTAGCCTTAAATTGTAGTAGTGTATATGAACTTGGGGGCTTCCATAGCATAAATGTCATAGAAAGTGAATTGGCACCCTTTGAATCCTACCCGAAGGAACACCTTCGCACCCTACAAAGAAGGCAACTTACAAAGAATACCACTTGGACTAGGATACAAACCCACTAAAGAGGAAGTTCTTGAGATGCTCGCTCAAGTTCAAAACCGTAAGAATGTGGGAATCCAAATGCGACCATACCTCCCTACCCTAAATGGATACTTCGTTAGGGAAGGAAGTCAAGATATCTTTCACGGATTTCCCGATGACGTAGCCAGAATCGAGATCTTTCACGATTGCTACTTCATTCCTCCAGAAACGGTTCCTACCGTCAAGACTCGTCAAGCACCTTGCTTAGACGAACAAGATGTTAGTCTACTATTTGGAGAAGATCGATTTGTTAGAGCCGCGCAGGATGAGATCATTACCATGATACTTCAAGACGATCACTTCAACCCTACCGCGTTAATCACAGAAACCAACACAAATCAACAGAAAGGATGGAGAAAGTCGATCACGTGGACAAACAATCAAGGAAGACTCTTCAAGCTCACCACTGGAGAAGGAGAGATGTTCAAAGGAGAACCAAAAGACGATGAATTCGAGTCAGAGTCAGAGTCGGAGTCAGAGTCGGAGTCTGGAGAAGTTCCTAGAGAGTCTCCTCCTGTCGTCATTCCCACTCCCCTTGTTTCTCCTAGCTTAGTATCAAGTAGTAACAGTAGTTCGGGAAATCTCCCAACAGCTGTCCCTTTACCGCCACTGACTACAGATCAGATGGCCTCTTTGTTTCAACTTTTCTCAAACTTTAATATGAATAAATCAGGTTCTGCTTACTCTTCGTGTTATTTTGAATGCAATTCTGTTTACGATGATACTGAGGATGACCCAGACCCAGACTCGATCGAGATACCTCCCTACATAGCCAAAGAAATACTACAAGAGGGGGAAGGGGGATTAGTAATAGAAAACACTGAACCCATCAACGTAGGAACCGAACTAGAACCCCAAGAACTTAGGATAGGGACGACCTTGAGCCCTACCGAAAGGGCCAGTTTCATAGACCTCCCACACGAGTTCAAAGACGCTTTTGCTTGGTCCAACAAAGACATGCCAGGGATCGACATGGACATCGCAGAGCATAGCATCCCAATCAAACCGGGTTTCAAACCCGTGAAACAGAAGCTTCGTCGAATGAGGACAGAATGGGCTCTCAAGATCAAAGAAGAAGTCGATATACAGTTCAAAGCCGGGTTCATCAAAGTTTCCGAGTACTCAGACTGGGTAGCTAACATAGTACCCGTACCCAAAAAGGATGGGAGAATCCGTGTTTGTGTTGACTTTAGAGACTTAAACAAAGCGAGTCCTAAGGACGACTTTCCTCTACCACATATTGACATATTAGTGGATAATACGGCGGATCACGCGTTACTATCCTTCATGGATGGATACGCAGGATATAACCAGATCAAAATGGCCTTAGAGGACATGCATAAGACCGCTTTTGTCACTCAATGGGGAACCTATTGCTACACGGTTATGCCGTTTGGGTTAATCAACGCCGGAGCTACATACCAACGCACCGCAACTACGCTCTTACATGATATGATGCATAAAGAAGTTGAGGTATACGTAGATGACATGATTGTCAAGTCCAAGGAAAGAGAGGGACACATTGCGAACCTTCGCAAATTCTTCTCAAGGCTACGGAAGTTCAACATGAGGCTCAACCCTCAGAAATGCGCATTCGGAGTAACATCTGGCAAACTCCTGGGATACGTTGTTAGCCAACGAGGTATAGAAATAGACCCTTCCAAGATCAACGCCCTAATCGAAATGCTGCAACCTCAAACAGAGAAAGAATTTAGAGGATTCTTAAGCAAGGTACAATACATAAGTCGATTCATATCGAAACACACCATGATCTGCGAACCTATATTCAAGAAGTTAAAGAAAACAGATCACACCATGTGGGATGATGACTGTCAGAAGGCTTTCGACCGAATCAAGGAAATACTAGCCAAACGACCAGTGCTCATGCCACCTCAACGAGATCAACCTCTTGGTTTATATCTCACGGTAACTGAAACGGCCATGGGCGCCATGCTAGCTCAAACCGTAGGAAAAGAAGAAAAAGCTATCTACTACCTTAGTAAGAAGTTCTTGGAGTACGAGTGCAAATACACACCTCTCGAGAAGACATGCCTCGTTCTTGTGTGGGCAACAAAGAAGCTACGCCATTACATGCTTAGCTACTCCGTTAAAATATACTCCAAAATGGATCCTGTCAAATACCTCTTCGAGAAACCCGTTCTCAATGGACGCTTAGCAAGATGGACTTTGATGCTCTCAGAGTTCGATCTCAAGTATGTTCCTCCGAAAGTTATAAAAGGGCGCGCCGTGGCCAAATTCTTCGAAGAAAATCCCATTAATGATACACAAACGATAGACACCTGGTCGTTTCCGGATTAGGATATACTCCAAACCGATATAGACTCCTGGGACCTTTATTTTGATGGAGCATCGAACTTAAGAGGATTTGGAATAGGAGTGTTTCTCATTTCTCCTGAAGGCGAGCATACACCCATCTCATTGGATTATAACCAGCAGTAGGTTTAGGCATCAAGAATCTTCGAGTGCATGGGGATTCATCTTTGATCATCAACCAAATTACGGGATCTTGGAAAATCCGAAGTGAAAGCTTAGCACCTTATCAAGCCAGAATAGACCAAATTGCCCAATTCTTTGATCAAGTAACCTACCTACACCTACCTTGAGAGGAGAATCAATTTGCAGATGCTCTTGCAAAACTTGCATCTTTGATTAATATGCCGGATATCATGGTAGAAATGCCTTTATGCATCAAACGACGGTCAGAGCCAGCTTATGTGCACCAAATCACCGATGAAGAGGAAATCACAGAGGAACCTTGGTTCCAAGAGATCCTAAACTTCAAACTCAACGGCACCTATTCACCAGATATGGACAAAAGGGGACAACGTGCTATACGCTTACTAGCTTCCCAATACGTTCTCATGCAAGGAGAATTATACAAAAGAACACCTCTTGGTGTAATCTTACGCTGTCTTGATCATTCACAGGCACGAAACACTACTACAGATACAGCCTATAACAACGGGTAAAAACCGTTGTAAAATAAAAAAGCGGACGTTGTTAAAGCGGCCGTTGTAGAAGGTATTTACAACGGTTTGCTTATTTAGTGAAACCGTTGTCTAAAGTATTCACCACGGTTAAAAGCCGTTGTTGTTGGGTGTTCTCCGTTGTGGAAAGTGTTTCAAAATTTTGGAGGGAATAATATAACAACGGTTGTCGTATGTATAACCGTTGTTGTAACTTTCCCTCCAAAATTGTGAAGTCTTTTGACAACGGGTTTATGATACATACCCGTTGTTGAAATGTTTTGTAACAACGGTTCTATGTTTAATACCCGTTGTTGTAATTTTACCTCCAAAATTGTGAAGACTTTTAACAACGGTTCTTTGTTTAATACCCGTTGTTGAATATTATCTTGCGGGTATTTGTGAATGTCATTCACAACGGTGTTATTTTTATTAACCGTTGTGAAAGGTATTCACAACGGTTTTTTTTTAGTAACCGTTTTTATTACAAACTCCTAATGTTTTGAAAAAATAAATTTGTTTCATGCCATTCAAAAACCTGCATATGTCGAAAGACACCATATACCAAAGACTAAAGATAAATCACAATTTGGGTTCATCGAACTCAATAGATTCAATTCAACCACAACGGCCCAATGCATCATATATATATATACTTACAAGGAGTTGAATTTACATGAACTAATCATTCCCTAACTTCAACAAAAAATTTACTAATAAGTTGATCTAAACTTTGAGTATCATGCATTTCTAATATATTCTAAGACGTAGTTGCCCCACATGTCTCTTACCTCGTCTATATCTACACTTGAGTCTTGCTCAATCTGTTGTGGATCGGTTGATTGCATCTGCGGCAAAAAAAAAAAGAGAAGACATTATGGTATATATAGCAGCAAGCAAGACAACATTAGCAACATCATGGTATATATAGTAGCAAGCAAGACAACATTAGCTCTAATTTAAAAAAAAGTAATAAACACATGATTAAATTATTACTAACCTTTTCTGGAATAACGAGATATCTTCGCCTAATAATCTCCAACATGAACCGACAAGCGTAGTATCCACATTGTATGCTATCTGGCTGGCGAGGGGCCTATTATTACATAAAAAAAACAGACGAGAGAAGGCTCACATCAGAATCTTGAACTTTAGGTATTGTATTAGTATTAAACACAGATTTTGCACTTAATGTTATTGTATTTGAGCACGTACCCCTGTTATCGTAATAAAATCAGGGCCAACATCAGAATCTTCCGTGGGTTGATCCTGCTCGTTTGCTCTTTTCTTCTTAAAGGCCCTTTTTTTAAAAAATAAAAAAGGAGCGAGAAACTAATTTTTAGGGGCAAAAATATGAAAGAGCTTTTTCTATAAATAAAAAATGAAAATGTTATTATAAATAAATCAGTATTATAAACTTACATATTAATCAAGTGCTTAAAAGTCTCGCTTGGTTGATGATGTAAAGAGTCCAACCAGAAAACTTTATTCCTTGTCGGCATGATGGCTGCTAGCACCCAATGAGTCCTACATCAAGAGACATCGTCATTATTAATAACAAGTACATATATTAGGTATGAAAATGCAATTGTAGGGGGAAACATAATATTAATTTGTTTATTACCCTTTTTCATTATAAGCGCCAAAAATCAGCTTCTTGGTTGTCGCCAATTCTTTGAGCAATATAATCTACCCGTTGTTCGAACGAGAAATCCGGAATAAATAAAGATAAAACATAGGGGCACGGGAATCAGTATAGATCGAGATGGAATATTCTTCTCGGGATCACTCTCAATTTCAATATCCTACATTATTACGGTATTAATTCCGGTATTTAAAACACTATCTAGTAGTCGGAATATTAGACTATGAAATTATTTATTAAGAAACTTACTTCATCCAAACAAATATGTGTTGGATATCAATGCAGTCTAGGCCAGCCCATACGGCTAGAATATCCCATGATACATGTGCTTGGCGCTCGGCCCTAGAATATCCTCCTTGAGCGGAATAACTATCAATTGCTCGGTGGCTATGCGATGGCCAGCCTCCTCATGCGATCTCTTCATCGTCACCGTTCTTACTTTTTGCATGTAATCCTTCCCTTTATATTGTGTGGAGTTTAAAGTCCTAACTTTCGGTCAGGAAAGAATGAGTCTTTGATTTTGTCCCCTACACAAAATTACCATGCTTTTTATAAATACAGACAAAATATAAATAAAGGGAGCGAGGTTAATTTTTAAAAAATGGAGAAGTTAATTAAATACCTCATCAAGTTGTTGTGAAGTCGAGGTCGTTGGCATGTCTGTGGACTTAGGCTTATCCGCCAAAGCCGCCTTTTTTGTTCCCTACAAAAAAAATAACATATAAATTTAACATATAAAAACATTCAACAATTAAAAATGTAACATATATATATATAAAGGTATTTCTTCTAACCCCAACTACTTTCATTGCGCTCAGCGGCGGAGATATCTTCGCCAAGTAGATGTGAGTATCGGCCATTGGATGAAACTTCCAAGCGCATCTCCCGAGAATGGTAATGTCGTCACGAATCGGGACAGGCGGTTGAAAGTTTTCATGGCCTGGATTGACTGTAGTTATCTCTACTATTCTATGATTCGGCAAAAGTTTTTCGCCATGAACTACGAGTTTTTCGCTGCTGATTTGTTTTCTACGAGACCCGGCCAACACGCACATGTGGCTTTTCGATTCTATTAGGGTCAGCAAGAATAACTGGCCTCTTGTTTACGGCTTGAAGAATATACACATACATTATTATATCTTTGCAAAAACGCTTCAGCATTCAAAAGATTTTGCAAAAACGCTTTCTGTCTCGGGCCGATTTTTGCACAAACTTCAGCATTCATATAAATTTAACTAATTAAACACTTCATGCATACCTTCATCGAAAACAAGGAACGACTTGAAGGGGATGTATCTTGTTTTCCATCACCGATCTTCTCATCAAGTTGCATCTCCTTTTCGGACCCATTATTTACCTAATAAAATTAACCATGTCAGAAGTTGGCAGTGAACACACCCCCTGATCTTACCAAAAAAAAAAAAAACAAAAGAAAAATAAGGAAGTATTAGGTACCTGATCGGCTTTAGTTGTTACAACTTCAGAAGCATTATTAGGTACCGATCTTTCGAATCTAGATTGACCGATACTTCCTTCTCATGTATTGCCAAGGTAGTAGCGGCCTCTTCACCAATCTGTTGTACCTTATTATTACCCCTTTAGAAATGACATCCTCCATCATCTTCACTTCTTCTTGGAAAGCTTACCTCAAAGATTCAGCTTTAGTAGTACGGATGCCATTAATCAAGTGCTTGCCAAGAATGTAATGTGTCGGCAATTTTTATCCCAACAATAACATGTGAATTGAACTTAAATGAAAATAATAGAATAAATGTTACCATGTCAGCGTTCTCAGACTTAGTCTTCCTTTTCTTCTTTATCTGGGCAGTTTTCCCATAATATTTCGTTACTCCAACCTGTAACGGGACGCCCCTCAAACGACCTGGATGTTCGGGTCGGCCGATCGCTCTAGCAAGAACGTCATTACGATTAATCGGGAGTGAATTTCCCTTCTTCTACCTCTTTCAATACGTTATCCTATAATATATTAAATAAACTTCAAATTATATTTGTGACTAAAATAATAAAGTTAGTAATGAACTCGTCTTAATAAAATAATGCTTACTATGTTGGCCAAAACTTCCTCATCATATTTGTCATGCGACGACCAGGATCCTTTAGGCGTGTGCCCATGTTTATAAGTTATATGCCGATCCACCTCTTTCACTCCCTTTGCCACCTACACATTAACATGGTAACATTTATACACGTAAATGTGTATCAATGCAAGTCCAAGTGTGATTAAAAAATAAAGTCTCACAGGGCAATAATGCATGCTACTTACGAGGTCCTCTTCTATCTTTTCAGAACCGCCGAGAACCATAGAATTTCCCCTTCTTGCATGAAATGTTAGCACGATTTCTTTTGCTAACGGCCTTCAAATAATTATATAAAAGCGCAAGTAGATGATATAATAAAAAGATTATATAAAGGACTCATTAATTAAAAAAATGATAGGTAAATCGTTAAAAGGCGAGGATATTTAACCTGAAACTTCTCGTAGTTCTCATCTTTTTGAAAAGATCCCATTCTTCCTGCTTGATGGTGGGACACTTGTTTTCCGGTGGGCTCTTACGCATCTCCCCGTTGCCTTGTCCACATACAACCAATCCCTAGCAACGCCACACTTCCACCTTTGTGGACATCCCCGCCTTATGCATTAAATACTCATCATGGCTTTTATCGGGTATAATAAAGCCTTCCTTTACACGAGCCAAGTATAACTCCGCCAATTTTGGATTCAAAGTTCTAACATCATCTAAATGGATAGGCACAAACTGTCTTGTGCAAGCACCAATCCAACTGGAGAAAAGACCCGCATTTGGACCAGAGGGAAACCCATCTCACTCCATGTTATTTGGAACTTTGTTTAGCGGCTATAGTCGCAAGGACTTTCTTGCACTTCGTAGCACCCCTCTCACCAGGCTTATTATCACCAGGCTCATTATTCTTTTGACTTCTTTTACGTTTTTCACCCATGATAATCTTAAAACCCAAATATGAATGATATAGCTGGAAATGAACAACTTAACAACGTACATGCAGAGTATTATCTAAAACCCTAAACCCTAATAGGAATGAAAATTTAAAACAACAGATTGAGCTTCTAAAATCCTAAACCCTGATAAGAGGAGTAAAGTAGATGATGCGGGATGATAAAGATAACAAAGAAGACGAAAAACAAACAGATGCATGAAAAAGAAACAAGATGATCGTCTTAAAACCCTAATGACGAAACACAAAATTAAAGTGAACATACTTGTTGATGATGATGATAAAGAGAACGAGCAGGATGATAAGGGAAGGCAACGGAATCGGGGCTTGAAATCGGGCGACGGCGGCGACGAGAATGTAAAAAGCGAGGAAGAGAGAAGAATTAACTCAGGATACCAACGGTTGAACTAATAATAATGTTGTGTGTGTTTGTGTATGGCATCTTTGTATGGGTTTCTATATTAGTTTTTTATTAAGACAAACTATTGACAACGGGTGCTCAAAGAAGAACCGTTGTTATATGTTAATAACAACGGGTCAATAAAAGTAAACCGTTGTCAAAAGTTTATTACAACGGTTAAAATATACCCGTTGTAATATATTTTCACCAAATTTGCGCCAAAATGAAATATGTCAAAAAAATAATTGACAACGGGTAGAGGTACTACACCCGTTGTTGAAAGTATTAACAACGGGTAATTTAAATATAACCGTTGTTATTGTTGAACCTCTTTTTTTTTTTAAAATTATTGTAATTCCATTACGGTCCAAAACTGTAATAATACATCGCAACATTATTCAGCAATTTCAACACCAAAGCATCCACATCTAATAATAAGATCAAGAAAATAAGACAACTTACACCAAAGATGCATGCATCTTTTGTATGTGTCCCGATGAACTATCTCGGGATCGGGGACGTTTCTTGGATGTCATAGTTTCTTCGTTAAACCAAATACCTTCACCATGGTCATCACGCATATAGATGCTTTCAGTGTCCTCATGATCAGTGTCAACATCGTCGAAATAAGATACGGTGGTAGACTCCGATCCATTCCTCAAAAACGACATCCCGATCATCATCATCATTATCGGATGGACTACTCCTTCTTTTCCTTATAGACAAAGTACAATGACCACTTCTTATCCATAGGATCGGTGACATAGAACACTTGTTTAGCTTGGGATGCCATTATGAAAGGATCATCCTTATTATTGCCAACCTTACCCAGATTGACCAACGTAAATCCCATCTTATCCTTTCGGACACAATGGATGTTGTTATCAACCCGCGATTACATCGAAACAAAGGCATTGTGAAATCAATGTAATCTAGTACCAATATTTCTTGAATAACACCATAATAAAGGCATTTTCCCCAAATAGGCTTTTTATCTTTTGAAGTAGCAAAGTGCATTGCCTCAAATTCAGAACTCACACCACTATTTTGCATTGTGCTCACCTCATCTTGCTCGCGGGTGTAAAAAGTATATCCATTAATGGCAAAACTGTTGTAAAAGGTGACCCCGGCATTTGGACCTAAACCAAGACGTAGTAACCTAGGAGAGATGTCATCACCGGTTTGATCAAGTACATCTGTAAGACAATATTCCTAAACCACTGGAAACGTCTTCGTATGCTCGTTCGCAATCCACTTCTCGGTCTTGCTTTGGTGATCGTATTTGAGCTCATCTTTGTGTTGTTGAATATATGGTTGCACCTCATCTTCGTTGTTTAGCACATACATGTGTGCTAAATGCAACATTTCACGTGTCACAATTTTTTCAACCCGGCCCCTAATACCTTTTCCGGTCATCCAGTCACTATGACGATTCTTAGGAACGCCAATCAACTCCTCAGGGGAGAGATGAGCATAACAATATGAAAGAGCTTCGTCTAAAATAGCGCGTTCAGCAATACAACCTTCCGGACGATACCGATTAGATGTATAGTCCTTGTAGACTTTCATCAATCTTTCGAAAGGATCTTTGGTATCTCAAGTACACGGGCCCAAGGTACAAAATCTCCTAACTAAGTGAATGGTCGGATGAATCATGATAGTGAAGAAAGAGGGTGGAAAATACATTTCCAACTGACAAAGAGAGGTTACAACGAGGTCCTGCAATGAATCCGCGTCATCGGGATCGATGACTTTCTCGCATATGGACTGGAAGAAGAGACAGAATCTAGTTATAGCATATCTTACCTTTTCGGGTAAAATGGAACGAATAGCCACAGGTAGTAATTGTTGCATCAAAGTGTGACAATCATGTGACTTTAACCCGGTGAGTTTTAGGTCTTGCATCGACACTAGGCTTTTGATGTTCGACGAATAACCATGTGGCACTTTAATTCCATTCAAGCATGCACAGAACTCTTTTCTCTCATTCCGTGAAAGGGTAAAAGCTGCTGGCGGTAAAAATGTACGATTACCTCTCTTCTGTGGTGCCAACTCTAGCCTAATACCCATCATTTTCATATCTTCCCTAGCTGCCGCGTTATCCTTTGTTTTACCAGGAACATTCAGAAGGGTATTGATAATATTATCACAGACATTTTCTCAATGTGCATGAAATCGAGGCAATGCCTCGACCTCCGTGTCGAGGCCAATATGGAAGTTTATCAAAAAGTATGTATCTTTTCTTATACCCATGAGTAGACAATTTAGAGCTGCTCTTCTTCCCATAATCTATCTCAATATGCTTTACTTTCTGATAAACTTCATGCCCACTCAAAATTCTAGGAGGTTGACGAAGTTCTTGTCTTCCATTGAATGCTTTCTGCATCTTGCGATAACAATGGTCATGAGACAAGAACCTCCTATTTCCCATATACACATACTTACGAGAAGACTTCAAGTATTCAGACTCGATATCCTCCCCACACAATGGACAAGCCTCTTTCCCATGAACTGTGTGCCGAGAAAGGTCGCCATAAGCCGGATAGTCAGTTATTGTACACAATAACATCGCTCTCAAATTGAAAGTTTCGTTCTTATATGCATCAAATACTTCTATCCCACTATCCCACAACAATCGCAAATCATCTAGAAGAGGTTCCAAATATACATCTCTATCATTTCCAGGTTGTTTAGGGCCGGAAATTAACAACGACAACATCAAATACTTTCTTTTCATGCACACATATGGAGGTAAGTTATAAATAGCCAACACTACTCGCCAAGTACTATGTTGGCTACTCATGTTTCCGTGTGGGTTCATTCCATCATGGACAGCGCTAGACGTAAGTTTCTAGGTTCATTGCCGAACTCGGGATACTTAGCGTCGAACGATTTCCATTGCTTACCATCTGCCGGTTGTCTTAGCTTTCCATCATTTATTCTTCCTGTTTCATGCCAAGTTAACATTTTTGCATCATCGGGATTCGCATAAATCCTTATGACTCTTGGTATCAATGGAAAATACCACAACACCTTAGCGGGGATCCCTTCCTTATCCTTATAACGCCACTCCAAACATTTAGGGCAATTGGTTAAGTTTTGATATAATTTCCGATACAATATGCAATCATTTGGACATGCATGTATTTTCTCATATTTCATACCCACTCCTCTTATTAGTTTTTTCGCCTCATATGTCTTAACAGGTAGAACATTACCATCAGGAAGCAACTCCTTTATCAAGGCTAAAAAACTAGTGAAACACATGTCACTCACCCCATTTGCCCCCTTGATATTATACAACTTCACCACAGCCGACATTTTTGTGAACTTACAACCAGGATAAAGAGGTGCTTCAGACTCACACAACTTCTCATACATGTTGTTAAGGTCATCCCAATTACTAGTGTCATCACCTACATCATCAAAAGCAATGGACTCATCATCATTCTCTTCATTATCTATAGACCCAACATTCAACTTCTCTACTTCCAACTCTTCCAACTCAAAAAACTCGGCAAACTCAGGATCATCAGTTAGCCTTTCGTGTACCTCAACATCATCTTCTTCAGAGTTATTCTCTTCCTCTAATGCTTCCCCATGAAAAATCCAAAGTGTATAGGATCGACTAAATCTCCACTTTTCTAGGTGTATTTTAACGTCCGGAAAAGCCATATAGCTAATATTACCACATCTTTCACAAGGACATGCAATACTAGAAGAACCTTTCAAATTGTTCGAAACGAATTCATAAAATTCAGCTAAACCATCCTTGTAGGTGCGGTCACTCATATTTGCATCAATCATCCAAGTTCGAGTCATTATTCTACATTCGTAATAATAGGTAACTAATTCAGAAAATACAATAATAGGCAAACAAATAAACGAAATTCAGGAAAGCAATTAAGCTAAATTATCAACAAATTAGATAATAACCCAAAAATCCTATATCTATAAGCGTTGCTAAGAAACATATATATACCTGATTGATAAACACGCGCGATGAGGGAGAGAAGACGTGACAACGATGGACGGAGATGAAGACAGGAGAGACGATCGGGGAGGAATGGAGGATGATATAGTAGCGAAGATTAGCTTGTGTTTGTGTTTGTAGCGTATAGCGAGAATAAAGCAATATGTTGTTCTTAAGATTTTCATAATATTAATAACAACGGTTATTGAGTCTACAACCGTTGTTAAAACGTATTAAAAACGGGTTCTAATATAACCGTTGTGATTACTTTTCACTAATTTGGCGCCAAACCATTAACAACGGTTAAAAATTAACCGTTGATATTAGTTTTTTCATTAACAACGGTTGTTTAAGTATGACCCATTGTTAAAACCAATAACAACGGTTAACAACACATAACCGTTGTAATTAAGTTTGGTAAAATTCGCGGAATAAATTCTACAACGTGTTTTGATGATTTTCGTGAATAAGCGTTGTTAAAGGGCCGTTGTGGTTGCCTGTATTTGTAGTAGTGAAAAGTGATGGAAGAAGTCCATGATGGAGAATGTGGCCCTCATATGAGTGGACCCATGATGGCAAAGAAAATCACACGTTTGGGGTATTATTGGACCACAATGGAATCCAATTGCGTCAAATATGTAAGACATTGCCACAATTGCCAAATTTTCGGGAATGTGCAACATGTCCCTCCTTCATTGCTTTACACCATGGCATCTCCCTGGCCATTTTCTGGTTGGGGAATTGACATCATTGGCAAGATCACTCCAGCCGGAACAGGAGGTCACTATTTCATCCTAGTAGCAATCGATTATTTCACCAAGTGGGTAGAAGCGGCTTCCTACACCAGTCTTACAGCCAAGAACGTGGCAAGGTTCATACAAACCAACATCATTTGTCGATACGGTTGCCCACATGAGATCATCAGTGATAATGGATCACATTTCCAAGCTGAGACTGAGCAATTGCTAGCCAAGTAAAATATCAAGCATCACCGTACATCTGTTAGACCATAAACTAATGGTGGGGTAGAGGCGGCAAACAAAAATGTTGTCACAATTCTCAAGAAAATGATTGACAACTATCGAGATTGGCCAAGCAAGATACCTTTCGCTTTACGGGGATACCGTACATCTGTTAGGACGCCCACTGGGGCCACCCCTTTCTATTTGACCTACGGTATGGAAGCTGTACAACCAGTCGAGCTAGAAATACCATCCTTGCGTATTTTACTCGAAAGTCAAATCCCAGAAGCCGATTGGAAGAGGGATAGATATGAAGAACTCATCCTCCTGGATGAACGAAGATTGCGTGCATTACATAATGTGCAAACATATCAGGCACGTTTCAAATGAGCCTTCAACAAAAGGGTTAAGCCAAGGAACATCAAAGAAGGAGACTTGGTCCTCAAATCAATTAGAGCTCTTTTACTTGTCGATCCACGAGGAAAATTCAAACCCAATTGGGCCGGGCCATTTCTAGTCAAGTACATACTTCCAGGGGGTGCGGTTAGGATCACAGACTTAGATGGGAATGAATTTGCCAACCCGACAAACCTCGACCAACTGAAACGTTACTATGCCTAGAATAGGAGCAAAAAACGCGCCTTGCGTAACCTCACGTGTCGCTCTTGTGGCACGAAATAAACGGCCCCTGGCCAAGCTGAAATAAGCTAATGTCATCTTGCTCTTGCATTTTGACAATTTGTCATCCTCATATCATCAAATAAAATGAAATGCATTTTAGGAGTAAGTGAAAGCTCATGCTTATTTTCTAAGTTCATTACAAGCTCTTGCTTAGAACAATTATTCTTTTACATTTACTTGAACTACGCGCAAGGGTTTGATTTCATTTTTTAAATGAATACGTAGGCAATCCTTCACAGGATACAACCCATTAATTATTTTAAATGTAAATAGAAGGACATTTGCAAATGCATTTGGAATTCGACAAGAATAATGATAGAAAATCGTAACGGTTTCACAACCAATCAACCTCTTTTATTTCATTTCTTTTAATAATAATACGCTACATAAAAAAATCAAAAAATAAAAATAGGCTAGGATTCTAAAAACCTCACCTTCTTATTACAATAATAATAAATAATAATAAAAGACTTAGGCTATTCTTCCATTTTTCCTTTGCCTTTGTCATTTTTATCAAATTTCTTGTCTCGACCTTGAGCCGGACGCTCTTGCGCCACTTCAGACCTAATCACCAACGGTCTCTCTCGTGGTCAAGCCTTGCCATTCTTGTCAACCACCATCTCGACGACGGGAGAAGTCTTCGGTTTCTTCGAAGGATGAACAACTCGAAACCCGGCTTCTTCCGCTCCCTCAGTCAGATGCTTCTCTTTCTCCTTCTCTACATCACGAACCTTGTAGTCAACAGGCTCGCGTTTCCTCAATCTCTCGCGCTCCTCCGGAGTAGTAGCTTTCCTCCACCGCAGATAGGAATCCGACACCCATAGAGCACTAACAGAAGAGTTCAAGAACTACATATTTCTTTGAGCCCATTTGATGGCCCATTCTCTTCGACTCTCAGTAGTAAGCGCCACGGCGGTCTGAGGGACAGTATCAAGCTTCGGAATCATCTGCTTCAATCCAACCTACCTCATCAACCTCTCCGGGAAGATGCATATCATAAACTCCAAGCCAGGAACGCGCACAGACCAGGTAGGATCCAAGGACGATACTCCGTGATGATTTAAGATGCCACCATGGTACGATCCATCTAATCAAGGGGCCATCGTCACTCTTCAATTTGTTTTCCCAATAGTTTCAGACTCGAGTGAAGTCCACCATGTAGAGCCTGGTCCTCATCGCAATTGAGCGAGCATGATAAGCAGGAACATTAACTGGGGGCTCGATCAATCGAAGACGAACTCATTTGTCCATTCTTTTAGACGAATTTCGAGAGTATTCATGATGTAGGCTTATTTTGAGAGCTTTATGTAATAAGACGAAGGAAAGACGGAAGAATTATGTGAATAAAACCTCCCTCGACGTCTCTATTTATACTAAAAGATGTTTCCTAAAATCCGTCAGGACGGATACATCAGAACAAGCGCAAAGACTTTCTTTGCGCCTCTTCAAAGGACGCAGACTCTTTTTGCGCCTCTTCCTCACCTTCTTTGTGTTTTTCCGCGTTGGATCTTTCCTAATTCCTCAAATAATAATTTCCTATTCATACGGGTTATTATTTTGGTAAATCCGTCAAATTGCCATGTTTCGTGTTTCCTAATTCCACGGGCACGTATTTCGAGGCAATATCAACATTTTCGTCATCTTAGCACGCTTATCCATTTCTTTTTTATTTTCTTTTGGGGAATCATTTCACCAATTTAATTTATTCATTTTCAAACTTATACATTTCTTTTTAAATTTTCTTTTTGGGGAATCATTTCACTCCCGTTCCACCTTACATTTCAAACTTATATGTTTCTATTTTTCCTTTTTTTTAGGGGGTAGCCCTCCCTACCGTCCGGTCATTTCCGGCAAATTTTTTTGCATTTTTTTGCATTTCCGAGTCGTTATTTTGCGCTAATTTAGGCCATGTGTACAAATGTATGTTCT
This sequence comes from Silene latifolia, assembly GCF_048544455.1. Classification (NCBI taxonomy): domain Eukaryota; kingdom Viridiplantae; phylum Streptophyta; class Magnoliopsida; order Caryophyllales; family Caryophyllaceae; genus Silene; species Silene latifolia. Next base: position 89,795,942 of record NC_133529.1, read on the forward strand.
ATGTGATTTCTGTGTAAATTTCGGCAGCATGACGGCATAAACCGTTATCTACCAAACCTGTTCAAAGCTAACCTGCAGGTACAAACAAAGCAACCCAGCAACAAAGGCACTCAGGCCATCATATATACAACCGAGAGGGGATATGTACACCAAACTGGGGGTTCGAGCCCCAAAACAAAGTCCGAATGTCCAAAATGTAGGTCCTAAAAATGTACAAAATGTGCAAAACACAGCCGAAGACAAAAACAACAAGCAAACTACTGCTAGTCGCCGCCTAGCTCAGCAACTCTCGCCTCGAGAGCAGCAACCTCGGCGTCACGAACCTCGAGCTCCCTCAGCAGGCGAGCTGTCTCCTCCCGGGACTGGGCAAGCTCTTGCTCCAGGTCACGCTCCCTCTGCAAACGACAGGAATTGGCTCATGTCAATCATTTCAAACATAAGGAAAGTTAGAAAATTCAAAAATAAAGTAAACAGAAGGTTCATATCTGACGTCCTCGACCGCCAGCAAGTGCCTCGACGGTAGTAGCCCGCAGCCGGTTGGCTACCCTCCATAAAGCCACGAACCGGGATGGCGCAACCTGCATTTCGAAAAAGAGATTCTTAACGATTCGATAAACTCAAGCAAATGTGTTCTTACAAAAAATTATACAAGTTAGGAGACTCACCCTCCGAATCAGATGCTGCCACTCGTCCAAGCCAGCATCTCTCACCGCCGCATCAAAGTCGCGAAGCTCAGAGATCGTCGTCATCCCTTTCGCGTCAGTGTACTCAAGGGTCTCGGGGAACTCTGGGGGCTCGATGCCCGCCGCCTCGACCTCCTGCAAAGTCAAATGATTTCCATTAACCGATGATCATTCATCGTGTTCTCAAAATGATCAAAAGTAAGAGTAACACACTTACCACGACCGACCAGTACGCCAACCTCCCGTAGAGGAACACCGAGTAGTCCTCACCAGGAAGAAGGAGGGCGTCACCACCAACTCCTGCCAGGTCAGCCTCCCTCTCAGCCTCAGAAGGCTCCCTGAACATCGTCCGAGGAGGATCGATGGGAACCGTCAAGACATCCCGAGAGCACTGACGAGCCAAACGCTCGCCCAAGTACCACACAGGACCCATCGACATCCTAAGCAGCAACCGGCTCAAGCTCCTAGGTCGAAGGACCTCAGCCACAAAGGGAGAGCGCTAGTGTCGTCCACCCAAGGCCTGGGCACCCAGTGGGAAAAGCAAACGAAGGGTCATTCTTATGATCAGTTCTAAAAAGTAAAAAAGAAAGACAAACAACGCAAGGTGAAGTACTCACGCCATCCAACTGAAGAGCATTCACCTCCCGTCGACAGACGTCGTGAAAGGAACGCCGGCTCCTCGTACGGCACATCACCCAATCCCTCACAACGAGATAGGCCCTCTCCACCGGCTCCATCCTCTTGGGCGCGAGGCCCGGAAAGTAGGAGTACACCCACGCCTGTAAAACAAGATAATCAACAATGATCCCTCGTGATTCGATAAGAAAAGGAAATGATCTTTCATGAAATGAAATGAAGATTCATACCTCCAACAACAGTCCAGGGCCAACAGCGGCAGAAGAAGTCCCCTTCTCCATCAACTCCGGACGAACCATGGCCCTCATAAAGCGAATGAGGACCACAAAACCAGCAGTGACCCAGTCCCAACGACCTAGGTCGCTCAGGTCAGAAAGAAAGGGAAGGAGCTTCATCGATAGCTTATCTCCCTTGTCTCCGAGATAGATCGTAGACAGAAACCACCAGAGCCACAAACGGACTCTCTGCTCTGCGGTACAGGGAGGAGGAGCCGTCTCCCTCCCCTCGATCACCACTGATGTTGGGGTCTTCCCCGCAAAATAGTCCCAGACGTAAGAACTAGGCACCAACCCGGGTACCGCAGCAGCCTTCGGCATCAAGTTCCAGCCGATGAATCTCCTAGCCTCAGCCGAGTCTACCCTCATGGCTGTCTCCGGCCACTCCACCACCTACGTCCCACACGGCAAACCAGAAATCATGCCGTAATCCTCCAACGTGACCCCCACCTCACCAAAAGGCATGTGAAATATGGAGGTCGTGTCCCAAAACCGATCCAAGAAAGATCGGACCAGGATGAGGTTAGCCCGAAGCTTCCTCCTCGTGATATCCCTCCAAGCCTGCACCAAAGCACCGAACGCTCCCCGCTCGATGATGGCTCGCTCCTCAACCGACAGCCTCTCGTAGCACCCCATCGCCGTCGTGTAGGCGAGAATGATCGATGTTCCGGCCTCCTATTTGGATTCGAAACAAAAGCTATCTTTAGCTTGAATGAAGAAGAAAAGGAATAACAAAAAGAAATGAAAGAAGATGAATGAAGAGTGATGAATTCGATTTACCAAGCTCTTCACCGTCCTGTAGGACAGGTGACCCTCTGCAGCCCAAAGTAGGTGCCTGCTGTCCCAAGTCTCAGCCCACGTAGGTGCTCCCCTCAGCTGGCAACCACCCCGTCCAATGTTGGCCCGTCTCGGGGCCTCCTCCTCCTCAAGAACCTCCTCCTCAAGGACCTCGTCCTCATCAGCCGTCACCGCGGCGGTAAAAGCCTGCTCTAACGCCTCCTCAAGTGAACGAGAAGGGTCAATAGCAGTATCCACGTCCATGGGAGCTCTCCCTGACGTAGGAGCCTCATCACCTGCAAAATTAAAGTGAATTTAGGCCGCGTCAAGTGACGAGAAGCCTTAATTAGGGGATTTTTGAGTTTTCGGAGCTCCGAAATCGCTCTTTTCTCGCCATTTTTGGCCATTTTCCCACAAACCCGGCCGCTCATGTGGTAATTTGGGTCAAGTCAAGCCTAAGTTGAAGCCTAGTCATGGGTTCGAGTCGGAATTTCGACAGCATTTCGTTATAACGGCGATTATGCCCTAGAAAAGTGTCTTGAAAAAGCCGTCACAAATCAAAATTCCAAGCTGATAGGAAGTTTACCCATCATACAAGGATTCCAAATATTACGTTTCGTCACAAATGGGTAATCCTAAGGCTATTTTCGAAGCGATTTACGGTTTAGCTGTGAGACCGTCTCAATTTCACTCAAATGCTCAAAACTCGACGAAAATTCGAAACAAATACATAGTTATGATCCTTATACTACCAATTAGCCATTTACAAGGTCAATTTTTTAAGGAAAAATCATTTGGGGGAAAAGCCCCAAATTTTCGACATAATTAGGGTTGAAAACCCTAATTTGTCGGTCCAATTTGATCAATTATAGAAGATTAATGCAAAAATAATACACATACCTCGATTAGTCATGGCAAATGCAAGCTATTGATCAAATTTTGACGAGAAATGGTTGGAATTTGAGAGAGAAATTAGAGAATTTATGTTTCGAAATAATGAAACAAAACCCATGTTTCATCGGGTTTTTACCCAGGAATGCCACGTTCAGGAAAAGACGCAGCAAGTGCTGCGCCTCGTCCAAGGGGCGTAGCTCTTGCTGCGCCTCTTCCTCAGTTTCCCTCCATATGAATTTTCGAAGATTCGTTATAAGTTCGTTATTTCGTGGGCCCATCTTTGGTGCGCCTCTTCCTCGATGCCATGTCATATATTTGGTTCGTTTGACATTTATTCTTCGCCCGGACCCATATTTCCTAGCCAACTGCAAACTGTCGCCATATTTTTACCAAGACCTTCCTTGTCACAACGAGCGAATATTCTCTGACAGGTGTTTCGACACACCTTTATTATGTTCCCCCAGCGAGAATACACGGACATACATTCCCTCTCGAGACATGGAGATCAGTTTCCGATTATGTTCCCCCAAAGAGTGTTTACGGACAGGCAATCGTCCCTCTCGAGACATGGAGATCAACATCGACCCCAAGCTCTTTCGAAGTTTGTTTGAAGCCGACCCAAGCAGATTTCTCCCAGCAGTTCCAGACTACGTCCTGCTCCCTCCTCCCAATATTGCGTTTTGTTTCCCCTGGAGTTTCAAGGAATTTCAGGTATGGTCTCTTCTTATGGCTGGCGAGCCTCCTTACGTAGTCTAATGGACTTTAAACGACCCTCCCCGATAGTCGACAGACTCTAAAATGTTCCCGACGACAGGTCCTTGGCTCAGAACCCTCGAGCCGCCTCGCGTCGCCATAGTCGTCAGGTTGTAATCTTCGATTGACCTGATGGCTATACTTTGACTTTCGCCTTGTCCAAGCCTCAGTCAAAGTGGGGGCTCTGTAGATACCTCATTTTTGCACCTCCCGCAAACCACCCGGTGATAATTGGGCCGCATGTTTGGTATACGAAACGATTTGTGACAGTTCGTAAGTTTATCGTCAAGTGATCACTCAAACACTTGTGTCTACCTCATAGTCATCATCTACACGCCGATACGGTCATTTTGGCAGTAACTAGAGTACATTTGGAGTCCGGGTCAGAAACCGTCTTCATTTTCTAATAACCGTTTAAAATAACCGAGTCAGAATATTCTGGAATGTTCCGGATATTTCTATTCCATATTTTCCAATCTTTTGATCTTTAGTAAAATATCTCCCGTAACATTCACACAAAATATTAAGGAAACGAGATTAATCCGCTATTCCATAATAGAAATGCGGAAATCTTTCTTCCGCAGGAGGAAACCACTGAGGAAAGGACGCAGCAAGTGCTGCGCCTCTTCCAAGGGACGCAGTGCTTGCTGCGCCTCGTCCTCAGTCCTTTTCTGCGTATTTTCCGTATCTTTTCGAGATTCACTTCCAAAGTTTCTCCGAAAACCCTACTTCCTCCGTGTGATTAGTATAAATAGAGACCTTCGGTCTCTCATATTTCTCACGCGAGTGTCCGCCCTTCTCTTCTCCCTTTGCATTCTAGACCACGTTCTTACTTTTTGGCGTCTACATGCATGAACTTTTGACCACGTAAGCTCGGATCTTTCTGAGTGCCAGCCTCGTTTTGCATGACCGACCAATTTGACCAACTCCACATCAATCAACATTAATCAATATTGTTCGTTTTCCTCCTAGAGGGCACTTTCGTCTACATTCGAGTGGAGCATCACTAAACGTTAACTTAGTTCATCTCGTTTCGTCAAACATGTAAGTCTGAGGGTGTAAATCCCTATTTTATTATTGTTCTTTATTATTGTAATCATCCATTATAAGATTTATGTCGAAAATACGCTTAAAACCGATTTGTAAAACCTTGTTTAAAAACCCCTTTTTACGGATTACCAGAAGACAACCGTCGAGAAAGGACGCAGCAACTGTTGCGCCTCTTCGAAGGGACGCAGTACCTGCTGCGCCTCTTCGTGAGGCTATCGCAGTTCCTGCTTCCTTTGTTCTTCCTTCGTCTTTTGTTCGTCCTTTTGTTTTTCACTTTGTTATCAATTGTTCATATTTCTTTTAACCCGATAATTCTAATATGATAAATTTAACCTGTAATTTATTAATAATTCTTCATAATTAATTCATCTTTTAAATCCCGACTTAAATCCCTTATAATTCATATTTGCGGGTTTTCGTCATTGAAATCAATTCGGTTTTTAGAGATTCGATGTACCCATATTGAATCTCTGGAATTCATCTTTGATATACTTATATCTGTTATTTACCATCACCGTCATTAATTCGTCATTAATAACTTGTTTAACCTAATTAATTTGATTAGTTTGTTAATTTGTAAATAATCTTATAAATCTTGTATAATTCATTCTAATCAGTTTCATCCATGTTTTATCGTTTTTATGACCTCAATCACATGTAAATAATATGTTAATCACTTTCATCCGAGTCAAATATCATTAATCGACCATTAAATTCACCAATGACTATTAACGAGATGCGGTTCCGGCTTCACAACCAGAACTCAACCCAGGAACAGACGCAGCGACGGACGCAACTCTGTTGTGCCTCTTCCAAGAGACGCAGCTCTGCTGCGCCTGTTCCCGGTTGAATTCTGTCCCTGAACTCCCGTTTCTGCCTTGACCTAGTTTATTAATTACGTATTTAATTTACTATTACTCGTATTATCATCCAAAATCTGTTCGTTTATTCATTTATTCTTTCTTTTCTAAAACCGTCTGTTTTAAATGTATTTTCGACATAAATCAATAAATCCAATGTAATTATTGTAATTTTCTTTATTGTATTATTGTTGTATTTCTTTTATTGTATTGTTTGTATGCTTTCACATGTAATTAACCTAAATTTCTACCTCGACATCAATTGTATGTTAAATTACGTGTTAACCGACTTAGTTAATTCTCACATGTTAGGATTAATTTATTGGATGTTGCATTGCATGCATATAATCGACAACATATCGAGTATAGACAATTTCCCTAATCATTAGTAGAGGCCGCTATCGAGGCGGGCGGGATTAGGTGTTCGATCAAAAGAGCTTTCTAATATGTACCCTCACCCCTTACTCCAGATCTCTGTGAACATCCGTGTTCATTGGCATCCACGAGAGTCATTCTAGACATAGAATGCTAAGGGTAACGAGTGCTTAGTGTTCATGTCATTACTTTGTGTCTTGACATGACACGAGGTATTCGAACGGTTTCCAATTTTCCACAATAAATTGGTGGCGACTCCACAAACGCAAACAAACAAAGAGGAAAAGCTTGCTTCGCTTTTCGCTCCCGTGGGCCCGCGTCCACACTAACATAGTGCAAGTCACCTCTGCTAAACATAAGCAGGTCGTCAGCAAAGCACAAGTGAGTAAGCTTTAATTTAGAACACAGTGGGTGGAATTTGAACCCATGACACCTGTCCAGAATCCCCAAAAGCCTACTAAGATACTCAAGACAAATGGTAAAAAGCAAGGGCGAGAGAGGATCCCCCTGCCTTAACCCTCTTTGGCCTTTGAAAAATCCAAACACATCTCCATTCAAAGCCAAGGAGTAGGTGGGAGAGGACACACATTGCATTATGAGATCAATGCTACTTGAAGGAAAATTGAGAGCACTCAACATTTCGTGAAGGAAGCTCCACTCAATGGAGTCGTAGGCTTTCTGCAGATCTATCTTCATCATAATTCTAGGTGAACACACTTTCCTCTTATACAACTTTATAAGATCTTGACAGATGAGAATATTGCCCACTATGTCTCTATTTTGAACAAAAGCTCCCTGAGCAGGGTTAATGATCTCAGGCAAAATAGAGCTCATCCTTGTGCAAAGTACCTTAGTCAAACATTTATACATTGTGTTGCAACAGGCAATGGGCCTGAATTGTAAAACACTGTCAGGTAACTCAGTTTTTGGGATGAGCGTGAGAATGGTGGTGTTCAATTCTTTCAGAACCTTCCCAGAATGAAATGCACTCCTGATAGCATGACACACATCCACCCCCACAATATGCCAAGAATCCTTGAAGAACTGGCTGCTAAACCCATCAGGTCCAGGGGCCTTGTCTTCAGGAATGGAAAACATGGCACTCTTAATTTCCTCATCAGAAAGAGGTCTGATTAAGATCTCTCTATGAGCATCAGTCAACAACTTCCCTGTCTTTACAACTCTTTTAGAAATGGGTTTAACAGGATGTGAAGTACTCAAAAGACTCTTGTAATGCCTCTCAAAAGCAGCCCGTATATCCTCAGGTTTAGAGCAAAGCTGACCCTCCATGTCATGAACCTGATAGACCATATTCCTCATTCTCCTTTTATTAATAATAGAGTTGAAAAAGGATGTATTCTCATCCCCATCTTTGACCCATCCCTCTTTAGCTTTTTGAGCTAGATAACTGTTTTTGGCTTTGATCAATTTACTCAGGTCAGATGCACATTCTTTTTCAGCTCTGCAAATTGTAGCATTCAAAGGATCCTTAGATAGCTGCTATTGAAAATGATGAAGAGCTAACTCAGTGACATGGGTGAGATTTTCAATATCACTGAATTGGCCTCTATTCAATTTTTTGAATTCAGACTTCAATTTCTTCATTTTCATGACAACTCTATACATAGGAGTAACCCTGACCTCCATATTCCAACTGTTACTTACAGTATTACCAAAATCATCAGACGAAGCCCACATGTTAAAATATTTAAAGAAACTTTTCCTCTTCACTGGTTCCTCAACAAAGTTTATAAGACACGGGCAATGGTCATATAATCCTTCAGGGAGGAAAGTAGCCACAGCCTCAGGGAAGGACTGAAACCACTTCTCATTTATCAACACCCTATCTATTCGACTATACACCTTGGTTCTATCCTCATGCTTGTTGTTCCAAGTATAAAAGGAGCCTGAACATTTCATTTCTTGCAACTGACAATCAGCAATCATTTTTCTCATAGGAGCCATCTCAGCCCATGACACCTCAGCTCCACCAATTCTATCATTAGTTTCAGTAATGCTATTGAAGTCTCCACAAACCATCCATGGCCCATCAATCAGGTTAGAGTAATCTCTCAATGATTTCTAAAGAGGTTCCCTATCCTGAAGCTTATTAAACCCATAGATCATAGTCTGCCAAAAAGTTACTTTCCTAAATTTATCAAACACTTTAGAATGAATACACTGAGCAGTAATATTCAGTATATCCGCCTGAAATATTTGAGGATCCCAAAGCAACCAAACTCTTCCCCCTTTATGATAACTATTATTGGTACAAATAGACCAATCCTCACACATATTATTCTTAGAATTAATCCAACTACTACCTTTTATTTTAGTCTCTAATAATCCAAATAGCCCAATATTATGATGGTGTAAAAACCACCTTATTTCTTTTTGTTTTATTTGGCTATTCAGACCTCACACATTCCAAAAGCCCAACTTACCCATGATCAGTGTGACCTTCAGGAGTTAACAATTTCCTACTCTCAGTTCTGGCTTTCTGAATAGACAGAGTTAATGCATCCATAAAGCTTAACCCCCTAGGAGTGAAAACCCTAGGTTCCCCATTATCATGTTTTAACATTTTGCTAATGAACCTTCTTGGGAAGGAAGGGCCCTCCTCAACTTCTTTTATCCCAGCAACAGAGGTTCCACCACCTACGGCAGGGGTAACAACCGGAGTCTGAAGCTCTAGAGAAAGCACCTGAACTGCTGGAGTGGGTATTACAGCTGGAGAGACAGGCTTTGGAACACTCTTTGGTTTAGGGGTAACCACTTTTTGAGTTTGTTTCATAGGTTTCCAAATCCTCTTTGGTGCCCCTTCAACCTTCTTGCATTGCTCAGCTGTATGCCCCATCCCTTTACACTTATGGTCGGTCCCTCTTGAGAGGTTTAGTTTTCGGTTACTTGTCGTTAGGAGCACATAGACCAAAACAATATTTATAACTTCACAAACAACTCTAAAATTAGTAAAGAGGCAAGTAAAGGTCGGATCCCAAGGGACGGGTATTGAAGTAAGATTTTCAATTGTAAGTAGCGGTGTCTAGGGGTGTCACAATTTGGGGTTTAAAGTAGAAGATCACTAAACTAAATAACAATGTAAGTAAACAAGCAAGATGATAAAAAGGGATGTAAACAATTGATAAAAGGCACTAGGGTGTCATGGGGTCATAGGGGATTCATGGGAATTGATCATACAAACATATTCTAAAATTATAAGCAAGCAAATATTGTTGTGATGGATCGAGTTGGTTTATATCTTACAATCCTAGGAAAGTTTGGGTCCCGGAGCCGAATCGATTAGATTGTACAACACCTATAAGTCGACTTAATCTTCCCTACTCAACTATATGCATGGTCTAATGAGACTCGAGTTGGTTTATGTCTTACAAGTCTCATTGAAAAGATAAGTGATGGGTAAAAAATGCAAGGATTCATAGGCTCGCATTTCATCAAACATAACATGTGCATAAGTTGAGATCACAACAAGCAAGCAAATAAACTATGAAAACATATTAAATTAAGCATGAATCATCCCCCATGTTGGTTTCCCCTAATTACCCATTAACCCTAGTTAAGGAAACTACTCACTCATTATCAAGTTTAGCATGTTAACAAGGTTGTCAATCACATTAACAAAGCAAGACATGATGAATAAATGAAGATGAATAACAATAATTAAAAAGGGATTAAGAGAATTATACCTACTAATGATTCCAATAATAAAGCAAAGAATAATAGAAGTACTTGATGATTGATTGGAAGGTTGTCAATCTCTCAATAATAACCCAAATAATCTTCAATTACCCAAAATAAAAGATGAACAAAAGAGAGATTAAGGAAATGAGATTTGTATTAAGACTTGATTAAAAGTTGATTACAAGATTAAGAGGAGATTAGAATGATATAAACTACACTAGGAATTGATAAGAAGAACATGATTATCTAATTAGACTAATGGGGTATTTATAGTGGGGATTAGGTACACAAATTAGGATTTACTAAGGGCTTAAATGACGATTAAGTCCTTGAGGAATCGCTCCTCTCAGAAAATATGCGAGTCTCCTTTTTGTCGGTCTTTCCGAGATATGCGCATCCTTCATAGAATAAGGAGAAAATGGAAAGTTGTTGTAACACAATCCGAGCGTCCAAGGCACGGGACGAGCGGATTGTGGCCTTGTTGGACGAGCGGATTGTCTGGCTGGACGGGCGGATTGTGGCATTTTTGGACGGGCGTCCCTCTGGCAAAGACGCTCGGATTCCTGGTCTTGGACGGGCGTCCCGAGGGCAATCCGCTCGGATTCTGGGTCAGCCTCTTCCTTTCTTCTTTTCTTCCTCCTTCTTCCAACAATCCTCGAGGATCTTGTTGGAGATGCAAGGATCTTTTCTCATCATTGCCCAACTACTATAATATGTACAAAGGCCTTCTAGTCTTGTCTTCTCTTTGATGCTTGGTCATTGAATTCAATCAATTTAGCTTTATTTTGCCATGAAAATGCAAGGTTTGCACTCCTTTCCTACCAAGGGAACAAAACCTCAAAGAATATGCAAAACAAAGGACTAAAGACAATAAATGACCTAAATATGCACTAAAAAGCATGGGAACAAGGCTAATTCGGGGACTAAATACGCTCAAATAATGGTCACATCAAATATCCCCAAACCGAACCTTTGCTCGTCCCGAGTAAAGAGGTGACAAAAACTAGGACCGTTATTTAAACTAACCTAATAGCATAGCCGATATGAGACAATTAGCGGGTCTCACTCCGCCCTTTCAACTCACAACAAGAAAACCATGAGGTAGGATGCCTTCTTGCAAGGCAAGGTGGGTCTTGCCAAAATGGCGACACATCCAAACATTAAAGCACACAAAATAAAGTAATGGATGCATCTACAAAAGAATAGCCACTTTTCTCATCTAAGTGGCGGAAATTATCTACAAGGGAAGCAATTCAAAGGTACACACTCCTTCATAGATGCAATTTCATCAAACTACTAAGCCTAGAAGGATACCAATAAATCACCTCCAAATTGTGTCAAGCTAGGGTACCTTTGTCCTCAATCGTTAAATGCTTTCGTCAAGAATAGACTCCCTATGGTGTTAGAAACACTGGAGGATCGCGGAATTCCCCTTCTTGCCTAAGCAAGAAGAAGGGTCGTCCCCTCTCTACCATGCACAAAAATGGATACGATGGATAAAGGGATCGATAGTATTTGAGTTTCATTTGGGAGTTTCCTTTTGTTGATGTTTTCCCCCCAATTTCTTGTGGCATATAACATTTGAGAACACTTTCTTTTGCCATTTCTTTTGATTTTTGGCATTTCAACACTTGACAACTTTTCAACTTTTTGCATTTCTTTTTGAACATTTTCAAAGTCACCCCATATGTAGGGAGGGTGCTTATTTTTGAAGCATAGGAGTCTATTTTTGTTACTTCTCTTTTCTTTTGATGCATTTGCAAACTTTTCTTTTCTTTTCATTTCTTAAACTCAAATTTGAACAATTTCTTTTTGTGCCCATTCTCTTTGATGACAAAATATATGGTAGAACATGGATGAATGATGGTTGCATGGTTTCAAGGGTCGCCTTGGAATAAACGGTAGCCAAGGAGTTATCACACCACAAGGTACTCTTTACTAGGCCTTAATCCATGGGTCAAAGGATACTAGTATGACACATCCTAGGGTGTTTTACAAGTATTCTAACAAGCAAAGTCTTAAGAAGAAAAAGCATCTACTAGGGCCTATATACACTTGTCAAGCTTCCCAAGTAGACGGTTTCACAAAATTATTCTAACATGCAAACTACATGCCAAGATGCAACTATCATATATACATCCTAATGCATATGATTCTATTAACTAATATGCCAAATAATCTAAATGCAAGTCCTAAATTCACATTGTTTATATTGCATCAATCAAAATAAAGCCACATAGTCATTAACATATAGAGGAAAAAGGAGATTGGAAAGATCATACCATGCGGTCTTCAACATCCTCATGTCTCGGATGTGGCGTAGTCGATCAATGTGAACAAGGGTAGACAAACAAACAAGTATATACAATATATACAATTCTACACTATAAAGGAATTAACATGTTTTTGGTTTTTCAATTTTTCAATTTTTTTGAAATTTTCGAAATGTTTTTAATTTTTTTTGGATTTTTGAATAAAGGTCAAGTTAGAATTTCCCATCCCCACACTAGTATGGGCATTGTCCTCAATGGCCAATACGATAGGAAATTATGCAAGTATGATGGATGATTTCTAAACTAAATGCAAGCTATACTAGGCTACACTACATGATGCATGGGTTTTTGTTATGGCGGAGAGTGTAATTTAGATTACCTCCCGATGCGTATGCATGTACTTCCCCAAACCAAAATAGACCTTATTTCTAATGTCTTAAATTTCGGGGTAGTTCATGCACACGAAATGCAATGCATGAAACTATAATTGTCATTTTGGATTTTTCATGTGGGAACAATAAAAAGAACACCTTAATGGAGCCAGGGTGTTAGTCCTCCATGTTGCTAGGACTCTCAAGACTATGATCAAGATAAAATAAAGAAAACAAAAGAAGTAGACAAACCATAAGAGTGTAGAAGCCTCCAAGGTTTGCTAATCCTCCATCATATCATCATTATCATCATTTTCCTCCATAGAAGTGGAATCATCTCTACTCCCGCTTTCACTTCCTTGATCTTGCTCACTTTCTTCATCATCTTCATTAGCCTCTTCTTCTTCATCTACCTCTTCATCAACACCCTCATCATCAACAACCTCATCTTCACCCGGTCTTTCACCACTAGATGTGCTCGGAAAGAAAACTTTCCTATCCGCCCAACTAGGCAAAGGACATGATGGATCAAGTAGTCCTTGCCTAGCTAAATGAAGGAGGGGTGGATATTGGGCCAAGTATGCATCTACTCGATCATTATAAGCTTGTTTGTGCATTTCTCTCATGAGTAGAGTCATGTAATCATTTCCTACTTCAACATCTTTGGGTTTGAACTCTTGATATTTGAATGGGTAGGGTGGTGTGACAATGGAGGAGGAGGGCTCTTCAATCTCGTCTCTTTGTTGATGAATGATATACTCGGCTTCCTTGGAGAGTGGAAGAAGGTAGTTTGTTCGGTGAACACTCAATCGGCAAATCTTTGAAGGCAAAGTGAAGGATCTAGCATCATTGGTTAGCCACCCATAGTTGGTGTCAAGAGAATCATGCTTGACCCACTTAAACTTGTTAATCATGGCGTCCATATCAATGAGATGGCCCCCTTTGATCGCCACATAGGTGTTATCTTTGTTGAAATTTGAGTCAAAGTGCTTGGCCAAGAGAGTAACTAGACCTCCATTTATAATATGAGCGGTGCCTTCCTTACCACAATCGACATTAAGCCATCTTTCCATCAAAAGTCTTAGAGCATTGTATGGCTTAGTGAATTCCCTTCCTATATTCAAGGCCGACTCAACTAGAACACAATCGAGCTTGGTAAAATGATTAGTGCCTTTTCTTGCTATTATAGTATTCCCGATAACCTTGTGCCACACTCTAATGCCCGGATGGTGGACTAATAGAGCACGACAAGCATGAAAGCTCACAAATTTCTTCCCGGAAATTGCCTCCCAAAGAGGAGCGGGGTCATACTTTTCGGGCATCTTGTGATAATATGGTGTATCACTAAGGCCTAATATCTTACTCAAAACATAAAAAGTGATGCGCCTATTCACATTTGCAAGACGAAACTCGATGTATTCTCTAGTCTGTACCTTAGTAACTTTCAATGAACTTATGAATTCCAAGGTAAGGGAGGGGTATGTCAATTCTCTCATGGTAAACAATTTACCCAATCCCATGGCTTCAAAGAAAGCTTTTGTTTGTTCAAGGACACCCAATTTGTTCAAGGCATCTTCACAAATGAATTTGGTGGGCAAAATGGCTTTCTTAGCATACTTGGCAAATGTATCCCTATGGGAGTCGGAAATGAAAATTACCTCCGGATAGTTGGATAATTGAGTGATTTCCGGAGTTGTTGATGTTGTAGCTTCCAAGGGAGGATCTTTTTGTTGAACTTCCAAGTTTGCATTAGAAACCACCATAGCCATTGAAGCTTTCTTTGCTTGAAGAGTTTGTTGCCTTTTTGAAAGTGTCTTTGCTTTGAGTGCCTTTGTTGCTCCTTTTGTTCTTGCCATTGTTGATCACACCAAAGAAAGATTGGAATCTCCAATTTCTAAATATGCTCAAATCGATTCAAGATGAAAGGATGTTGCTTTGTATCTCAAAAATCGATTCAAAGGTTGAAGATTCTGGTGTTTGAATCAATTGATGTTGCAAAAGGAGTGATTGATTCTTGTTGTGAGGAAGTTTTGATTTGTTTTTGTTGAATTTGGTTGAGGAAATCTTGTTTTTGGTGATGGAGAGGATGAGGGTTTTGGGGTTTTGGGGTTTATGGGTAGTGTTTGAATGTTTGAATGAATGAAATGAATGAGGGAAAGGGGTTTAAAACACCCGAAAAATTTAAATCAGCAGGGGAAAGACGAGCGGATTCCCGTCGGGACGCTCGGATTCTGCTCAAATGGGCTTCAGGAAAACTCGCCTTAAGACGAGCGTCTTTCAGAGAAGACGAGCGGATTCTGCAGTGTAGGACGAGCGGCTTTCCTCAAAGATGAGCGGATTCTCTTACAGGAACTTTGCTAATGTGCACTGGCAGAAAGACGAGCGTCTTTCTACAAAGACGAGCGGCCAGTTTCAGACGAGCAAAATTGATTTGAGATAATTCATCCTTGATCATGAATCGAAGAGGTGTAATTTGTGAAAAAGTTCCTTATCATGTGAGCACACTAAAAAGTGGACCCTAAGGGTAGATTAGGTATGTCCCGTTCTCGGTAGCAAAGCATTCGAGGACTCCGTGGGGATTGTGGTGAGAAATGGCTTCAACATTAGGGAATGTGGAGCTTGGTAATAATGGGTTCGCTTAACAGATAAAAAATCTGGAGCAAGAATTTTGTGGTGTTTAGGCCGATAGGTAACGGCTTGTAGTGTGGTGCGGAATAGGGTCTCCGGCTTGATGTGGCCTGAGCACGCAATGATTGGTAAATAATATGGGATCAGATTTCCATGTCTGGATCTTAAAGGTCAAGGTGTGATATTACGAGCTTGAGGTGAATCCTCAGAAGTCTAGATAGTTCTCCCTATAGCAGTCTCTAGAAGGACTTAAAGGTGAAGCGATGATCTTGAGGGGAATTCCCAGGATCCTAGATAGGTCTCCCTGCAACAGTCTGTAGAAGGACTTAGGGGTGCTGGGCTTTGGACTTGTTTGTCCTGGACTTGGTATTTTGGAGTCATGGGTCCTGTGGTTTGGACCTGTAGGTCCTGGACTTGGTGTTTTGGACTCATGGGTCCTGGGCTTTGCATTTGTTGGTCCTGGACTGGGTGTTTTGGACTCATGGGTCCTGGGCTTTGGACTTGTTGGTCCTGGACTTTGTATTTGGGTGTTGGACTCATGGGTCCTGGGCTTTGGACTTGTTGGTCTTGGACTTTGGATGTTGGTGTCGGACTTGTTGGTCTGAAGTTTGAAAAGTGAAATTGTGGGAAAATAACGAATTTGAATTTCGCTATTTCGTTTTTTTTTAAAAGTGACGGTTTTGAATTTCGTCAGTTGAAATTGTGGGAAAATAGCGAATTTGAATTTCACCATTTCGTTTTTTTTTTTTTTTTTTTTTGAAAAGTGACGGTTTTTAATTTCATCATTGAAGTTGTGGGAAAATAGCGAATTTGAATTTCACTATTTCGTTTTTTGAATGGGATGGTTTTTAACAATCTTGTTTTTTTATTTGAAAATGACGGTTTTAATTTCCGTCGTTTGAAGCTGGTGAAGATAGCGAACTTGAATTTCACTATCTTGTTTTTTTTTTTTTAATTTGAAAATGACGGTTTTAATTTTCGTCGTTTGAAATTTGTGAAAATAGTGAATTTAAATTTCACTATCCCGTTTTTGTTTTGGCTTTTGCCTTGGCTTTAGCTTTGGCTTTGGTTTTTGCCTATGTTTCGGCTTTGGCTTTGGCCTTGGGATGAATGGCCATTGGCCGAATGGCTTTTGGCTTGGGCCTTGGATTTTGGCCTTTCGCTTTGGATATTGGTTTTTTGCCGTCCTTCGTTCGAGGAAGGTAGAGGTGTAGACAGGGATGTACCCGTTGGTGAGAGGTTGGTTCTTGGTCTTGGGATGTTCTTGTGGGGAATGGGCTTGCCTTCCGTCATCGACCATGAACAAGGAGAGGTTCCAGTTTGTTATCTAGGTTCGTCGTAGGATCCCTTTGATAGAAGCTCGTTCTAAATCGGGTGCTAATGAAAGATTTCTATTGCCAGACATGGAATAGGTAAAGAAATGGACACGGAGTTTCGAGTCCTCTGCTTACTCGGTACGGAACGTCACTCGAGTGTACTCACATTGAATTGGAACATATTGTTTGTTTTAAATCATTTCTCAAATCAATTCTCGTTGTCAACAGGAACTGGTAAAGGGGAGAATATATGATAGTTGGAAATCGTGCTTTTATTTAGATAAATAAGATGTTAGCACAGACTCGATGAATACATGTGACTCATGGGGACAGCCCCCAGATGTCACTTAGGAATAAAAGGACATACGCTAGGATAGATATGAGAAAGCCTAAGACTCGGACTCGGACTCAGACTTAATCGTAGATACGGACTCCTAATCATCATCTTCCTCCTCGAAGGTCTCCTTCGCAGCATCCAGTGGCTTGAATGTTTGATCTTGAGCATTGACCCACATGAGCACTTCACTCTCGTTGTTGGGGATTATATGAGGACAATAGTCGATGAGGCTTTTATCTCCTTGCAAAAAGAGATGTTCATTAGGGTTGTCTTCATCACTTGGTTGGCATAGGGATGAAGCAATCAGTTCATGATTGTCGATCATATTTTGAATAACATGTTTCAGTTTGAAGCACGTTTCAGTGTCATGACCATTCCCTTGATGATATTGGCAATAGGAATTGTCATCCCAGAAACGGCTTTTCTTGCATTCAGACGGGTCTGGAGTGGGCCCGATTGGTTGTAGCTTCCCTTCAGTAATGAGCTTTTGAAGAGCTGCAACATAGGTTGTGTTGAGTTTAGTGAATGTCCTTTGAGAATGCTCAACCTTGCTGTTTGATTTGAAACATTCAGGAGGATTGTCTTGACTGAGCGGTGCAATTATGATTTTGCCAGCTTCAATCATATCTTGAATGGCATGCTTGAGTTTGAAGCAGGCTTTGGTGTCATGGCCCTTGCCTTGGTGATATTGGCAATAGTGTGGACATGGGCCATGTCTCGGTCTGTGGATTTGGGGGTCCACCTACCGGTCCGTAGTCGCGGGCCACCTGCACGCCAGGCCAATCTGTGGACATGCAGCGGTCTTTTGAAAGCCACGCTCGGCGGCGTAAAAATGTTTTCGACCGGATCGCTTTAGGTCGGTCGGTTTCGTCTCGGTAAGGGTCTCGAAACGATTAAAGATGTTCGGAGTCGCCACCATGCATTTGTGGGATGCTTGGAACCCGTTCGAATTCCACTTTATACCTCGGTCAAATCGAAGCACAAAGCAGCGTTTGACATAGGTACTAAAGATAAGGAAATCGTCCCTCTTTAGCATCCTATCTCTAGAATGACTCTCGTACGCCCTGGATACGGTCGTCCACTATCCAAAGTTTCTGAGTAAGAGGTGAAGGTACGTATTGGGAAGCCCTTTAATCGGACACCCAATCCCCGCTTGATAGCGGCCTCACTGATCGATCTTGGTTGGTTGAATGCAAAAGTTGATAAAACGGTTTAAATGCATGAATGCGCATCCAATAATTTAAACCTAACATGTGAGAGCTTTCTAAGTCGGTTGATTTAATCCAAGTATCAAGTATAAGATGTCGAGTTGGATTAATGATTGATTCGAATGCAAGACGGAAATTAAACATCCATTTACCGTATTAGGTTTAGGGTGCATAACGTGATCCATTTGTCTTAGTAAAGCGTTTTGCAAATACGATTTCGAATAGTCATCTGATCCGTCCTATATCCGGGCTAACCGGAGTCGGGATCGTCCTAGACTAATGCTGGAAAGGGAACATGCCTTGTACCAGACAGCTACATGAGGCGCGAGCCAGCCGGCGGTGTAAAGGGGCCTCTTCTGGTTCTGAAAATGAGAAAGAAAAGGCCTGCTTGAGGCGCGAGTCGGCCTACGGTTATATGCCGTATTCTGACCAGTTGAAAAACGTTATAAAACGTGTTGAAAAATGGGTGTTTGAACCCGATTTGGTTTGAAAAGGTCGTTTAGACCGCATTTGTTGATATAAAGAACTAGACTCGAATAATCATCATTATTATGATAATATTCGGTGTCGGGTTCGACTTGATAAGCTTGACATGAATAGTTTTGAAAATGATTATGAACTAATTATCTTAAGTTCATTTGAATGTAATTAGTCGATACTCATCATCGTACCCGGGTTAAAATCCGGCATGGTATGTAGAACCAAGGATGACTTTGTGTTGGTGACTAATATGTTTATTTTGAAAAATGTAAAGATATGAAATAAAAGGCTTTAAAATACCTTTTAAATGTCATTAACCAAATATTATCACCGAAACACGGATTTAACCGTCATGGTATATGGAACCAAGGATGAAAAATGTTTTATGGTTAAAACAAATGAAATAAAATAAGAAGGTTTGAAAATATTTGAAATGGTAAAAACCAATTACAAATGTGAAAATGAATTAAATGGAAAAGACGAGAACAAACACGGTTGATCTATGACCTGGACACCCCATTTAGGCGCGGGCAAGCCTGCAACCTAAGGGGCTTCTGTCTCAGGCCAAAAATCAGTTTTGGCTCGTTTATCCCATGGTTTGGTTCATGTTATGCAAGTTTTAGCATGTTAAAGTCATGAAACAAATGAAAACATGATAAAAAGAGGATTTTTACACCCTCATACTTACATGTTTGGCTATGGCGAGTGACCGACGTTAATGTAACAAGTCGTTTGGTCGGAAAAGACTCGGTTTAAAACCGTTTTGGTAAGTAAAAGAGTGTTTTAAGATTAGTGACGGTGTAGTGGTCGAAGTGGCCGGTCAAGTGATTTAATGCACGATGAAGGTACCAAACAATCTGTAAGGCTTGTATTTACGATCGGTAGGTCGTAAATACTCGTCGGATTGTGACTTAAGAAGTCGAGTCGAGAATTTTAAGGGAGAAAAGAGGGGGCGGACACTCGCGTAAGTCTCAAATGGGGGGCATTTGAGGGGTATTTATACGGAAATGAGTGGTTGTGTGAGTTTTGAGCGACGTGGCCACCTGGGCTGCTCAAAGAGGCGCGAGCCACGTCGCGGGTCTTCGAGGTTTGTTGTTCTTTCACACAAACGCAATCATGATTTGTTCTATCCTAGGTTTTATAGTCATATGTTTGGTACTTGACCAAACATAAATCCGGGAAAACTTAAGGTAGAAGGTTTAAAATGTTTTGTTTTTGGTGGTTGACACGGTTTGACTCGTTGTTGGAGTCGGGATTTGAATTTTTGAGTCGGTTTTTGGTCCGGTGTCGGTTTTGACTCTAGTTAGTGTCATTGCGACCCCGTCGTCGTGCATTAAACACTCCAGGTATTTTTGAAATGTTTTGAAAGGTTTTATTTTCGAAATCGTTTTAAGTTTTCTGACGTAAAGTTGTTCACAAATTGTCGATCAAACGCCACGATTCCAAAACATGTTATAGTCCGATAATCATCGGGTGTTTGTTGGAGTCTCAAAGAGATCTCGGGTATCTCTGAGCCCCCACTTTGACTGAGGCATGGACAGGACGAAAGTCAAAGTAGAGCGCCCAGGTCAATCGAAGATTACAACCTGGAGACCCAAGCGACGTCGAGGCGGCTCGAAAGGATTTGGGCCAACGACCTGCCGTCGAGAGGGGAGACGCCAAGGCGACTCGAGGGTACGAGTCAAGGACCTATCGTCGGGAACAGTTTAGAGTCTGTCGACTATCCGTATGGGTCGTTTAAAGTCCATTAGACTACGTACAAAGGCTCGCCAGCCACAAGAAGGAGTAATACCTGAGGCGTCTTCGGATATGTCCTTGCGTGTTTTCGGACAAAGGCTCGCCAGCTGTGACAAGGAGTTCCACCCGAGGCGTCTTCGGGATATTTCCTTTGGTGTATGCGGACAAATGCTCGCCAGCCATGACAAGGAGTTCCACCCGAGGCGTCTTCGGGATATGTCCTTGGGTGTATGCGGGCAAAGGCTCTCCAGCCACGGCGCGTAGTAAGGCTCGCCAACCATGGTGCGTTGTAAGGCTCGCCAGCCATGGCGCGTAGTAAGGCTCGCCAGCCATGGTGCGTTGTAAGGCTCGCCAGCCATGGTGCGTAGTAAGGCTCGCCAGCCATGGCGGTCGGTTAATGGACCGTGAGAATAGCCGCGTCAAAAGGGCTTGTTTTGAAAGTAGCGAACTTATGACGCCGCCGTGAAAATAGTGAATTTTGAGTTTCACCATCAATGTTGTTGAAATAAACGGGTTCCGCGAGGAAGCCTCCTGTTGGTATTTGAAGGGAACAGTGAATTTTGAATTTTCACTATTAATTGAAGTGACGGTTTATGTGTCGCCGTTGACATGTGACGGAAATAGTGAATTTGGAATCTTCACTATTGAATGAAGTGACGGTTTATGTGCCGCCGTTGACATTTGGTGGAAATAGTTGATACCATCGTTTTGTATCAAAATTAAATTTATAGTCCAAACTAAAACTATAGCTAGTGATAGTAAGGGTCGAACCACAGAGAGACAAGATCAATTCTATTTGCCATTTTCAGTCTATAAAAGTAACAATTAAATGGGGGTTTTGAATTTGTTTGATTCGAGATATTAAATGACAAAATAAGAAATTTCTCAAATAAGATAAAAGAGAGATCAGGAACTTTGGTTCACCATGGCTAAGGTCGGGTCAAAAAGAGATAGCGGAGGTCTTGTAACGGTCTCAGGGAGTAAGAGCAAGCCTCTCGATCAATGCTCAAATTTAACCTTACGGTCTTCTAATTCCCTAGAATTTCTCAAAGCTTTCGCTCAAAGGAAATTCCAAATCCAATGATAACCTAACCTACTAATTTTTCAATCTAGCAAGATGGGTTTATCAAAAAGAAACAAGATCGATATGGAAGAAAATCATACTAATAAAATTGACCCTATTTTACGCCATGGCTCACCTCGTTCCCAATCAATAAAATTAGGTATGCATGATTAAAACTATAACAATTGCAAAATTGAAGGCAAAGAAGAAGATTGACATGATTGAAATTGAATTTAAGACAAAGATTAAAACTGAATTGCTGAATATAAATTAGTAACAACAAGAATTCAATTGACAAGAAATAAAAGAAGAAGGAAATTGCATTAAAGCTTACTAATTAATTGATGAACAAAGTAATTGAAATTGGAATCCGTCGTCTCACTTTCTTGTCTCCAAAACTAGATCTAAACTTTAGTTCTTGAATAATAAAAAGCATAACCTAAAATTATCCCTGCGTTCTACTGATAAGCGATGCCAAAAGTTAATTACAATTGGGCTTTTAAAAGTCTAAAACATAAAATAGATCTCAGCCTCGCGGCCTGGTCGATCGACTAAATGGCATGGTCGATCGACCAGCCAGTGCAGTACAGTAGCTTCTGCTGAAATTCCACGGTCGATCGACTGAAGAGGTTGGTCGATTGACCAACTGAGCTGTGTAGTAACTTCTTTCTCTCTTCAAATCAGCCTCTTCACTCCAATGCACGCATCCCGAGGTGAACGAGTCCGAACTCCCTTCTTCCAAGCTTCCCTGAAGTTGCCTCCGGAGGACGAATTAGGCTTGATTTAGCTCACTTCCACTCATTCCTACAATAAATCATAGAAATTGCAAAGTAAACCGTTTCGGGAGAAATAGTAGCTTTAAGCTAACGAATACGCATGGAAATACGTGCCAAAACTGCAAATAAAGTGTATAGAATATGCACGTATCAAATCTCCCCAAACCAAACCTTGCTTGTCCCCAAGCAAGCTAAATGCAACTAAAAGGACCTAATGGAAAGGAGTATATCTCAGAGCTAGCTACAAGTCAATGCCAAACCGTTTAATGCACATAATCAACTACTGCAAAGCTCAAAGCAAGTGAACAAATTTATGCATATTATGGAATTAAATCGGGCGTTCGACCTTGCAAGACTCATAAATTTGGACTCTCCCGGGTCACTCTTCTCTCAGCAAGGCAAATGGTAAGAATATATGTAGAAAAGAGGGAAGAAAATACAGACTCTCACCTAGACTGCGACCGACAAAACATGTATGCTTGACTAGTATGAATAATGATTCTAGCTACCGTACACACGCATAACCACCGTCAAGGACTATTACATGCCTAACTATTGCAAGATTTGGATATGTGAGGCTAAGTGGGAAAGAAAGGGCAAAACAAGTATGGAAATGTGAGGGTAAGAAGCCAAGCTAGTACCTAACAAACCATCAGAAACCGTATCCTGTTCCTCCAACTCGAAAAATAAACCATTGCCTCTAAATGTCTAGGCAACACACTATCCCAAAACAGACACCTCCAATTCATAAAATAAGCACATGAGGTGTATTCTCAACTCAGCCGAATTATTATTTTTTCTAAATTCCTTATTTTTTTTTCATTTTCTTTTTCCTGGATGGGCAGTCGATCGACCACCTCTGCTGGACTATACTCACTGCCCAGATCAACTTCCTTTTTTTTTTCATTTTTTCTGAGTTTTTTTTTCTTTTCCTCTCCTGACTTTCTCTTTTTCAGGTTGACACATTAGCAACTCCTGCACTTCTCATAAATACTCACTCCAACAGTACAGGAACGAACCAAAACTGCTATAATTCGATAAGTTCCTCTACTACTACTTAGCTTGGCACAATGGTAGGCTAAGTATGGGATGTAGTTAAGGGCAACTGGCAGATATGGCTTATAGTGGAGTTAAATGGGGCAAAATGAGAAAGGGGGAGATGCAATAGTTCTCAAAACACGTAATACTGACCACAAACCGATGCGTATAGGCAATAAGCAATCAAAACTCATACACGTGCAAAACATGAAATGAAGGGAGTACTACTCTCAACCTAAATTAACCGGTCATGAATGTCACCAGTTATAGGCTCTATATCTCAGAAAGTATAAGTAGTTTGCCAAAAATAAATGAGTCAAGTCTAATAACCCGAAGTAAATTCCACAACAAAATTTGAGAAATCACATTTAATTCTCGCTAAGCAGTTGTGAAAAGGCAAGGAATGGCATATATTTGACTAATAGTGCAATGTCATCATTAATAAACTCCAATCCGACTCGACTATATGCAAAAGTAAACGTGATATTTTTGAATTTTTGGTGGTTTTTCAAAAAAAATTCTTTTGGTTTTGTTTTTTTTGAATTAAAAACAAATGCAAGCTGAAATGCATTAAACGTGTGACTGAAATGCAATAAAAAACAAATGCAGATGCAATAGACATATGCAAATACCCTCCCCAAACCAAAACGCACAATGCCCTCATTGTGCTCAGCAGCAAATCACCAGCAGTAACAACAAAATGGGGAAGAATATAAGCAACAACAAAGTAAAAGGAAACCAACAAAGAGGGACCGGAACTCACAAAAGAAGACCTCCCCAAACCAGCCAAAAACAGGGGAGGTCACAAGCATCTAATCTCCACCGTCATACTCGGAACCACTATCCTCATCTGACCTTGAGTCATCCTCCTCTTCCGCCTCAGCAGCAGCGGCAGTAGTCGTGGTGGGAGTAGACTTCGTAGCAGGCGGAGGGTAGCCGCCTACCAGTGGGATAAAAAGGACGGGTGAGTCCAGGGACCTCGTGGGAGCATCCCCGACCGAGCGTACTCCTCGTAAACTGGGTACAGGGCTAGAGCCGTGTCTAATCTGTGCTGATCAAAGCTCCTGCACAAGTCACCCAACACACGTGACCTCGCCCTTTGGTCTATGACCGCAGGGATAACCATAGGTGTAGGGGGACGGAAAGTGGCCGGGAAACCGGTGGGAGCAGGAGTGGAGGAGGAGGGTGCCTGTGAAGAGGAGGCACGAGCTCGCCTCGAGGTGCTAGCAATAGCGGTGCCCGCCCCAATAGGAAGTCTATAGCTAGGCAAGGGCGGGCGAGCGGCCCCCAAAACAGTGGTAAGGGGCAAGATAGGAGGGAGGCCAAGGATAGGGATGCGATCGCAGATGAAAGAGTCAATCTTCCACCGACTCCGACTATCGACCCACTTCACAGACCTCGCGTAGGCAAGATCCATGAAGCGTAAGTCAGGATCAAGAGGGGCCTCCTCTCGAGGGAAAAGAAGAACTAGACGGTTGGCGATACGCGTCACCAACCCACCACAAACAATAGTGGCCAAAGTGCCCTCACTTATAGTGTGAAAGTGAGCGGCAGTCAAATAAGCTATGTTATAGATACGGGCTACCCGACTTTCAATGTTCAGATAGCCCGTCAAGATAGACAATTCAATGGTATTCACATTTTTTGACTCCTTGCGGCCGAAAATGGTATTACCCATCAGCCGTAAAAAATAGCGAAAAAGGGGTAAGTGGACGGAGGTGCCCGTCCTCTTAGGGCCGTTCCAGTCAGAGATACACGACCACATGACCCGGTGCACATCAGAAGTTTCCGAGGTGTTACCCTCGAAATAAAGACCCAAATAACCAGCAAAGTCGGCTAATGTCAGGGAGTAGGTGACATTGAATAGCCGAAAAGAAATGAAAGGGCTACTCCTGTTGGCTTCGAAAGAAGCCTGGTCAAAAATATAAGACGAGAAAAACTCGAGGGTCAAAGTGTAGTAAGTGAACTCAGCCATGTCCACAAGCCCCGACATTCCTGTCCCATTTAGCACAGACACAACAGACTCAAAACAACCTAGTTTCTCTAAAGTAGGCCTATGAAGAAAACGAGTGGCCTGAACTTTCATTTTTTCGACCATGTTAATGAACTTAGCACGCTGAGTAGAAGTAGAGAAAGTAACCTGCGGATAGTCAGGTAGACTATCCGTAGTATCCTCGATCATTAACGGCGGACCCCGCGGCCGTTTGGCAGCTCCCTGACTAGACTGCCCTTCGAACATCGTCTGCTTTCCTTTCGTCATTGTTGCTTCCTACAAAATGAACAAATTAACAACTACCTTCCCATAATTTGAACAAAATTCATAAACCCTAACAAAATCAGAAATTCCACACGAAATTAGGGTTTCGAAATTTTGGGGGAAAGGGATTTAAGCAATTCCTAGTTGCTAAGATGGCTTGAAAATCAAGGGAAAAGGATAACAAAGGCAATTAAAGAACAAAAATCGAAAGAAATTGGCCTGAAATCGATTTTCCCCAAATCGATTTTTTCGATCAAAAATGTAATATTGCTCGAATTTTGGGCATAGAAATTCAGCGAGAATGGAAAATAAAGGATTAAAAAGGGATTAGAGACATACCTTTAATGAGAACTCAGGAATTTGAGCAAGGAAAATCGAAAACAAAGGGGGATTTTCAAGGGAAATCGCAAGAAAGGGGAAGAACAAGGGTTTCTATTTTTTGATTGAATGAGAATGAAAGAATGAATGAAGAATGAAATAGAACTTCCCTTATTAATTCGTCCTCTGATGTCGCGTGGTGGTCGATCGACCACCTGACCCAGTCGATCGACCGGTCTTCCCTTAAAACAGCTTCTGCCCTTTTTCTCATCAGTCGATCGACTGATGAACATGGTCGATCGACTGCTTGTGCTGGCAATTAATCTCAAATACGTCAAAAATTTATTTTTCGACTTCAAATTCCCATCTTTCTCTCACAAAAATTCAGTAAATCACCCTACGCACTTTGCATAAAATAATCACCTGCAAAATTCTCAAAGGCGCACATTTTCCAAACCAAGAAATTGCTAATTAAAAGGAAATAAGCTAAAGTTCCTAATGCAAATCAAATGAAATAGAACTGTAAAATTCCTAATTACAACAAAAATGTACTAGCCGGGTTGCCTCCCGGTTAGCGCTGGTTTAAGAGGTCCCGCACGACCTTTTTACCTCAGTTTGCAGCTTCTAAAATTGGGTCAAAGTATAGTACTTCGACCTGCCCAACAAATTCGTTTGCACCGTGATAATGCTTCACATATTGGCCATTAACTTTGAACCTTTCTCCAGCAGAGGTCTCCAATTCAACTGATCCAAATTTTGTAACTGCTGTGACCGTATAGGGGCCAGTCCACCTGGATTTCAGCTTACCAGGAAATAAACGGATACGAGCATTAAAAAGAAGTACCTTATCGCCAATATGGAACTCGCGCTTAATGATTCTCTTGTCGTGCCAGCGCTTCGTTTTCTCTTTGTAGATCCTAGCATTATCATAGGCCAGCAGCCTAAATTCCTCCAGCTCATTTAGCTGTGTCATACGTTTCTCACGAGAGAGGTTAGGATCCAAATTCAAATCACAAATAGCCCACCAAGACTTACGTTCAAACTCAACAGGTAAATGACATGTCTTACCATAAATCAATCGGAATGGTGACATCCCAATTGGCGTTTTAAACGCGGTTCTATAAGCCCATAAGACATCATCTAACTTAAGACTCCAATCTTTCCGTGATTTAGAAACAACTTTAGCTAAAACTTCTTTCAATTCTCGGTTAGAAATTTCAACCTGACCACTAGTTTGGGGATGATACCCCAAACCTCTACGATGTTGGACACCGAATTTAGTCAATAAAGCACTAAGTTGTTTCTCTTTAAAATGCATTCCACCATCGCTAATGACAACCCTAGGGACAACAAAATGAGGGAAAATAATCTTTTTAAACAGTTTAATCACGGCTTTTGCATCGCAATGGGGAGTAGCGATAGCTTCTACCCATTTGGACACATAATCTACAGCTACGAGGATATATTTATTACCTTGACTACTCGGAAAAGGTCCTTGATAATCAATGCCCCAGACATCAAAAATCTCAACCTCTAGAATGCCTACCTGTGGCATCTCATGTCTCTTTGAAACATTCCCCGATCTTTGACAAGCATCGCACTCAGCAACAAAATTGCGACTATCTGCATGCAAAGTTGGCCAATAGAAACCAGATTGGAGTACCTTAGCTACAGTCCTGGATGGACCACGGTGACCACCATAGGCAGAAGAGTGGCAAGCTTCTAGGATATCCTTCACCTCCCATTGAGGCACACATCTCCGGATAAGACTGTCTGCGCATTCCTTGAAAACATAAGGATCATCCCAAAAGTATTGTCTAGCATCATAAGCGAACCGCTTCTTCTGCTGCCATGAAAGCTCGGGTGGTATCTTACCTGTCACAGCAAAGTTAGCAAAATCAGCAAACCACGGAGGTGGATAAGACCCTGAAGTAGTAATAGCTAACAGACTCTCATCAGGAAAAGAATCATTAAAGGGAACGAATCCTCCCTTTCTGCCAGCTGCAGACGAGATAAATGGTCAGCCACCAAATTCTCTGCTCCTTTCTTATCTTTGATCTCCAAATCAAGCTCCTGCAAAAGGAGTATCCACCTCAAAAGCCTTGGCTTCGCATCCTTCTTAAGAAAGAGAGTCTTCAGCGCTGCATGGTCAGTATAAACAACAACCTTAGAACCTACCAAATAAGACCGAAATTTATCTAAGGCAAAAACTACAGCTAGAAACTCCTTCTCAGTGGTGTAATAGTTGACTTGAGCCTCATCCAGAGTTCGGCTCGCATAGTATATGGCATTCAAAACTTTATTCTTCCGCTGTCCCAAAACTGCGCCAATCGCATAATCGCTGGCATCACACATAATCTCGAATAGGAGATCCCAATCAGGCGGCTGAATGATCGGCGCAGAAACTAGAGCCTCCTTTAACCTGTTAAAAGCTAAAAGGCACTCATTAGTAAACTCAAAGACAGCATCCTTAAGGAGCACTTGTGTAAGTGGTTTAGCAATTTTCGAAAAATCCTTAATGAAACGCCGATAAAAACAAGTGTGACCAAGGAAACTCCTCACTCCTTTAACATTCACGGGAGGAGGCAATTGCTCAATCACCTGCACTTTTGCTTTATCAACATGTATACCCTTATCAGAAATCAGATGCCCTAACACAACTCCCTCATTGACCATGAACTGACATTTTTCCCAGTTTAAAACAAGATTAACATCAGTACAACGCTGCATGACTTTATCAAGATTAGCTAAACAACGATCAAAGTCATTACCATAAACTGAGAAATCATCCATAAATACCTCCATAATGTTCTCTATATAATCAGAAAAAATCCCCATCATGCACCTCTGAAAGGTAGCTGGGGCGTTACACAATCCGAAAGGCATCCTGCGGTACGCAAAAACACCCTGTGGACAGGTAAAAGTGGTCTTACTCTGATCATCCGGATGAATAGGGATCTGAAAGAACCCTGAATATCCGTCTAGAAAACAGAAAGATTTGTTAGAAGCAAGTCTTTCAGTCATTTAGTCAACAAAAGGGAGGGGGAAATGGTCTTTCTTGGTGGCGGCATTCAACTGTCTATAATCAATGCACATCCGCCACCCTGTCACAACTCGTGTTGGTATTAATTCATTTTTCTCATTTTTAACCACGGTAGTCCCTCCTTTCTTCGGAACTACCTGAACTGGGCTAACCCACTTGGAGTTGCCAACTGTATAAATAATACCTGCATCGAGTAGTTTCATCACCTCGGCCATAACAACTTCCTGCATCTTCGGGTTCAACTTGCGTTGACCTTGTCTGTAAGGCTTGTGGCCTTCCTCCAGCTCTATCCTGTGCATACAAATATCAGGGCTGATGCCCTTAATATCATCCAAAGAGTAACCTAAAGCCTTCCTGTTTTTCTTAAGCACACACATCAAAGCAGAAAGCTGGTCATCATTAAGCTTAGCACTAACAATAGCTGGGTACTGCTCCGTATCATCTAGAAAAACATACTTAAGATTAGGAGGAAGTGGCTTACGCTCTGGCACTTTTACCTCTACAGCATAGGCAGAATCAGCTTTAATGGTATAGCAAGTGTTTACCAAATTCTCGTTGGCCAGGCTTAAGAGCATCTCATCTTCTTCCTCTGTGAGCTCGTAGCTCTCCATTGAGGCTACCAAAGCATCTGGCTCCTCAGAATTCTCCGCTGTACTACTTGCACACTCATCTAAACGGGTTAGATCAGCTAAGGGATCCTTGGCTAAGGATTCCCTCCAATTACAATTAACAGCCATGTCAACAATATCAATGGAATAACACGTATCATCATCGAGGTTCGGTAGCCTTACGAGCAAGATCGAACTCAATGGTGTCATCCCCTACCTCTAAGGTAATGATTCTGCGTTTGACATCTATTACAGCTCCAGTTGTATGTAAAAATGGTCTACCTAAAATAATAGGTATCCGACTGTCTCTCGCAATGTCCAAAAAACGAAATCGACTGGAATAAAGAACTTACCCACTCGAACGGGTACATCCTCTAAGACTCCTAAAGGTCTCTGAGTCGATCTATTTGCCATCTGAAGGGTAATATCAGTCACCTTAAGTCTACCAATATTTAGCCTTTCGCAAACGGAATATGGCATGACACTGACACTGGCCCCTAAATCACAAAGGGCCTTTCCAATTTCGTGGTTACCTATAGTGCAGGGAATTGAAAAGCTACCCGGGTCCTTTAATTTAGGTGGTATATTAATTTGCGAAAGAACATTGCATTCTTCCACAAAAGCAACATTACCATCATCATGAAAATTTCTCTTACGATTCAAAATGTCTTTCATAAATTTAGCGTAAGAGGGTACCTGGGTAATTAGATCAGTGAAAGGAATGGTTACCTCGAGATTCTTGACGATCTCCAAAAACTTACCAAACTTGCGCTCCAGCTTAGTATTCTTTAAACGCTCCGGATATGGGACTGCAACACTGGCTGTAGGACCAGTAACCTTCGGCTTCCGTAAGTTTAAAACCTCCGTCAAATCATCAATAAGTGTAGAATCATGCAAATTATTTGACGGATTTGCGTCCTGCACTGGAGACCCAGTCGATCGACCATTGGTCTCGGTCGATCGACCAACTGTTTGGCATGAACAGTTTCGTCGAAATCGCCGTCGAAAACTTGATCGATTGACTAGTAGTGTTGGTCGATCGACCACTTGTGCTGGGCTCAATTAGTTTCTGGTCAGAAACTTTTTCATCTGACATCCTGGTCGATCGACTGCTGTTGTTGGTCGATCGACCGCTGGTACTGGCAATAAAGCTCGTTTTCGAACCAGAAATTAAATTCGTCTTTTCATCTTTTCCCGAGTCTTCTCTTGGCTTATCGGGACCATCATAAGAAAAACCACTTCAGAGATTAATGGCATTAATGGTTTCAATTGGTCCCTCACATTTGCTTGAAGAATTGGCGACTTGCTTAGCCTCTAAATTCTCCAACTGCTTGACAAAATTCTTTGCAGATTCAATCCCAGCTTCTTCTATTTTCGTGACTTGAACCAAAAGAGTTCGGACTAGTTCTCTCAATTCCGCGGTCTCATCTGAGTTACGAACAGGAATTTCAACTCTTTCATTGGGAGCTTCAGAAGTCTCGAGCTTCTCGAGACGGGCTGTAATAGAAGCTGTGAGTGTCGCAACGGCACTCATTTCATCACTTCGCTTTCGCGAATTTCCACGCGAACTTCCAAACTCGGCTCTATGGACTGCCATCTCCTCAATAGTGTTCCAACCTTTATTCTGACCGGTATTATTTTGGAACCTACCATTCGCGGCTGCATCCAGGATGACCTTGTAGTCATCATATAAAGAGTTGTAGAATAAGTTGCAAAGGTACCACTGCTGGAAACCGTGGTGAGGAACAGACCGAACCAAGCTCTTGAAACGTCCCCATGCTTCACAAAATTCCTCATCAGGTCCTTGCTGGAAATTGGTAATTTTGCTTCACAAGGCATCAATCTTTGCAAGTGGGAAGTATTTTTTGTAGAAAGCTAATGCTAGAGATGTCCAATCCGTGACTCCAGCTGCTACCCTATCAAGGTAGCGGTACCAATCTCGCGCATAATTCTTCAAGGAATACAAGAAAATCATCCCCTTTACTTCATCCTGGGTCACCCCAGCCGGTATAGGTATGGAACAGCAGTAGTCTGTGAAAATTTCCATATGCTTCAAAGGATCCTCGTCCGGGAGACCAGCAAACTGATTTCGCTCCACTAAATCGATATAGGAGGAACGAAATTCGAATTGACTAGTAGTATGGGTGGGTAAAACGTATCCCTTTGGAACATGGTGCTCTTGTGGCTGAAGATTATCATATATTGTAGTCATGTTCGCAAAACTGAGAGTACTCAAGTCTTCCTCTCAAAAACCTGTCTTCTAACTGTGCAAAAGCAAAACTAGAAGCAAGAGTAAGCAACGGCCTCAAGGAACCAAAGTTCCTTGAGATAAGAAAAATAAACTAAAAATAAAGCAAACAGAATTACACCGTCTCCCCGGCAACGGCGCCAAAATTTGATACCGTCGTTTTGTATCAAAATTAAATTTATAGTCCAAACTAAAACTGTAGCTAGTGATAGTAAGGGTCGAACCACAGAGAGACAAGTTCAATTCTATTTGCTATTTTCAGTCTATAAAAGTAACAATTAAATGGGGGTTTTGAATTTGTTTGATTCGAGATATTAAATGACAAAATAAGAAATTTCTCAAATAAGATAAAAGAGAGATCGGGAACTTTGGTTCACCATGGCTAAGGTCGGGTCAAAAAGAGATAGCGGAGGTCTTGTAACGGTCTCAGGGAGTAAGAGCAAGCCTCTCGGTCAATGCTCAAATTTAACCTTACGGTCTTCTAATTCCCTAGAATTTCTCAAAGCTTTCGCTCAAAGGAAATTCCAAATCCAATGATAACCTAACCTACTAATTTTTCAATCTAGCAAGATGGGTTTATCAAAAAGAAACAAGATCGATATGGAAGAAAATCATACTAATAAAATTGACCCTATTTTACGCCATGGCTCACCTCGTTCCCAATCAATAAAATTAGGTATGCATGATTAAAACTATAACAATTGCAAAATTGAAGGCAAAGAAGAAGATTGACATGATTGAAATTGAATTTAAGACAAAGATTAAAACCGAATTCTTTGAATATAAATTAGTAACAACAAGAATTCAATTGACAAGAAATAAAAGAAGAAGGAAATTGCATTAAAGCTTACTAATTAATTGATGAACAAAGTAATTGAAATTGGAATCCGTCGTCTCACTTTCTTGTCTCCAAAACTAGATCTAAACTTTAGTTCTTGAATAATAAAAAGCATAACCTAAAATTATCCCTGCGTTCTACTGATAAGCGATGCCAAAAGTTAATTACAATTGGGCTTTTAAAAGTCTAAAACATAAAATAGATCTCACCTCGCGGTACTGGTCGATCGACTAAATGGCATGGTCGATCGACCACCGATCTGTCTGATAGCTTCGCTGAAATTCCACGGTCGATCGACTGAAGAGGTTGGTCGATTGACCAACTGAGCTGTGTAGTAACTTCTTTCTCTCTTCAAATCAGCCTCTTCACTCCAATGCACGCATCCCGAGGTGAACGAGTCCGAACTCCCTTCTTCCAAGCTTCCCTGACGTTGCCTCCGGAGGACGATTTAGGCTTGATTTAGCTCACTTCCACTCATTCCTACAATAAATCATAGAAATTGCAAAGTAAACCGTTTCGGGAGAAATAGTAGCTTTAAGCTAACGAATACGCATGGAAATACGTGCCAAAACTGCAAATAAAGTGTATAGAATATGCACGTATCAATAGTGAATTTGGAATCTTCACTATTGATTGAAGTGACGGTTTATGTGCCGCCGTTGACATTTGATCGAAATAGTGAATTTGGAATCTTCACTATTGATTGAAGTGACGGTTTATGTGCCGCCGTTGACATTTGATGGAAATAGTGAATTTGGAATCTTCAGTATTGATTGAAGTGACGGTTTATGTGCCGCCGTTGACATTTGGTGGAAATAGTGAATTTGGAATCTTTACTATTGATTGAAGTGATGGTTTATGTGCCGCCGTTGACATTTGATGGAAATAGTGAATTTGGAATCTTCACTATTGATTGAAGTGACGGTTTATGTGCCGCCGTTGACATTTGATGGAAATAGTGAATTTTGAATTTTCACTATTATTTTTAAAATTGAAGAAAATAGCGAATTTTGAATTTTCACTATTATTTTTGAAATAGCGAATTTTGAATTTTCACTATTATTTTTGGCGGTTTTGATCGCCGTTCGTTTCAAATTTTCGAAAATAGCGAATTTAAATTTTCACTATTTGTTTTTGTGTTTGAGAGAATGACGGTTTTTGATATCGTCAATGAAAATTTGAAGTATGTTGTGTGGAAATTGGGCTAAAGCCCAAAATTCGCTGAAAGAGCAAGGGGAGG
This sequence comes from Silene latifolia, assembly GCF_048544455.1. Classification (NCBI taxonomy): domain Eukaryota; kingdom Viridiplantae; phylum Streptophyta; class Magnoliopsida; order Caryophyllales; family Caryophyllaceae; genus Silene; species Silene latifolia. The sequence continues at coordinate 89,829,723 of NC_133529.1, forward strand.
CCTGGTTTAGGCGCGAGCCACCTGGCGAACCAAAGGGGCTTCCCTTTTTTCTGTAAAAGACGCGAGGCTTGGCTGCTCGTCATTCATTATTTTGTCTTCTCCAAATTTCGACAAAACAAGCTAAAATCGCCATTGTTGGGCCTTCTAGCTCGCTTGAATTTGTGCTATCATCAACGATGTCATCTCAAGGTATGTATTCCCTCTCGACTCCCTTTGTTTTTGTTTATTTTAAGCTTAATTGAATTAGGGCGAAAATTTACCCTAGAAAATCGATTTGGGCGTTTTTGATTGAGCCCATTTCGAGTGAAATTGATGATTGCATTAGGTTAGAAACCTATTTAGGAGTATAGGGGTGCTTTTAGTTTGCATTTTGGTCCCCGTTCCCACTTCCCATGCTTGAAAAACGTGAGTGAGGTGAGAAACCGTCTCACTTCACAATGCCAAGTTTATTTGCTTGGATAATGGGTCCCACTAGGTTGCATTGTAGTCGGGAAAGATCATTTTTGTCATTGTGGACCTTTGTTGGGCAAAATTGGAATTTTTGCCTTTTGTGACGGTCTTACGTTTGACAAAATAAGCGTCTGTTTGAGCTTGAATTGAGTCAGTTTGCCTTGAAATGGACTTTATTGGTAGTTTAGGTCACCTTGAGGCGTGATAAAATCACGTTTGCCTTTTTCGTGGTCGTTTTTGAATTTTTGACCGGTTTGTGCTCAAATTAGCGCATGAATTGCCTTTTCGAGCCGCAGAAAAATTTCCCATTGCCTTGGGAATGTATTTTTGGTTCGTCGGCGGACCCTGTATGGGTCTTGAAATGTCGTTTTTTGTTTGTTGTGGTTTTGACTCGTCTTTTGCTTGAAAAGAGGGGCGAGTCGTTTTTTTGTGCTTTTTTTTGAATGGTTTCGTTTTTTGAAAGGCTTTGTTTGGTTGGATTTTGGGCGGGATTGCCCTTGTTTTTGCCTTGCAGGTTGTGTTGTTTTTTTTGGGACTTGTCCATTTTACGCCGTCATAAAGCCGAAATTTCGGCTGACGTTTTTTTTTGTTTATCCTTTTGATCGCAGGGTACCATTTGGGACCTATGGGGTCCGTCGTTGAGGTACTGGAGGAGGAGGATGATCCTGGAGGGGAAGAGACGACTGTTTTTTGTTACAGGCTTGGTTGTGTTTCTGCCTGGCGGCCTTTGCCCGGCCAATGATCGGGCATCGATCGTTGATCGTTGTCTGCAGAGATTCGGATGACCGATGAGTGGGGTTCAATGCGGGTGTGTTATCCCATGTTGCCGCTTTCAGTCGTCGTTGAATTCAGCTGATTGGGGTTCAACATCGGGGTAGTATCCGTTGTCCTGGTCCCTTTTCACTCTCGAATTCTGACGATTGGAGGCTAACGTCGGGGTAGCGCGCTGAGCTACGATCCTCGGTTACCGCGTCGTCCAAAATCTGCAAGGCATCATTTTTCTTTTTGTCGTGGAGCAGGAACAAGGTATTACCGTCATGGTAAACACCTCTGCTTCTGTTGTTGCTCCTCTGTTTCCTATGTTGCTCCCTTTATTTTCCGTTTGAGAGGATAGAGAGTGCTTAGTTCGGTAGGTGGCGGATAGCCCCCAGTTCGTTGTCTTAGGCTAGTGTCTGTATGATAGGTGGTTGTTTTAGGCCAGTGTTTGTATGATAGACAGTTGTTTTAGGCCAGTGTCTGTATGATAGATGTCTGTATGGATCCTGTTTGTATGGTCAGTTGTCCGTATCAAACGTGTGTCGATGTATTTTGCGTGAGGCGGTTTGTATATATGTGTTTTTGGATTGTGGTTCATTTTGTGATTTTTGGCTTTTTTATGTTGTGTTTCGGAGGAGCGCTGTCGGCTGTCAATTCTCCTTTTGTTTCGCACTAGTTCCTGCATTGTTAGTATAGAAAAACAGGCAACAGGTAGCACGTATACATACACGCAAACACGTAAAAGCATTTGACTCAAAACAAAATTAACCAAGATGACTTGAAGTTAAAATTGAATTTTGAAAAATGAAATGAATTTCGAAAAATCCCGCGATAAGTCGTCACGTTTGGATTCCAAAAGGAATTAATTTGAAAATTGAGCAATTAACTCGTGTCTTGAATTAAATTGCATCGGAAATTATTGAAATTGATTTGTGACTCGAAAAATTCAAACTCCAACCGTCATGGATGAATTTTAGAAAAGATTTTTACGAGCAAATTTGATTCAAATTTTTGAGGTCAAGACTCGAATTTGTGAGTGCTTGAAATTTGAGGGAAATTGACGTCGTGTTATCAATTTTCGATTTTTTATTTTGATGGAAAATTGCGAAAAAGCGAAAATTTTTCGGAATTTCGACTGACATGGAAACGATCCGTCGCGGACCGGGGCGACTAGCCCTTCCCCACTTAAAAAAAAGAAAGAAAAATCCGTATGTTTAAAGCTGCGTCATGGAAACCGTGTCGGATTTCGTAAAACGCGAAAACAAGGAAATGTGAGTGTGAGGAAACACAAAAATGTCCTGGATCATCCCGAAGAGGCGCGAGCGTCCTGGCGGGAGGTTTGAGGTGTCAGGAGAAAACACAAGTTGAAAGAGACAAGTCAACAACGGGAATCCTGGGGAAGCCTCAAAGAGGCGCGAGCACCCTGGCGATAGAAGCCGGCTCTCCCCTTTTTCTGAAAAACACGCTAATCATTTTTGTATAAATAGTGATGTTTATGCTTCATTGTTTCATCATCTGAAACACAAAAACATCTCGACAAAATTTCTTCTTCTTCTTCCACAAAAATATTCCATGGATGCCTTTGAGAACGCATTGCGACAATGGTGCTGGGATTTGTCGCCTCCCGAAAAGTATCAACTCATTTGCATGGGAGTTGGTCAATTGTTGGTGCTTTGTCAAGTCAAGGTGCAACCTTCATTTCATGAAGCATGTTCTCGGTTTTGGGATTCGAAACACCATGTTTTCGTTTTCCCGAAGGGTGAGACTTGTCCTCTTGCCGAAGAAGTTGGAGCCATTGGTGGGTGGTCGGGTTGTGTTCCGGTGCTTCCTCCGACTCGGTTGTGCTACAAGGAGAAATTCCGTTCCATGTTGGGTTTGTCGACAAGTCAAGTCAACCTTCTTCTTGCTCCACATGGTGTGGATATGTTGGCTCTTATCAACATCTTTTCAAATCGATTAGATGCCAATGTTTCGGAAGTGGCTAGGAGAAGGGCTCTTACCTTTTGCCTTATCAATGTGTACCTCTTTGTTGATGTTTTGAAGAAGGAGGGGCCAAGATGCTATGGTAGCATGACCCTTATTCATGTGGTTGAGCAAATGGAGCATGGTAGAGACCCATCATGGTTGGTGCTTGGCGAGATTATCCAAGCTTTGGACAAGGAAGGCTCTTATGGAGAAGCTCCCTCCTTCGGATCCCCAAGGATCCTTCAAGTGTGGCTATTGGAGAGAATAAGGTATGTAGAGCCTCCGGTTAATCCTTCTTCTTATTCCTTCCGTCACCTTACCATGAGGAAGAAGTTGTACCCGGATAGTTTTGCTTCTACCGAGGCTTATTGGGCCGCAAGATTGGCGGAGGAGGGTGGTCCTAACATCCGTTGGGTGGTGCCGTGGTGGCACTTGAGGTCCTTCACGGGGTTGCCCGGTTCGGGTGCTAGTCCTCGTTATTTGATGGTGGCGGGTTTGAAGGTTGCTTCCTTCATATATCCCGAAAGGCTCATGAGGCAAATGGGGCGTCAACAAAAGGTGCCCGCTCAAGATACCCTTGTCCAAGAGAATGTTTTCCGGAACTCCGAGCTTGTGGAGGTCTTCGAAAGGTGGTGGGCCACTCGGCCGCTTTGGGACGTACCAAGCCCCGTTGGCACGACATGGGTGACTCCCGCTTATGTCAAGTGGTCACGTGCTCCGTCCTTGGAAGAGAGATCCAAATTTCGTAAGGACGAGGTAGTCGACTTGAAGTATCGAGAGGTTGGCAAGGCCAACCGAGCCTTCTTTGAGGAGTATGTTGATGGAGCTACCCCCGATGTGATGAGACCACCGAAGAGGAGGAGTTCCGGCCCCAAGAATGTGGTGGGCTGTGCATTGGCTCTTTTTGGGTCGAACATGGGGTCTTGTGCTAGACCGGAGGCCGTCGCCGTCTTAGATCCGTTGAGGATCCGTTCCGAGGAGGAAGTCCATGTTAGGCGGGCCAACAAGAAGAACAAGGGGAAGATGTACCCCGAGGGAAAAGGCAAGGGTAGAATGGAAGAGTGAAGACCTCCATTACCCGTTTTATTATTATGGTGTATTATTGTTGTGAGTTTTTATTATATTGTACTAGCTAGTCATTGTGTGTTTTGTGCTAGTTTTATTATGTGAGGTGTTTTAGATGACACCTTAGCTTCGATAAGTTCTAGACTCGTCGAGCTTTATTTGTTGTTGAAATTGTAATCCCTCCCATTATTAATTAAATAAGAGGATTGCCCGTGTCGAAAATTGTGAACGCTAGTTTCTTCCATCCATTTTGTAAAGGCAATTCGATTTGAATTGTCCTAAACATTTGCACTTGGGAAAGTGGTATTTTGTGGAAAGGGAGAAAGGCTTATTTTTGTATTTTGTTGGGAAGGGGAATGGTTTTCCCTTTTCTCTTTTTTTGATGGGTATGTTTTTTTGTATGTGGGTAATGTTTTTTTTTTGTGGGAATGGTTGTATCCTTCTTGTGTAAGAAAGGACTGCCTACGTATTCACCTGAAGAGGTGAAATCAAACCATGATCGTAGTTCGAAATGTTTTGTAAATTTGATTGGGTTTTGTGGTTGTATCCCTCATGTATAAGAGGGACTGCCTACGTATCCACCTGAAGAGGTGAAATCAAACCATGCTCGTAGTTCAGGGGTTTTTTTTTTAGTGCAAATGGATGTTGACTTTGACAGATCAAAGGACATTCGAAATGGGCAAGGTGCCGCAGCTTAGACTCGATAAAACATGCAATTTCAAATCAGAACACGTTGAGGAACTTGACTTGAAAAGGGGTTGAGGTGGATGCTAGTTGTAAAACTAGGCTTAGGTCGTCGGTTGCTAGGGTTCAAGGGTAGTATTTCTTGAGTTGGTCTAGGTTGGTCGGGTTTGTAAAATCCTCCCCATCTAGGTCACTCAGTCTCACCGCGCCCCTTGAAAGTATTTTCTTGACCAGGTATGGCCCGGCCCAGTTGGGTTTGAATTTCCCCCTCGGATCGACGGGTAACGGTGCTCGAACTAACTTGAGGACCAAGTCGCCCTCCTGGATGTTCCTGGGTTTAACCTTCTTGTTGAATGCCCGTTGTATACGTCGTTGGTATAGCTGGACGTTGTGCAAGGCGTTGAGTCGCCGTTCGTCTAGAAGAGTGAGTTGCTCGTATCATTGACGGGTCCATTCCGCCTTGGGGACTTGACTCTCCAGCAGGATGCGTAGAGAAGGGACCTCTAACTCTACTGGTTGAACCGCCTCCATACCGTATGCTAGGTAGAAGGGCGTGGCGCCTGTCGGTGTTCGAATGGAGGTTCGGTATCCCCAGAGTGCGAATGGGAGTTTGCTCGGCCAATCGCGGTAGTTGTCTTGCATTTTCTTGATAATGGTGACAAGAGTTTTGTTCGCTGCCTCCACCGCTCCTTTCGTTTGGGGACGGTAGGGGGATGATCGATGTCGTTTGATTTTGTATTTGTCCAGCAAAGCTTGAGTTTCCGCCCGGAAGTGTGAGCCTTGATCGCTGATGATTTCATGGGGTACCCCATACTGGCAGATGATGTTGTTTTGAATGAACTTGGCCACTTGTTTGGCGGTCAAGACTGCATATGACTGTGCTTCCACCCATTTGGTGAAGTAGTCAATGGCAACGAGGACGAAGCAATGCCTCTTGGTGCCTACCGGGTTGACTTTCCCGATGATGTCGATGCCCCAAGTTGAGAAAGGCCAAGGTGACGTCATGGTGTATAAGAGGGATGGTGGTATGTGTTGTATGTTGGCGAAGATTTTGCAATTGTGGCAATGTTTGACGTAGTTACGGCAATCGGCTTCCATGGTGGTCCAGTAGTAACCTAGCCGTGTGATCTTTCGAGTAAGCATCATTGCGCTCATGTGAGGGCCAGATTCTCCGTCGTGGACCTCTCCCATGACTTTTTTGGCTTTTTGATGGTCAATGCAAAGGAGGAGAATTCCTTGGGGTGTTCTTTTGTATAGTTGATCTTGGTTTATCACGAATTGTGATGCAAGCAAACGGATGGCTCTTTGTCCTCTTTGATCAGAGTTGGGAGGGTATTCATTTTTGGTTTTGTAGTTGAGGATGGCTTGGTACCAAGGTTAATCATGGCTTTCCTCGTCCTCGTTGATGGCACAAATGTGGGCTGGCTCGCTCCTTCTCTCGACACATAGGGGCATCGATGTCATGTCGTCAGGTATGTTGACGAGCGCGGCAAGTTTCGCCAGGGCATCAGCAAATTGATTTTCCTCTCGCGGCAGATGGAAGTAGTCGACTTGGTCGAAGAACTCGACCTCTTGATTGATCTTTGCTCGGTAGGGAGCTAAGCTGTCAGATCGGATTTTCCATGATCCGGACACCTGGTTGATGATGAGCGAGGAATCGCCGTGGACCCTCAGTCTCTTGATGCCGAGCGTGATGGCTGCTTGTAGGCCGATGAGGCATGCTTCATATTCAGCGGCATTGTTGGTGACGACAAAGTCTAGTTTGACCGAGATCGGAACATGTTCTCCCTCCGGTGATATTAGGAGGATTCCTACCCCGAAGCATCTCAGATTAGATGCACCGTCGAAGTATAGGTCCCATGCATCGGAATCGGCACAAAGGATGTCTTCGTCAGGAAGTGACCAGGTGTCAGTCGTCGGATCCTCGTTGACGGGATTTTCTGCCAGGAAATCGGCGACTGCTCTTCCCTTGATAACCTTGAGGGGTACAAACTTGAGATCAAACTCGGACAGCATGAGTGTCCAACTAGACAGCCTCCCGTTTAGTACGGGTTTTTCGAAGATGTATTTGACCGGGTCCATCTTGGAGTAGATGTGGACCGTGTAGCTGAGCATGTAATGCCGCAGCTTCTTTGTTGACCATACTAGGGCAAGGCATGTCTTCTCCAGTTGGGTATACCTTGTCTCGTACTCGATGAACTTTTTGCTGATGTAGTAGATGGCTCGTTGTTCGTTGCTGACTGTTTGTGCTAACATTGCTTCCATGGCTGTGTTGGTAACATTCAGGTATAGGGATAAAGGAATCCACGGTTGAGGTGGCATGAGGACAGGAGGCTTGGATAGGATCTCCTTTATCCTGTCGAAGGCCTTTTGACAGTCGTCGTCCCAATCGGTGTGATCGGAGGCGCGAAGCTTCTTGAATATCGGTTCACAAATCATGGTGAGCTTGGCAATGATGCGGCTGATGTATTGGACCTGACTGAGAAATACCCGAATCTCCTTCTTGTTCCTAGGCCGAGGCATTTGCTGAAGGGCTTTGATTTTGGTTGGATCAATCTCAATGCCTCTTTTGCTGACGACATGTCCCAAGAGTTTTCCGGAGGTGACCCCGAACGCACACTTTGGAGGATTTAGTCTCTTGTTATATTTTCGTAGATGAGCGAAGAATTTCCGAAGGTCGTTGATGTGGCCGTCCCGTTCCTTTGATTTGACAATCATGTCATCGACATACTGTAGATACCTCATTTCTGCACCTCTTGCAAACCACCCGGTGATGATTGGGCCGCATGTTTGGTACGCGGAACGATTTGTGACAGTTTGTAAGTTTATCGTCAAGTGATTGCTCAAACACTAATGTCTACCTCTTAGTTGTCATCTACGTGCCGATACGGTCGTTTTGACAGTAATTAGAGTACATTTGGAGTCCGGGCCTAAAACCGCCTTCATTTTCTGATAAACATTAAATCCCGAGTCAGAATGTTCTGGAATGTTCCGGATATTTCTATTCCATGTTTTATAAATATTTTACAATCTTTATTCTTTGGTAAAAAATTTCCCGTAATATTCACACAAGATATTAAGGAAAACCAAATTATTCTGTCCTTCTATAACTCAAACACGGAAATCTTTCTTCCGCAGGAGGAAACCACTTGGGAACAGACGCAGCAGGTGCTGCGCCTCTTCCAAGAGACGCAGTGACTGCTGCGCCTCTTCCCAGGTCTTTTTCTGCGTATTTCTCGTATCTTTTTCATATCTTTCCGAGATTCACTTCCAAAGACTCTCCGAAACCCCAATTCCTTCACGTGATTAGTATAAATAGGAGCCTTCGCTCCTCATATTTCTCACGCGAGTGTCCGCCCTTCTCTTCTCCCTTTGCATTCTAGACCTTTGTTCTTACTTTTTGGCGTCTACGTGCTTGAACATTCGACCACGTAAGCTCGGATCCTTCTGAGTACCAGCCTCGTTTGCATGACCGACCAATTTGACCAACTCCACAATCAATCAACTTAATTAATCTAATCGTTTTCCTCTTACGAGGGCACTTTCGTATTTGCATTATAGTTCGAGTCGAGCATCGTTAATCGATAACTTAGTCCTTCTCGTTTCGTCAAACATGTAAGTCTGAGGGTGTAAATCTCTCTTTTATTATTGTTATTTACTTTTTGTATCACAATTGTAAGGTTTATGTCGAAAATACCAATTAAAACCGATTTATAAAACCGTGCTTTAAAAACCCTTTTTACGGATTTTCAGAAGACAAACCGTCGAGAAAGGATGCGGCAAGAATCTGCGCCTCTTGAAGGAGCGCGTTAGCACTGCTGCGCCTCTTCGTGAGGCTGCCAGCTCATGATTCGCTTCCTTTCTTCTTCCTTAAATCCTCGTAATTCGTTCGTGTTTGTTTGTTTTCATTTGTTTCTTGTTAATTCTTTGACCATAATAGCATATTAATTTCACATGTATATTATTAATCACCGTTAGTAATTAATTCATTCATCATAATTCCCGACTCAAATCCCAAATAATCTCATATTTGCGGGTTTTCGTCATTAAATTCAATCCGGGTTGTAGGAATTCGATTTGTTCATATTGAGTTTCTGGAATTCGATCCTTGATATATTTCCATCTGTCTATTATGTTATTCGTCATTAATTTGTCATCAATTCATCATGTTTAGCTTATTTCATTCACCCATATCACTAATTAATCGTTCATTCATGTAAATAATTAGTAATATTCCGTCTCATCCATGTTTTATTGCTTTTATGACTCATTCGCATTTAATTAACCCATTAAATCACTTTCATCCGAGTAAATATATTAATTAATATTTAAATTAACCAATTAATATTAACGATTTGCGATTCGGCTTACGGCCTGAACTCACCCTTTGGAAGACGCAAAGAATCGCTGCGCCTCTTCCAAAGGGCGATTCTCACTGCGCTTTGTTCCAGGATGAGTTAATCTCTCGAACTCCGTTATTGCTTGACCTAGTTTAATTAGCTTACGTATAATTGACTATTAATCGTATTATCACCTTCTGTTTTGTTCGTCATTTATTCCTTTATTCGTTTTCTCAAATTATCCGTTTTAAAGGTATTTTCGACATGAATCAATAAACCCAATGTAATTATTGTAATTTTCTTTATTGTAATTGCATTTATCATATTTCTTGTATCATTTGTATATTTTCACATGTAATGGAGCATTAAATCCTACTTTGACATTAATTGTTTGCTAACTAATTGTTCACCGATTTAGCCTAATTCTCACATGTTAGGATTAAAACTTGGATGTTGCATTGCATGCATATAATCGACGATATATCGAGTATAGATGATGTCCCTAGTCATTAGTAGAGGCCGCTATCAAGGCGGGCGGGATTAGGTGTTCGATCAAAAGAGCTTCCTAATACGTACCCTCACCCCTTACTCCAGATCTCTGTGAACATCCGTGTTCATTGGCATCCACGAGAGTCATTCTAGACATAGAATGCTAAGGGTAACGATTGCTTGGTGTTCATGTCTCTACTTTGTGTCTTGACATGGCACGAGGTATTCGAACGGTTCCAATTTCCCATAAAAATTGGTGGCGACTCCACAAAAATGCAAACGCTTGTTCTCTTCCTCCCAAGCACCCCCGTGGGCCCCCGCCGTCCACAGTTTGGCGACTCATTGGGATAATACACTTACGTGTAGCCAAGGGTGAAACTTGAACAAGGTTAGGGAATAGTTTGTACAAGACAATTGTCGGTTTTCATAACTCGGTCTTCCTAGACCGTTTTATTCGGCCTTCCTAGGCCCAACCCAACCCATTCGACCAATCGTCCCATCTAAACGGTCCTAATTCTTATTTGGGCCTAAGGATGGATAGCGATTGACGTCATCCATACCATGATGCTTACTCTTGTTTGTATCAAGGGCCTTCACTACTTGAGGAAATGGACTAGAAATCGGCCTTACTCTTGTTTGGTACGAGCCTCTCCACAGACTTCGGGTTTGATGGTTCGGTATGGCAACCCACTCTTTAAACCAAAACCCTTTTAAATGCACTCAGCATCCCGTTATAATGCTTGTATGAATGTTTGTACCTTACGTGATCACCATTTCTAAACGAAACGATGACGATTTTTGCAAAAATCAAAACCCTTTTTTAAATAAAAATTTCGAAATAGGCCATTGATTAGCGCAAAACCCAGTCAAGACTCTGTCCGTTTGTCAAGTCAAAATTCGGGCCACAAGCCCATTTCAAAACCTCACTTCGAGTCCACTCCTACAACTACACTATAGTTGACTAGGATACACATTTTCAAAATTTTGTCCTTTCTTCAAAGTTCACTCAACACAAGTGGCACACACCCACTTCACGAGTCAAAACATTTATTCTTTTAGCAAGTGTGTTAGAATAGTCGATCGTGTTTTGATTCGTCATCGATCTCTTATCCAGTTTTCAAGATGCCTGGAACCAGCGAAAAAACCTCCACCAACTTCAAGATGGTAATGATCGAATCCTAGCCGCGCTAGCCCAAATCCAAGTTACCCAAGACCAAGTCCATGATCGCCTTGAGGCCATCGAGGGCCGGATCTATGCCGTAGAGGGGAGATTGCCTCCTCATGAAAGTGAAGTAGTAGTTGACTACGCGGATGAATCCCGGGACGAAAATCCTCTTATGGGAATGACTGTAGCTGAGAAAAGACTCCAATACTTAGAAGAGGAATTGATGTACCTTAAAGGGGATGACATTTATAGGGAGAATAATCGTAAGTATGAGGCCGTCAATTCCAAATTGCCAACCAACTTCAATATGACGGATATCCCTAAATTCAAGGGGCACGAGAACCCTTTGAACCACATCCGTGCCTTCAAGGATTACATGTCTATCAAAGGCATCAAACCCGAGATGTTCTTAAGGATCTTTCCTTCATCTCTTGATACCATCCCAAAGCAATGGTTCTACTCTTTAGAACACTAGAAGATCGCTACTTGGGAAGATGCCGCGATCGAGTTTGCTAAGCAATATGCGGATAATGCCGAGATCCAAGTCAACATGCGCACTCTAGAGGTTCTTACCCAAAATGACAAAGAAGGATTCACCGACTTCCTAAGTAGGTGGAGGAAGACTAGTACCCAACTAGTTGAACTCCCGGATGAGGCTACCCTTGTGGAGAAGTTCGTGGACAATCTCAAACCCATTTATGCCAACCATTTGAGATACCAAAACATCAAAACATTCAAGGACTTAACCGTACCAGGGACAAGGATTGAAGATGACATCCGTAAAGGGCTCTTGTCCAAAATGGTAGGTCGAGGATATCAAGGATCAACAAGTCGTTCATACAGCTCCACTAGCAAGACTGATGAGGTTAACCTTCTCGAGCCATCCAAGAAAAGTACCCCACCAAGGAAATTCACGAACCTTGGGGATACTTACTCCAACGCTCTAAAAAGGTTAATGAAGCAAGGCAAACTTCAACCCATAGGACCTACTCCCGAACCTGAAAAGAAGTCCAAGTTCTGGGACGAGAACTCGTACTGTGAATACCATAGGGGTAAGGGGCATGACACATAAAAATGCTACAAATTGAAAAATGTGCTTCAAGACATGATTGAAGATGGTCGACTACCAATACCGCCGGGAGGTAAACCCAACAACACTCAGAATCCTCTTGGAGTTCTAGTGATTACAAGTGACGAATCTACCTTAGATTGTTCACACCTCATTTCTCCAATCGAAGATGAAATCCATGCAATCGAGAATGAAGGGTTCTACTCTACCATCTCCCCTACCATTTCTGACTTTATCACATGGGCAAGGAGTGTGGATAGGCAAGTTTGGGAATTAGAAAGTATGGTGACAACTTTATATGACCCCAACGCAACACCTAAGGAGCATGTGCCACTAATCTTCTCTCAAAATGCCACTATGCAAGAAATAGTCGCCGTGGTTGATAAACTAGTCGACCAAATCATACGACTAGAAGATGAAATCATAAGAATGAGGGAACTAGCCACAATCAATGGAGTTTGGGCCGATGATGATGAGGACGAGTATCTCATTGAAAACTCCCTAGTCAAAGAAATAGTCCAAAATGGTGAAGACCAAGATGTGGACCACCTAACTCGTTCGGGGCGTCCATATCAAAGCACTACTCAAAATGGTCCAACCAACGTTGTCACACCAAATGATAACGAAGATGACTCCACTGATCATTTGCTCAAGCAATTCTGAGAAGACAAAGGTTGATCTTTGATCGGCAATTAGTAGCAAGCTCATTCCCACATCGCCAAGCTTTACTGCAAGCTTTGGCCAAGCTAAATGTAGCACATAACTCGACACCCGAAGATGTAGTCAACTTGGTCTTCCAAGAATCACCGAAGCTAAGTAATCCTATTACTTTCTCAGATGAAGATTTGCCACCTTTTGGCGCTAGTCACAACTTAGCTCTTTACATCACTGTCATTTGTCTAAAGAAGAATGTGCCAATGACCTTGGTAGATGATGGCTCTGCAGTCAACGTCATACCCCTCAAAACGGCATACAAATTAGGCATGAAAGAGTCGGATTGGACCCCCACTAATCAAGGTGTTCGCGCATATGATGGTACACGACGAAAGGTAGTAGGGCTCGTTAACCTAACCATAGCCACATGGCCAATTGAGCGAAAGGTTAACTTCCAAATAGTGGACATTGAAGCTTCCTTCAACATACTTCTAGGAAGACCTTGGATTCACGCTTCCAAAGCGGTGACATCCACCCTGCATCAAAAGATCAAGATCCCACTAAATGGCAAAGTAGTGACGATCACTTCGTCACCCATCAAAGCAATAATCGAAAAGAAGTCGAACAATCAAGTCCTTGCAGATCCAGTATACGAACTTGGGGGCTTCCAAAGCGTAAGTGTCATAGAAAGCGAATTGGCACCCTTATACTACAGTCCATACTCCAACTTAGTGGTCAACCACATACTCAAATCCCAGGGATACTTCCCAGGAATGCCTTTGAACCCTATTCGGAAAAACACCTTCGCACCATACAAGGAAGGCAACTCAAAGAGGATACCACTTGGACTAGGGTACAAACCCACCAAAGAGGAAGTTCTCGAGATGCTTGCTCAAGTTCAAAACCGTAAGTATGTAGGAGTCCAAATGCGACCATATCTCCCTACCCTAAATGGGTACTTTGTTAAAGAAGGAAGTCTAGAACTCTTTCACGGATTTCCTGAGCCTTGGCATTATCTCGAGAGGAAGCTAGCCGGAATCGAGATCTTTCACGATTGCTACTTCATCCCTCCAGAAACGGTTCCTATCGTCAAAACCCGTCAAACACCTTGCTTAGACGAACAAGTTGTTAGTCTAATGTTTGGAGAGGATCGATTTGTTAGAGCCGCGCAGGATGAGATCATTACCATGATACTTCAAGACGATCGCTTCAACCCCACCGCGTTAATCACAGAAACTAACGCGAGTCAGCAGAAAGCATGGAGAAAATCAATCAAGTGGACCAACAATCAAGGAAGACTCTTCAAGCTCACCACTGGAGAAGGAGAGATGTTCAAAGGAGAACCAGAAGACGATGAATTCGAGTCAGAGTCGGAGTCAGAGTCGGAGTCTAGAGAAGTCACTAGGGAGTCTCCTCCTGTCGTCATCCCCATTCCCTTTGTTTCTCCTAGCTTAGCCTCAAGTAGTCACAGTAGTTCGGGAAATGTCCCAACCACTGTCCCTTTGCCGCCACTGACCACAGATCAGATGGCTTCTTTGTTTCAACTTTTCTCAAACTTTAATATGAATAAATCAGGTTCTGCTTACTCTTTGTGTTATCTTGAGTGCAATTCTGTTTACGATGATACTGAGGATGACCAAGACCCAGACTCAATTGAAATACCTCCCTACGTAGCCAAAGAAATACTACAGGAAGGGCAAGGGGGACCGGTAATAGAGGACACCGAACCCATCAATGTAGGAACCGAACTAGAACCCCAAGAACTTAGGATAGGGACTACCTTGAGCTCTACCGAAAGGGACGATTTCATAGACCTCCTAAACGAGTTCAAAGACATTTTCGCTTGGTCCTACAAAGACATGCCAGGAATCGACATGGATATTGTCGAACATAGAATTCCGATTAAGTCAGGTTTCAAGCCTGTAAAACAGAAGCTTCGTCGAATGAGAACGGAATGGGCTCTCAAGATTAAGGAAGAAGTTGATAAGCAATTCAAAGCCGGGTTCATCAAAGTTTCCGAGTATTCTGACTGGGTAGCTAACATAGTACCCGTACCCAAAAAGGATGGGAGAATCCGTGTTTGTGTTGATTTCAGGGACTTAAACAAAGCAAGTCCTAAAGATGACTTCCCTACCACACATCGACATATTGGTGGACAATACTGTAGACCACGCATTACTATCCTTCATGGATGGGTATGCGGGTTATAACCAAATCAAGATGGCCATAGAAGACATGCATAAGACCGCCTTTTTCACTCAATGGGGAACCTATTGCTATACGGTCATGCCGTTCGGATTGATCAACGCCGGAGCTTCATATCAACGCACCGCAACTACACTCTTACATGACATGATGCACAAAGAAGTTGAGGTATACGTAGACGACATGATTGTCAAATCCAAGGATAGAGAGGGGCATATTGCGAACCTTCGCAAATTTTTCGCAAGGCTACGAAAGTACAACATGAGACTCAATCCTCAGAAGTGCACATTCGGAGTAACGTCTGGCAAACTCCTGGGATACGTCGTTAGCCAACGAGTTATAGAAATAGACCCTTCCAAGATCAAGGCTCTGATCGAAATGCCACAACCTCAAACAGAAAAAGAAGTCAGAGGATTCCTGGGAAAAGTGCAATATAAAAGTCGATTCATATCGAAACTCACCATGATTTGTGAGCCTATCTTCAAGAAGCTCAAGAAAACAGATCACACCATGTGGGATGATGATTGTCAAAAGGCATTTTATCGAATCAAGCAGATATTGGCTAAACCACCAGTGCTCATGCCACCTCAACAAGATCAACCTCTTGGTTTATATCTCACGGTAACCGAAACCGCCATGGGCGCCATGCTAGCTCAAACTGTAGGAAGTGAAGAAAGGGCTATCTACTACCTTAGTAAGAAGTTCCTGGAGTACGAGTGTAAATACTCACAACTCGAAAAGACATGCCTCGCTCTTGTGTGGGCAACGAAGAAGCTACGCCATTACATGCTTAGCTATTCCGTCAAAATGTACTCCAAAATGGATCCAGTCAAATACCTCTTCGAGAAACCCGTCCTCAACGGACGCCTAGCAAGATGGACTTTGATGCTCTCAGAATTCGATCTCAAATACGTGCCTCTAAAAGTAATAAAAGGTCGCGTCGTTGCCGAATTCTTCGCAGAAAATCCCATCAATGAGGCACAAACAATAGATACTTGGTCATTTCCAGACGAGGATATACTCCAAAATGATATAGACTCCTGGGACCTTTACTTTGATGGAGCATCAAACTTAAGAGGATTTGGAATAGGAGTGTTGCTCATTTCTCCTGAAGGCGAGCATACACCAATCTCTGTCAAACTCGACTTCGAGGTGATAAATAACGCTGCAGAATACGAAGCTTGTCTCATTGGACTACAAGCGGCAGTGAGCTTAGGCATTAAAAACCTCCGAGTACATGGGGATTCATCCCTGATCATCAATCAAGTTACGGGATCTTAGAAAATTCGAAGTGAAAGCCTAGCACCATATCAAGCTAGAATAGACCAAGTTGCCCAATTCTTTGATAATGTGACCTATCTACACCTACCTCGGGAAGAAAATCAATTTGCAGATGCTCTTGCAAAACTCGCATCTTTGATTAATATGCCAGATGACATGGTGGAAATGCCTTTATGCATCGCACGACGGTCAGAGCCAGCTTAAGTCCACCAAATCACTGACGAAGAGGAAATCGCGCAGGAACCCTGGTTCCAAGCAATCCTGAATTTCAAGCTCAACGGTACCTATCCACCAGATATGGACAAGAGGGGACAACGTGCTATATGCCTACTAGCTTCCCAATACGTTCTCATGCAAGGAGATTTGTACAAAAGAACACCTCTTGGTGTAATCCTACGTTGCCTTGATCATTCAGAGGCGCGGAAAGTGATGGAAGAAGTCCACGATGGAGAATGCGGTCCTCACATGAGTGGGCCCATGATGGCAAAGAAAATCACACGTTTGGGGTATTATTGGACCACAATGGAATCCGATTGCATCAAATACGTAAGACATTGCCACAATTGCCAAATCTTCGGGAATGTACAACATGTCCCTTCTTCATTGCTCTACACGATGACCTCTCCTTGGCCATTTTCTGCCTGGGGAATTGACATAATCGGGAAGATAACTCCAGCTGGAACAGGAGGTCACTGTTTCATCCTAGTGGCAATCGATTATTTCACCAAATGGGTAGAAGCGGCTTCCTACACTAGTCTTACGGCTAAAAACGTGGCAAAGTTCATACAAAACAACATCATCTGTCGATATGGTTGCCCACATGAGATCATTAATGATAACGGATCACATTTCTAAGTTGAGACTGAGAAATTGCTAGCCAAGTACAAAATTAGGCATCACCACTCTTCGCCCTATAGGCCACAGACTAACGGCGCGGTAGAGGCAGCAAACAAAAACGTTGTCACAATTCTCAAGAAAATGATTGACAACTATCGAGATTGGCCAAGCAAGATACCCTTTGCTTTGTGGGGATATTGTACATCTGTTAGGACGCCCACTGGGGCTACCCCTTTCTATTTGACCTACGGCATGGAAGCTGTACAACCAGTCGAGCTAGAGATACCATCCTTGCGTATTTTACTTGAAAGTCAAATCCCAGAAGCCGATTGGAAGAGGGATAGATATGAAGAACTCATCCTCCTGGATGAACGTAGGCTACGTGCCTTGTACAATGTCCAAAAATATCAAGCACGTATCAAACGAGCTTTCAACAAAAGGGTTAAGCCAAGAAACATCAAGGAAGGAGACTTAGTACTCAAATCGGTTAGAGCTCTTTTACCTGTTGACCCACGGGGGAAATTCAAACCTAATTGGGCCGGACCATTTCTAGTCAAATCCATACTTCCAGGGGGTGCGGTTAGAATCACAGACCTAGATGGGAATGAGTTTTCGAACCCAACAAACCTCGACCAACTAAAACGGTACTATGCCTAGAATAGGAACAAAAACGCGCCTCGCGTAACCCCACGTGTCGCTCTTGTGGCACTGAATAAACGGCCCCTGGCCAAGCTAAAATGAAATTATGTCACTTTGCTCTTGCATTTTGACAAATTTGTCATCCTCATATCATCGAATAAACTAAATCTGCACCTTCAGAGTAAGCAAAAAGCTCATGCTTATTTTCTAAGTTCATCACAAGCTCTTGCTTAGAATAATTATTCTTTTACATTTACTCGAACTACGTGCAAGGGTTTGATTTCATTTTCTAAATGAATACGTAGGCAATCCTTCACAGGATACAACCCATTATTTTTAAAAAAATGTAAATAGAAAGACATTTGCATTGCATTTGGAATTCGACAAGAATAATAAATAGAAAATCGCAACGGTTTCATAACCATTTCACCTTTTTTATTTCATTCATTTTTCTAATAATAATACGCTACATAATAATAAATAAAAATAGGCTAGGATTCTAAAAACCCCACCTTTTATTACAATAATAATAATAATAATAATAAATAATAAATAAAGACTCGGGCTATTCTTCCATCTTCCCTTTGCCCTTGTCATTTTTGCCATACTTCTTGTCACGACCTCGAGCCGGACGCTCTTGCGCCACTTTGGACCTAATCACCAACGGTCTTTCTCGAGGCCTCGACTTCCCATTCCTGTCAATCACTTTGTCCGCGACAGGAGAGGTCTTCGGTTTCTTCGAAGGATGAACGACTCGAAACCCGGCTTCCTCCTCTCCCTCGGTCAGATACTTCTCCTTCTCTTTTTCCACCTCGCGCATCTTGTAGTCAACGGGCTCGCGCTTCCTCAATCTCTCGCGCTCTTCCGGAGTAGTAGCTTTCCTCCATCGCAGATAGGAATCCGACACCCATAAGGCATTAGCAGAAGAGTTCAAGAACCACATGTTTCTTTGGGCCCATTTAATGGCCCACTCCCTTGACTCTCTCAGTAGTAAGAGCCACGGCGATCTGGGGGCATCAAGTATTCGGGATCGTCTGTTTTAGTCCAACCTGTCTCATCAGCCTTTCCGGGAAGAGGCACATCATAAACTCCAAGCCAGGAATGCGCACGGATCGAGTAGGATCCAAAGAAGACACTCCAGTGACAGATTTGAGGTGCCACCACGGTACAATCCACCTAATCAAAGGGCCATCATCACTCTTCAGTTTGTTCTCCCAATAATTGCAGACTCGGGTGAAGTCCACCATATACAACCTTGTCCTCATTGCAATTGAACGAGCATGATAAGAAGGAACGTGAACTGGGGGCTCGATCAATCGAAGCCGTTCCATAAGCCAAACCGACCAAAAGTAGGTATTAAAAAAAAAAGACGAAAAGAAAAAAAAAGAAAAGAAAAAAAAATAAACGAAAAAAAAAGAGAGAAGAAAAAAAAAGAAAATGTTCTTTTACCTGCAGAATGACGGGACTTCCCAAGTACGGTAGGTCGCGGTTGGCTTTCCTATTATCCAAGCCCAACAGGATCTCTCCTAGACATAAACAAGCTGGGCTCCTGCGCAGCTCCATTTGCTCAACAAGGCCCAGAAGACGGGGATCACCTCTCAAGTCCTCATCAACATGCCCTTGGAAGACATACACATGCAACAAGCAAAACCAAAATGCCCTTCGCCTAGCAACATAAGAAACGGTGGGGTCGGCCCTATTAATAAATCGGTCAATGAAGTCCAACATTCGCACTCCCTTCGAGGTCACTAGACGGTCCACCTCGAGTCTAGTCAACCCAAGCAAGTCTCTAAATTTGCTTTTATACCCTTGCGAAGTAGAAGGAATGGCAGGCAAGTGTTCAGGGTCCCACCCACCAATCGCAGCAATTTCTTCAGGAAATGGGCAAATGTCGCCTCCAGGGAACGCAAAAACATGGTAACTCGGGTCCCAGTAATCAAGACAAGCGTCCAAGAATGGTTTGACAACCTTGATAAGTTTCAAACTCAACAATGATCCAAGATTATAGGCACCCATATCATATTTCTCCATGTTTGAAAATTCGTTGGTCCATTCTTTTAAGCGAATCTCCAAAGTATTCATGATGAGGGATTATTTTGAGAATTTTATGTAATAAGACGAAGAAGAGATGGAAGAATTGTGTGATTAAAAGCTCTATCGACGTCTCTATTTATACTAATTTCTGTTTTCAAAAATCTGCCAGAACAGAACCACCTGGGAACAGCGCGAAGACTGGCCGCGCCTCTTCAAAGGGACGCACTCATCTTTGCGCCTCTTCCTCAGCTAGGTTTCTGTGATTTTCCGCGTTGGATCTTTCCTAATTCCTCGACGAATAATTTCCTATTCCTACGGGTTATTATTTTGGTAAATACGTGGAAATTACCATATTTCGTGTTTCCTAATTCCGCGGGCACGCATTTCGAGACGACATCGACATTTTCGTCATTTTACCACACTTGCACATCTTCATTTTAGTAAATAATTTTCATTTTTTTTAATATAATTCGTTTTAAGAAATAATTTTCATTTTTAATATAATTCATTTTAGGAAATAACTTTAATTTATATATTTATTTCATTAATATTCCTTTCATTTCTTTTTTTAATCATTTCATTACTAACTTATAGGTTTCTATTTTTTTTTTCTTTTTTTAGGGGTAACCCTCCCTACCGTCTGGTCATTTCCGGCAAAATTTTTGCATTTTTACGTACTTTTGAGTCATTCGTTTTGCGCTAATTCAGGCCATGTGTATATACAAATGTATGTTTTGCGTGATTTCTATGTAAATTTCGGCAGCATGACGGCATAAACCGTCATCTACCAAACCTGTTCAAAGCTACCCTGCAGATACAAGCAACACAACCCAGCAGCAAAGGCACTCAGCCCATCATATATACAACAAAAAGGGAAATGTACGATAAACTGGGGGCTCGAGCCCCAAACGAAGTCCAAAAGGTTCAAAATGAAGGTCCAAAATGTACAGATGTGCAAAATACAGCCAACAAACGAACAAAAACAAAACTAAACTACTGCCGGCTGCCCTCCAGCTCCGCAACTCTTGCCGCGAGAGCAGCAATCTCGGCGTCTCGAACCTCGAGCTCCCTCAACAAGCGAGCTGTCTCCTCCCGAGACTGAGCCAACTCTCGCTCCAGCTCGCGGTCCCTCTGTAAACAACAAAATTGGCTCATGTCAATCATTTCAAGCAATTACAAGAAAAGTTGGAAAATCAAAATTGAAAAATGAAATAGGTGCAAGGTTCATACCTAACGGCCTCGACCGCCGACAAGTGCCTCGACGGCAGTAGCTCGCAGCCGGTTGGCCACCCTCCATAACGCCACGAACCGAGACGGCGCAACCTGCATTTTCAAAAAGAAGTTCTCAATAATTGAACAAACTCAATCAAATGTGTTCCTAGACATAAAATTATGCAAAATTAGAGGCTCACCCTCCGAATCAGATGCTGCCAGTCGTCCAGGCCAGCATCCGTCACAACCACGTCAAAGTCACGCAGCTCGGAGATCGTCGTCCTCCCAGTCGTGTCAGTGTACTCGAGGGTCTCGGGGTACTCTGGGGCTCGATGCCCGCCGCCTCAACCTTCTGCAAAGTCAAATATTTCTCATTAATCGATGATCTTTCATCATAGTTTTAAAATCAAGTAAAGAACGAGAGAAAATATACTCACCACAACTGGCCAGTACGCCAACCTCCCGTAGAGGAACGCCGAGTAGTCCTCGCCAGGAAGAAGGAGGGCGTCGCCACCAACGCCAGCCAAGTCGGCCTCCCTCTCTGCTTCAGAAGGCTCCCTGAACATCGTCCTAGGAGGATTAATGGGAACCGTCAACACGTCCCGAGAGCACTGACGAGCCAAACGCTCGCCCAAGTACCACACAGGACCCATCGACGTCCTCAACAGCAGCCGGCTCGAGCTCCTCGGTCGAAGGACCTCAGCCACAAAAGGAGGCGCTCCAGCGTACTCCGCCCAAGGCCTGGGCACCCACTGGGACAAGACAAACAAGGAATCATTCTTATGATCGATTAAAAGCAATATAGAAGGAAATGAATATAAGTGAGATGCTTACGCTGTCTAGCTGAAGGGCGTTCACGTCCCGCTGGTATACGCCGTGAGAAGAACGCTTGCTCTTCGTCCTGCACATCACCCAATCCCTCACCACGGGATAAGCCTTCTCCAGCGGCTCCGTCCTCTTGGGCGCGAGGCCCGGAAAGTAGGAGTACACCCACGCATGTAAAGCAAGATAGTCAATGACGATCTTTCGTGATTTGATAAAGAAAAGAATTGATTTTAGTCTAAATGAAGGTTCATACCTCCAACAGTAGTCCAGGTCCGACAGCGCCAGGAGAAGTCCCCTTCTCCATCAGCTCCAGACGAACCATGGCCCTCATGAAGCGGATGAGGACCGCAAAACCAGCAGTGACCCAGTCCCAACGCCCAAGGGTGCTCAGGTCAGAAAGGAAGGGAAGAAGCTTCGTCGACAGCCTCTCTCCCTTGTCTCCGAGGTAAATCGAAGACAGAAACCACTAGAGCCACAAACGAGCCCGCTTTGTCACGACAGGAGGAGGAGCCGTCTCTCTCCCGTCAATCGTCACCAGCGCCGGGATCTTTCCCGCAAAGTAGTCTCGAACGTAGGAGCTGGGCACAAAACCCGGCACTGTGACAGCCTTCGACGACAAGTTCCAGCCGATCAACCTCCTAGCCTCGGCCGATTCCACCCTCATGGCAGTCTCCGGCCACTCCACAGCCTCAGACCCACACGGCAGACCAGAAATCATGCCGTAATCCTCCAGAGTGACTCCCACCTCACCAAAAGGCATGTGAAAAGTGGAAGTCGTTGCCCAGAATCGGTCCAAGAAAGCGCGGAACAGGCTAAGGTTAGCCCGCAGCTTCCTCTTCGCGATATCCCTTCAGGCCTGCACCAAGGCACCAAACGCCCCACGATCGATCATGGCGCGCTCCTCCGCCGACAGCCGCTCGTAGCACTCCATCACTGTCGTGTAACCCGAGAACGACCTGATGTTCCCAGCCTCCTATTGTGATTGGAAACAAAACCTATCTTTAGTTTTAAATGAAAATTGGAAGAGATATAAACGAAATGAAATGAAAGAAGATGAGTGATGAGTAGTGAATTCCTATTTACCAAGCTCTTCACCGTCCTGCAGGACAGGTGACCCTCTGCAGCCCAAAGCAGGTGCCTGCTCTCCCAAGTCTCAGCCCACGCGGGAGCTCCTCTCAGCTGACGACCTCCTCGCCCAACGTTGGCCCGCCTCGGGGCCTCCTCCTCCTCAACAGCCTCCTCCTCATGGATCTCGTCCCCAGCAGCCATCACCGCAGCGGTGAAGGCCCGCTCCCAAGCCTCCTCGACCACAGCAGCGTCTATCTCCATGGGAGCTCTCCCAGAAGTAGAAGCCTCATCACCTGCAACATCAAAGCAAATTTAGGCCGCGTCACGTGAGGACAAGCCTTAGTTAAGGGATTTTCGAGCCTTCGGAAGCCCTGAAATCGCTCTTTCTCGCCATCTTTGGCCATATTCTCACAAACCTGATCACTCATGTGGTAACTAGGGTCAATTCAAGCTTAATTTGAAGCCTAGTTCTGGGTTCGAGTCGAAATTTCGGCAGCATTTCGTTATAACGGCGATTATGCCCTAGAAAAGTGCCCTGAAAAAGCTGTCACAAACCAAAATTCCGAGATGGTAGAAAGTTTACCCGTCATCCAAGGATCCCAAATATCCAGTTTCATCGCAAATGGGCAATCCTAAGGCCATTTTCGAAGCAATTTACGGTTTAGCTGTGAAACCGTCTCAAATTCACTCAAATGCTCAAAACTCAACGAAAATTCGAGATAAATACATGGTTATGTTCCTTATATTACCAATTATCCGTTTCTAATACCAATTTTACAAGGCAAATGCATTTGGGGGAAAGCCCCAAATTTTCGATTAATTGGGTCATAAACCCTAATTTTTTCGATCCAATTTGAGCAAATACAGAAGATTAATGCAAGAATAAGACACATACCTCGATTAGTCATGATTAATGCAAGCTTTTGGATCAAACCTTGGCGGAAATGGTTAAGATTTGAGAGAGTTTTGTGTGATTTGTGTTTCGAAACAAATGAAATAATCCCTCTGTTTATCGCGTTTTTACGCAGAAAATACACCCTTGGGAACAGACGCAGCAGGCGCTGCGCGTCTTCCAAGAGACGCAGCTCTTGCTGCGCCTCTTCCTGGTGTTCCCTCCATAAGAGTTTTCAAAAATTCGTTATGAGATCGTTATTTGTGGGCCCATCTTTGGTGCGCCTCTTCTCCGATGCTATTTTATCTTTTGGTCCGTTTGACGATTATCTTTCGTTCTGGCCCGTATTTCTAAGCCAGCAGCAGACTATTACACGTTATTTATCGCTTCCAAGACCTTGCTTGTCACAACGAGCAGATATTCCTTCACAGGTGTTTCGACACGCCTTCATTATGTTTCCCCAACGAGAGTAAGCGGATAGACTTTCCCTCTCGAGACATGGAGATTAATTCCCGATTATGTTCCCCAACGAGAGTAAGCGGATAGACGTTCCCTCTCGAGACATGGAGATCAACATAAGCCCCTATTTCTTTCGAAGTTTGTTCGAAGCTGAACACGAACAAAATTCTCCCAGCAGTTCCCGACTGTGTCCTGCCGTCTTTCCTCAGAATCATCATTTCCTTTTAATCCTTCAGATACCCCTTTTCAGGATAAATCGTCATATCTTCAGACACCAAGTTATCTTCAGGCCCGAGAGTTTCGCCGAGGCACCTCCAGTCCCGTTTCGTCCGGAAGTCTCAGGTATGGTCTCTTCTTATGGCTGGCGAGCTTCCTTACGTAGTCTAATGGACTTTAAACGACCCTCCCCGGAAGTCGACAGACTCTAAAATGTTCCCAACGATAGGTCCTTGGCTCAGACCCCTTGAGCCGCCTCACGTCGCCATAGTCGTCAGGTTGTAATCTTCGATTGACCTGATGGCTATACTTTGACTTTTGCCTTGTCCAAGCCTCAGTCAAAGTGGGGGCTCAGAGATACCTCATTTTCGCACCTCTCGCAAACCACCCGGTGATGATTGGGCCGCATGTTTGGTACGCGGAACGATTTGTGTGATTCGTAAGTTTATCGTCAAGTGATTGCTCAAACACTAATGTCTACCTCTTAGTTGTCATCTACGTGCCGATACGGTCGTTTTGACAGTAATTAGAGTACATTTGGAGTCCGGGCCTAAAACCGCCTTCATTTTCTGATAACCATTAAATCCCGAGTCAGAATGTTCCGGAATGTTCCGGATATTTCTATTCCATGTTTTATAAATATTTTACAATCTTTATTCTTTGGTAAACAATTTCCCGTAATATTCACACAAGATATTAAGGAAAACCAAATTATTCCGTCCTTCTATAACTCAAACACGGAAATCTTTCTTCCGCAGGAGGAAACCACTTGGGAACAGACGCACGGCAGTGTCTTTGCGCCTCTTCCAAGAGACGATGATCGCTGCGCCTCTTCCCAGGTCCTTTTCTGCGTATTTCTCGTATCTTTTTCATATCTTTCCGAGATTCACTTCCAAAGACTCTCCGAAACCCTAATTCCTTCACGTGATTAGTATAAATAGGAGCCTTCGCTCCTCATATTTCTCACGCGAGTGTCCGCCCTTCTCTTCTCCCTTTGCATTCTAGACCTTTGTTCTTACTTTTTGGCGTCTACGTGCTTGAACATTCGACCACGTAAGCTCGGATCCTTCTGAGTACCAGCCTCGTTTGCATGACCGACCAATTTGACCAACTCCACAATCAATCAACTTAATTAATCTAATCGTTTTCCTCTTACGAGGGCACTTTCGTATTTGCATTATAGTTCGAGTCGAGTATCGCTAATCGATAACTCAGTCCTTCTCGTTTCGTCAAACATGTAAGTCTGAGGGTGTAAATCTCTCTTTTATTATTGTTATTTACTTTTTGTATCACAATTGTAAGGTTTATGTCGAAAATACCAATTAAAACCGATTTATAAAACCGTGCTTTAAAACCCCTTTTTACGGATTTTCAGAAGACAAACCGTCGAGAAAGGACGCAGCAAATGCTGCGCCTCTTCGAAGGAGCGCAGTACCTGCTGCGCCTCTTCGTGAGGCTGCCGCAGTTCATGCTTCCTTTCTTCTTCCTTCGTCCTCTGTAATTCGTTCGTGTTTGTTTGTTTTCATTTGTTTCTTGTTAATTCTTTTACCATAATAGCATATTAATTTCACATGTATATTATTAATCACCGTTAGTAATTAATTCATTCATCATAATTCCCGAATCAAATCCCAAATAATCTCATATTTGCGGGTTTTCGTCATTAAATTCAATCCGGGTTGTAGGAATTCGATTTGTTCATATTGAGTTTCTGGAATTCGATCCTTGATATATTTCCATCTGTCTATTATGTTATTCGTCATTAATTTGTCATCAATTCATCATGTTTAGCTTATTTCATTCACCCATGTCACTAATTAATCGTTCATTCATGTAAATAATTAGTAATATTCCGTCTCATCCATGTTTTATTGCTTTTATGACTCATTCGCAAGTAATTAATCCATTAAATCACTTTCATCCGAGTAAATATATTAATTAATCTTTAAATTAACCAATTAATATTAACGATTTGCAGTTCCGGCTTCACAGCCAGAACTCACCCTTGGAACAGACGCAGCAACTGCTGCGCCTCTTCCAAAGCGCGCAGTTCTGCTGCGCCTGTTCCAGGATGAGTTCTGTCTCTGAACTCCGTTATTGCTTGACCTAGTTTAATTAGCTTACGTATAATTGACTATTAATCGTATTATCACCTTCTGTTTTGTTCGTCATTTATTCCTTTATTCGTTTTCTCAAATTATCCGTTTTAAAGGTATTTTCGACATGAATCAATAAACCCAATGTAATTATTGTAATTTTCTTTATTGTAATTGCATTTATCATATTTCTTGTATCAATTGTATGTTTTCACATGTAATTGTGCATTAAATCCTACTTTGACATTAATTGTTTGCTAACTAATTGTTCACCGACTTAGCCTAATTCTCACATGTTAGGATTAAAACTTGGATGTTGCATTGCATGCATATAATCGACGATATATCGAGTATAGATGATGTCCCTAATCATTAGTAGAGGCCGCTATCGAGGCGGGCGGGATTAGGTGTTCGATCAAAAGAGCTTTCTAATACGTACCCTCACCCCTTACTCCAGATCTCTGTGAACATCCGTGTTCATTGGCATCCACGAGAGTCATTCTAGACATAGAATGCTAAGGGTAACGATTGCTTGGTGTTCATGTCTCTACTTTGTGTCTTGACATGGCACGAGGTATTCGAACGGTTCCAATTTCCCATAAAAATTGGTGGCGACTCCACAAAAATGCAAACGCTTGTTCTCTTCCTCCCAAGCGCCCCCGTGGGCCCCCGCTGTCCACACATACACCTCTACCTCCTTGTGCATCATATCATGTAGGAGAGTGGTAGCGGTTCTTTGATAGGTAGCCCCGGCGTTGATAAGACCGAAGGGCATGACTGTGTAGCAATATGTACCCCACTGTGTAGTGAATGCTGTCTTGTGCATGTCTTCCTCAGCCATTTTAATCTGGTTGTACCCGGCATACCCGTCCATGAATGATAGGAGGGCATGGTCGGCAGTGTTGTCTACCAGAAAGTCAATATGTGGCAAAGGGAAGTCGTCCTATGGACTCGCCTTGTTCAGATCCCTGAAGTCGACGCAAACCCGAATTCTTCCGTCTTTCTTTGGTACAGGAACAATGTTGGCCACCCAGTCAGAGTATTCAGACACTTTGATGAACCCAGCCTTAAACTGTTTGTCTACTTCTTCTTTGATTTTCAAGGCCCATTCAGGACGCATTCGACGTAGCTTCTGTTTCACGGGTTTAGCTCCGGATTTAATGGGTATCCGGTGCTCTGCAATTTCCCTGTCAATCCCAGGCATATCTCTGTAGGACCAGGCGAACACGTCCTTGTATTCGTGTAGGAGGTCAATGAACTGTTGTCTTTCTGAGGGGTCCAGGGTTGTCCCTATCCTAAGTTCTGGAGGTGTATTGTCGGTTCCTACGTTAATAGGTTCGGTCTCCTCAATGATGGGGGTTCTGGTTTCCCGTTTGTCAAGTTCTTTGGCTAGGTAAGGTGGGTAGTCACTCAAGTCAAATTCCTCATAGTCACTCAGAATTGCATTGCAGTTAAATTGAGACGAGTCATAAGCAAACTTAGCGTTCATTAAGTTGACACGAGCGAAAAGCTCGGAAAGGATAGATATTTCGTGGTTAGTCAGAGGCGACACAGCAGAGGAGGTGGCCCCTGGAACAGACTCCAGGTGGTCACCTTTCATGGGAGTGGGGGTGACCCTAGTAGACTAAGCCTCTGAATCAGCCACGACTTTATGATAGAACAGTGGGAAGGGGACCTTGACTGGGACATCAGGAGTGTTAGGAGCTATGACAAACTCTGACTCCGACTCAGACTCGGATTCAGGTTCTTCTTCGCTTCCTTCCTTGAACATAGGGCCTTCTCCAGTTGTGATTTTGAGAATGCGGCCTTGGCGATCGGTCCACTTGACGGTCTTCCTCCAGCCCTGTGTAGCTTTTTCCGGGTCAGTGTCGGAGATCAAGGCGGTTGGGTCAAATTGATTGTCCTTCAGGGCGATGTTGATAATGTCCTCATAGTCGAGGTGTTTGATGTTATCTTCTCCAAAGAGGAGAGTGACAGCTTGTCCATCGAGGCATGAGGACGACTTAGACTCGGTTGATGCAGCTTCGGTGTTGTCGTGGATAAAGTAGCAGTCCTGGAACACTTCCACACCCGGGTACCTAGCCCTGGCCACAGAGTCATAGATTGGCTCCGGAAAGCCATGGTAGAGCTCGGACTCTCCCTCGGGGACAAAGTATCTATTGAGAGTCAGATGATAGGGACGGGGGATAACTCTGTGCTTCTTGCGTTTTCGGACCAGGAGGTTCATCTCCTGGATATCTTCATCGGTAGGTTCATATCCCAGTCCAAAGGGGATGTTGGGGATCTTAGCCTGTTTCAAGGGAGGCAAGGTGTCCTTTAGTGTGTTGAGGGGTAAGCCCGGGAAGTAACCCTGGCGCATCATGATACGGTTGACTGTGAGGTTGGCAAACGGGTCACAATCAAGGGGTGTTGATTCATCAGTTATGACATTCACAGCTTGGAATCCCCACATTTCATTATCATCTTCCTCAATGGTTTGGGAGGCTATTCCTTTTCCCATGACAGCTTTGATCGGGGAAGTAGGAATTGTGATTTTTTTCCCGTTGAAGGGGACCCTGATCTTCTGGTGGAGAGTTGAGGTAACTGCCTTGACGGCGTGGATCCAGGGACGTCCCAGGAGCATATTGAAGGAGACGTCGATGTCGACCACCTGAAAACTGGTTTGTCTTTTCAGCGGCCCGGTTGCGACGGTCAGAGTGATGAGCCCCATGAACTTGCGACGAGTGCCATCGTAGGCGCGTACTACTTGATTTGTTGGGACCAAATCAGCTTCCTTAATACCCAGCTTGTGAGCAGTCTTGAGGGGAATGACATTCACCGCGGATCCGTCATCTACAAGGACCATGGGCACATTCTTCTCGAGGCATTGTACGGTGATGTACAGGGCAAGGTTATGATTGGCTCCAAAGGGAGGGATATCTTCGTCGGAAAAGACGACTGGGTTGTTCAAGTCAGGGGTGTCCCTCGTCATATGTGCCACTATTTCTTCGGGGGAAGAGGTTGAGGGCACAGTTAGTTTTCCCAAGGCCTGTAGCAAAGCCTGTCGATGCTCAAAGGACGTTGCGATCAGTTGCCAGATCGAGATCTCGGCTTTTGCCTTCTGAAGTTGTTTGAGGATTGAATTCTCAGGGGCCCTCGGTTGAGTGTCTGATTCCGGGACGACTTGGTCGTTCGTTGTTGGAACGACCTTTGGATTGTTCGGGTTCTGATAGGGGCGTCCGGACCGGGTAAGATGGCCGATCTCTTTCGCCCGTTTCTCTTTTTCTGGGACAAGGTAGACATCTTCAACGTCGTCTCTCCAGATGTCGTTGATTTCAGGATCTCGAAGGCACCTTGGAGGGTATTCTTTGGTAAGTAGTTTTTGTGAGGGATATTCTTGTGAGGGTGATTTTTGTGGGGTTAGTTTTTGTGGGGTTGATTATTGTGCGGTTGATTATTGTGGGGTGCATGCCAGAATGGTCGCGGGAGCAATCCGTCCTGGTGTGGGTAGTTTTGGGCGCTCGGAGGACTCTCCCTCAGGCGTGGCGGTGGAGGATTGAAGATAAGTCGACGGTAGGCATCGTCAAGTCGGGTGATCCTTTCGGAGAGACCGGCTATGGCTTCCTCAACCTGTTGGAACATAGTGAGCATAGTGGCGGCAGTGAACACAAATACCCTGTCCGAGGGATCTTTCTCCAAGACATTCACCTCGTCATCAACTGGCAGGATGAGGTGAGAGCAGTCTAGAGTTGTCTCATCGTTGGAGATGGCGTGGATTCCCAGAGGATTTGTTTTCTTGTTTGGCTTAGTCGGTGGGGGTAAAGGCAAATCTCCTTTCTCAATCATGTCTTGGATGATGTGTTTGAGTTTGAAGCAGGTTTCAGTATCATGCCCCTTCCCTTGATGGTACTGACAGTAGGCATTGGGGTTCCAGAACCGGGACTTCTTAGCATCGGTCGGATGCGGGGTGGGTCCGATTGGTTGTAACTTCCCCTGGTCCATGAGCCTCTTCAGAGCACTTGCATAAGTCGACCCTATATTGGTGAACACTCTCTGGGGGCGCTCAGCTCTCTTAGCAGATGGTTCAACGAGGTTGACCTCATCGATCTTGTTCGTTTGGCCGTAAGGGCGAGATCCGGTCGAGGTAGATCCCTAGTAGCCTCTACCAGTAGTCTTGGCCAAGACACCCTTCCGGAGGTCATCTTCAATGCGTGTCCCTAGAATTTGCTGATCCTGGAAGGTCTTGATATTTTGATACCTTAGTAGATTGGCATACACTGGGCGGAGATTGTTGACGAACCTTTCCACCAAAGTTGAATAACTCGGTTTACTGACCAATTGTGTACTCACCCTCCTCCAACGGGTTAAGAACTCGGTGAACCCTTCCTTATCGTTCTGGGTTAGAACCTCAAGAGTACGGGTATTGGCTTGGATTTCAACATTGTCGGCGTATTGCTTGGCGAATTCAACTGCGACCTCATCCCAAGTAGTAAGGTTTTTCGGATCAAGGGAATAGTACCACTGACGAGGGATCGGTTCTAAAGAGGACGGAAAGATCCGGGTGAAAAGTTCCTGTTTGACCCCTTTAATGGCCATGTATTTTTTGAAGGCACGAATATGATTGAGCGGGTCTTCTACTCCTTTGAACTTAGGCACATCATTTAGGGTAAAGTTGTCAGTTAATTGATCCCCAACGGGTTCGAACCTTCGGTTGTTCTCAAGATGGATATTGTTACCCCGGGCTAGGAGCTGTTCTTCTAAGAGCTTTAGCCTCTTCTCAGTTTCAGTCAGAGGTGGAGTATTATATTCTCCAGTTTCTTTGTTTTCCAGGGCGTCGATACGGGTCTCGACGCGATCCAGGGTGACCTTAAGAGCGGTGAGCGGGCGGGCTAGCTGATCAGTCGTGACATTTCTTTTGTTATCATTGTTGTTGTTGTTGACAGGCCAAGTTGAAGACGGGGCCATGGCTCTGAGGCAGAAAAACGGCTCACATTACAACTCAATCTGACACGGTTCAAAGACTGAACGCAGACAACGCAAAGGACGAGACAAAGATCAGACTCGACAAGACGAGGGTGACCGTGTGTGGTTCCTCGGTGCTGACTCGATTTATGACGTGACAGTGTGTTGACCGAACATTTGACACGAGTCCAACGTAACGGCGCAACGTCATTGGACGGGTCTCGTGGTGAGACAACTCATAAGTAAAGACCCATAAGTACGTTTGCTTCGACTCGATAGACACGAGACGGAATTGGAATGGTGGACTGAAGTTTTCGAAAATAGAAATTTTCAAAAAGATTCATTCGTCGTTTTATGGACGGCTTCCGAAGATAGAGATCTCCGCAAGTCGATCAGTTGAAAGGGTTGTCTTAAGTTTATTTGCAAAAAACGGTTTTGAGTTTGAGACGGCTCGGAAAACAGTGTATTGTTTCCCAAGACGGTTTTGAAATTCAAAATTGTATGTTTTGAAAATCGGGTTTGAAATGTTTGAAGAGGTCTCGGGGACGGTGCATGGTCCCCGGGATCTCGAAAGTGTCTCGAGAAAAGGGTGTGTGCTTTTCTCGGGTTTGAAAGAGCTATTGTCGGCGCGAAATGGGTTAAAATCCGTGTCTAGACTTGGCGATAATAACGGCGTAAAAAGGTGATTTGAAATGGTTGTGAAAAACCGAGTTTGAAAATCGTCATTACGACGGCCTAGGAAGGCGTGTTGAAATGGTTATAAAAAACCGGGTTTAAAAATCGTCATTACGACGGCCTAGAAAGGCGTGTTGAAATGGTTATAAAAACCGGGTTTGAAAATCGTCATTACGACGGCCTAGAAAGGCGTGTTGAAATGGTTATAAAGACCGGGTTTGAAAATCGTCATTACGACGGCCGAGAAAGGCGTGTTGAAATGATTATAAAAACCGGGTTTGAAAATCGTCATTACGACGGCCTAGAAAGGCGTGTTGAAATGGTTATAAAAACCGGGTTTGAAAATCGTCATTACGACGGCCTAGAAAGGCGTGCAACGATCTGCGAAAAACCGAGGTTTGAAATGGCCATTATAACGGCGCAAAAGGGTGATTTTGAAAGTTTGAAAATGACACGAAAGGACCTATGATCAAGTAGCACATAAGCACTCACAGTTCATTATATTATGCATTATGCTGACACGGGTTTTGGCTTAAGAGGGTGGGTTACACACCAAGCAATCAAACCCCGATTTGCGAGAGGGATACCAATCAAAACAAAATGTGTAAGGACGGTGCCCTAGCCTCGTGCTCGAAAGTGATGAAAGCTCTTTGACAAAACAGAAATGTGTAACGTCAATGGCATGCTTGACTCAATCGGGATTCGAAACGCGGGGATGAGAAAACTCACGCCGACGAGACGAGCCAATTGGTCGAAAAGGGTTAGGTTGTGGGCCCGGACAAGGAACCCGACCGTGACCGTAATATCAATTAATGCATTCCAACCAAGACCTCGTTCGAGTCTCACCATCTAGGGATCACAAAGACGTAAGTGTCCTAGTTGTCCCCAGCGGAGTCGCCAAACTGTGGACATGGGCCACGTCTCGGTCTGTGGATTTGGGGGTCCACCCACCGGTCCATAGTCGCGGGCCACCTGCACGCCAGGCCAATCTGTGGACATGCAGCGGTCTTTTGAAAGCCACGCTCGGCGGCGTAAAAATGCTTTCGACCGGATCGCTTTAGGTCGGACGGTTTCGTCTCGGTAAGGGTCTCGAAACGATTAGAGATGTTCGGAGTCGCCACCAAGCATTTGTGGGATGCTTGGAACCCGTTCGAATTCCACTTTATACCTCGGTCAAATTGAAGCACAAAGCAGCGTTTGACATAGGTACTAAAGATAAGGAAATCGTCCCTCTTTAGCATCCTATCTCTAGAATGACTCTTATGCACGCCCGGATAAGGTCGTCCACTATCCAAAGTTTCGAGTAAGAGGTGAAGGTACGTATTGGGAAGCCCTTTAATCAGACACCCAATCCCGCCATGTAGCGGCCTCTCCGATCGATCTTGGTTGGTTGAATGCAAAAGTTGATAAAACGGTTTAAATGCATGAATGCGCATCCAATAATTTAAACCTAACATGTGAGAGCTTTCTAAGTCGGTTGATTTAATCCAAGTATCAAGTATAAGATGTCGAGTTGGATTAATGATTGATTCGCATGCAAGACGAAAATTAAACATCCATTTACCGTATTAGGTTTAGGGTGCATACGTGATCCATTTGTCTTAGTAAAGCGTTTTGCAAATACGATTTCGAATAGTCATCGGATCCATCCTATATCCGGGCTAACCGGAGTCGGGATCGTCCTAGACTAATGCTGGAAAGGGAACAGGCCTTGTACCAGACAGCTACATGAGGCGCGAGCCAGCCGGCAGTGTAAAGGGGCCTCTCCTGGTTCTGAAAATGAGAAAGAAAAGGCCTGCTTGAGGCGCGAGTCAGCCTACGGTTATATGCCGTATTCTGACCAGTTGAAAAACGTTATAAAACGTGTTGAAAAATGGGTGTTTGAACCCGATTTGGTTTGAAAAGGTTGTTTAGACCGCATTTGTTGATTTGAATAACTAGACTCGAATAATCATCATTATTGTGATAATATTCGGTGTCGGGTTCGACTTGACAAGCTTGACATGAATAGTTTTGAAAATGATTATGAACTAATTATCTTAAGTTCATTTGAATGTAATTAGTCGATACTCATCATCGTACCCGGGTTAAAATCCGGCATGGTATGTAGAACCAAGGATGACTTTTTGTTGGTGACTAATATGTTTATTTTGAAAAATGTAAAGAAATGAAATAAAAGGCTTTAAAATACCTTTTAAATGTCATTAACCAAATATTATCACCGAAACACGGATTTAACCGTCATGGTATATGGAACCAAGGATGAAAAATGTTTTATGGTTAAAACAAATGAAATAAAATAAGAAGGTTTGAAAATATTTGAAATGGTAAAAACCGATTACAAATGTGAAAATGAATTAAAGGGAAAAGACGAGAACAAACACGGTTGATCTCTGACCTGGACACCCCATTTAGGCGCGGGCAAGCCTGCAACCTAAGGGGCTTCTGTCTCAGGCCAAAAATCAGTTTTGGCTCGTTTATCCGATGTTTTGGTTCAGGTTATGCACGTTTTAGCATGTTAAAGTCATGAAACAAATGAAAATATGATAAAAAGAGGATTTTTACACCCTCATACTTACATGTTTGGTTATGGCGAGTGAACGACGTAAGTGTAACAACTCGTTTGGTCGGAAAAGACTCGGTTTAAAACCGTTTTGGTAAGTAAAAGAGTGTTTTAAGATTAGTGACGGTGTAGTGATCGAAGTGGTCGGTCAAGTGATTTAATGCACGATGACGGTACCAAACAATGTGTAAGTCTTGTATTTACGATCGGTAGGTCGTAAATACGCGTCGGATTGTGACTTAAGAAGTCGAGTCGAGAATTTTAAGGGAGAAAAGAGGGGGAGGACACTCGCGTAAGTCTCAAATGGGGGGCATTTGAGGGGTATTTATAGGGAAATGAGTGGTTGTGTGAGTTTTGAGCGACGTGGCCACCTGGGCTGCTCAAAGAGGCGCGAGCCACGTCGCAGGTCTTCGAGGTGTGTTGTCGCTTTCACACAAACGAAATCATGATTTGTTCTATCCTACGTTTTGTAGTCATATGTTTGGTACTTGACCAAACATAAATCCGGGAAAACTTAAGGTAGAAGGTTTGAAATGTTTTGTTTTTGGTGGTTGACTCGGTTTGACTCGTTGTTGGAGTCGGGATTTGAATTTTTGAGTCGGTTTTTGGTCCGGTGTCGGTTTTGACTCTAGTTAGTGTCATTGCGACCCCGTCGTCGTGCATTAAACACTCCAGGTATTTTTGAAATGTTTTGAAAGGTTTTATTTTCGAAATCGTTTTAAGTTTTCCGACGTAAAGTTGTTCACAAACTGTCGATCAAACTCCGCGATTCTAAAACATGTTATAGTCCGATAATCATCGGGTGTTTGTTGGAGTCTCAGCAGATACTGGGTATCTACAAATAGGCATTACCATCCCAGGATTGGGCTCTTTTGTGTTCAGGTTTGTCCGGAGTCGGACCAATGGGTTGGAGCATTCCTTCTGAAGCAAGTATCTCCAGAGCAGTGCCATATGTTATTCCCAGATCTGTGAATACCCTTTGATATTTTCCAATGGTTCCCACATTGGTGTTTTTGGGGATGTTTTTGTGAGTTTTGTTTTTGTTTTTGTCAATCCTGGGCGGAAGCAGGATTGGGTTGTTGTCAGTGGGACATTTTTGGGATGTTGCTTGATATTTTGAAGGGTATTTTGGTGAGGTCATTTCATATTCTTTATCGGTAGGTTCATGGATGTGGGAACCATCAGATGACTCCTTATTTTCAATAGTTGTTGGTTGGTGAATGGAGGGTTGGTGTTCTCTTTGGTGGTTGGGTTCATTTTCGGTAGTACCGACCCTTTTCTCCAAATTAGCCACCCGGGTGTTCAAATCATCGATAGCCACTTGCAGCTTTGAGAATATGTTGTTGATGGAGACGGAGAGCATCATTATACCGCTTTGTATGCCATCCTCATTAATAGCATGAATTTTCTCATCGTCAGGAAAGATGAGATGAGAGCAGTCTAGGGAAGATTCCTGACTGTGTCCAATAAGGTTTTCTGGAGGGTTGATTTTGTTGTTTGTTGAGGGGGGTAATGGTAATTCACCCTTTTCGATCATATCATGGATGGCACCTTTTAGAGGGAGACATATATCAGTGTCATGTCCGCGACCTCGGTGATATTGACAAAACAGTTTTTCGTCCCATCTTCGACCTCGCTTGCTTGGTAAAGGGTCCGGAGTTGGACCAATTGGTTTGAGCTTTCCTTGGGAGGTTAGCCTTTCCAAGGCTGTGGCATAAGACATACCCAGATCAGGGAAGGACCTATGAGGTCGTCTGGTTTTGGTTTGGTCGTTGGCCAGTAGCCGGCTTTCAAGGAGCTTAGCCCTTTGCTCAATTTCAGAAGAGGGAAAATTCCCGTTTATCATTTTGTCCTCAACTTGGGAGAGACGAGTGCTCAAATTTTCCACGGTAGCTAGGAGTCGAAGGACCATGTTGTTGGTTTCGGCAGAAGTCATGGCGGATGAAGGTTGATCAGCTTCTTGAGTTTCTGGTTGGCGATTGATGGCACCCAAGGGATTCCTATTTGACATAACGATAGGCGTCATAACTTGTCTTGGCAAGGTATTGCACAAACAAAGGCAAGTGCGACACATATGTATAAAAGGCAGTTATGTCATGAAGACGCGACGGTATGACTAGGTTATGAGTTCATTAAAGATCTTGAATGACCTCTTGTGTTTGAACTCTTGGTGCATGACTTTGAACTTAGACTCGAGTGTTAACTTTGGCATGGTGATGCCTAGACAGTGTCAACTATGGCATAGTGATGCCTAGATAGACGACTTCTGACTTAGTTTGGATGTGTGTTGATGGCTTGACGCCATTGGACAAGACATGTACACAAACTTGACCTTTGACCCGTAATGTAGGGGAAAAACGGGTTTAATACCCGAGAGGTTTTGACTATGCTAATGCAATTGAAGATGTCTCGACAATTAGGCGACACGACCTAGACCAGAAGGTAGGTACTAACTTCGGCAGAGACTCGACGTTATCTAGATGACTTGACTTGAAATGGACTGGACTCTAATCGACTCGAGGCTGAATCAGAAAGGTGGATTGAAATTTTCAAAAATAGAAATTTTCAAAAAGATCCATTTGTCGTTTTATGGACGGCTTCCGAAGAGTAAGGATCTTCAAACGTCGGTCAGTTGAAAGGGTTGTCTTAGGTTTGTTTTCAAAAGACGGTTTGAGTTGAGATTGCGGCGGCTCTGAAAACAATGTCTTGTTTCCGAAGACGATTTTTGAAATTCCGAATCACGGATTAGAAAATCGAAAATTGAAGAATTTGAAATCGTCATCACAATGGCCATGAAAACGGTTAAATTTGTTTTCAAATGGTTTGAAATTGGATTGAAAATTTGAAAACGGTTAAATTTGTTTTCAAATGGTTTGAAATTGGATAGAAATTTGAAAACGATTAGATTTGTTTTCAAATGATTTGAAATTTGATTGAAATCTGAAAACGGTTAAATTTGTTTTCAAAGATTTGAAATTTGAATTTGAAATTTGAAAACGGTTAGAGTTGTTTTTAATGATTTGAAGTTGGATTTGAAATTTGAAAACGGTTAGATTTGTTTTCAAAGACTTGAAATTGAATTTGAAATTTGAAAACGGTTAAATTTGTTTTCAAAAGATTTGAAATTGGATCTGAAATTTGAAAGCGGTTAAATTGGCCTTCAAATGATTTGATTTTTGATTAGAATTTGAAAACGGTTAAATTTGTTTTCAAACGACTTGATTTTTGATTTGAATTTGAAAGCGGTTAAATTGGCCTTCAAATGATTTGACTTGAATTGGAATTTGAAAACGGTTAAATTCGTTTTCAAATGATTTGATTTTGAATGGAATTTGAAAATGGTTAAATTCGTTTTCAAGATTTGAAATTGGAAATCGTGAGGATTGAATTCGTCATTACGACGGGTTAGAAAACCGTTGAACTTTTAAAAGACGGTATGCAAATCGAAAAGTGTGAGAATTGAAATCGTTATTACGACGGCTTAGAAAAGCCAAATTTGATTTAGAAAACGAGATTTGAAATTTGGAAAGTTGCACGGGTTAAAATCGTCATTACGACGGTTTGAAAAACGTTTTTGTTTGAAAACTGATTTCGAATTTTGAAAATTCGAGCGTAGGATTTGTCATTACGACGGCGTAAAGGGTATTTTGAAATGGTTTGTGAAAACCAAGGTTTGAAATCGTCATTACAACGGTATGAAAAGGTGCATTTGAAAAGGTTATAAAAACCGGGTTTTGAAAATCGTCATTACGACGGCCTAGAAAGGTGTCTTAAAATGGTTGTAAAAATCGGGTTTGAAGATCGTCATTACGACGGCCTAAAAAGGTGGTTTTAAACGGTTATAAAAAACCGGGCTTTGAAAATCGTCATTACGACGGCCTAGAAAGGCGTGCAACGGTCGGCAAAAGACCGAGGTTTGATATGGCCATTATAACGGCGCAAAAAGGTGTTTTTGAAAGTTTTAAAATGACACGGAAGGACTTATGATCAAGTAGCACATAAGCACTCGCAGTTTCATTATATTATGCATAATGCTGACATGGGTTTTGGCTTAAAAGAGTGGGTTACACACCAAGCAATCAAACCCCGATTTTCGAGAGGGATAGCAATCCAAACAAAATGTGTAAGGAGGGTGCCCTAGCCTTGTGCTCGAAAGTGATGAAAGCTCTTTGACGAAGCAGAAATATGTAACGTCAATGGCACGCTTGACTCAATCGGGATTCGAAACGCGGGGATGAGAAAACTTACGCCGACGAGACGAGCCAATTGGTCGATAAAGGTTAGGTTGTGGACCCGGACAAGGAACCCACTT
Source organism: Silene latifolia (assembly GCF_048544455.1). NCBI lineage: Eukaryota > Viridiplantae > Streptophyta > Magnoliopsida > Caryophyllales > Caryophyllaceae > Silene > Silene latifolia. Next base: position 89,868,615 of record NC_133529.1, read on the forward strand.
ATGACTGTAATATCAATTAATGCACTTTAACCACGACCTCGTTCGAGTTTCACCTCTAAGGATCACAAAGACACAAGTGTCCTAGTTCTCCCCAGCGGAATCGCCAAATCTGTGGACTGTTAGAATTTATTAATCTCATTAATTTACATATTCATATATGTGACATTTTAATTTAGTCATAAAATTAAAACTAGATCTTATGCATGCAAACTTGAACAAAAGTAGAGAAGAAATCGTCTTTCTTACTATGGGATTTCGGATATTAGGGCACAAATGAGTTCTCCTTCTCACTTGTTCTTGAGCTTTCCTAATAATGGATGAACAAAAGGATCCAAAATAGAATCCCTCCCAAAATTTTATACCCAAGGTAACCTCCTAAAAGACTAATATTATTGGATCTAAAACAATATTAATCTTACTAAAAATGACCAAAAATATTTATTTTGGTCTCTTGTAATTTCGACCAAGAGAGGAAGGTTTTGGAGATTTTTATTTCTCTAATTTTTCATAAGAGATAGAGAGAATTTGATAATTTCTTACACTAGAAATTATAATGTGAAGTAGTGAATAATTAAGAGGAAAAACCATTGGCCTTTTACACCTCCAAAAACCGGTTGGCATAGAGAGAGTAGAGCCAATGCATGAGGTTGTTATTTTACTCAAGAAAGAATAGGTATGCATGGCTATATTAGGTTGCAATCATCATGTTTTCCACTTAAAAAATAATTAACACAATTTAAACCTAATACTCCCTCCATTTTCGGCACTTATATAAAATGGGAGGTCCATTTTATATTTGTCATTTGTCAATTGTCACATGTTACTAGTCATGTGTAATTGTAATGTATTTTTAACATATTAAAAATCAACGTATTAATAAAAATACGTCATGTACAAAATCGACTTAGTAATTCATAATTACTTGTACCAAAACGGTTTATCAATTATAAATCACAACGTCTTGTATTTATAATAAATTATTCATTCAGTTTCAATTGTTTCGTAAACAATAATTTTTTCTAAGTAATAAAACAATTTGATTACTTAGACCGTATCTTATTTAATCGAATTACAATAAGACAAGTCAATAATACTCACAAAATCGTCCGTCAATTTTAAGCAATTCAATTAACCCGTATCGACATACGATCAATTAAATAATCAATTAAGAGTGTCACCCTTTAGGTATGACCTAAGGGGATCAACTGATCACCACCGTCGCACGACAGTAATGTCAAACTGTAGTCAGCCAATCATTACCGATATGTGTGGACCAGTTGACTGTAAAATATTACATCCCACATGTATTCTAAAAATGAGATTTAAACATGTGATCATCATGATCAACAGTTGTGATCGCATTATTGTCGGAGGACACATATTCCAACAATCTCCCACTTGTCCTCGACAAGTGTGCGTCACCAATTCTCTTATCCTATTGCTATCTCCCACTCAATGCAAGGTGTCTTTCAGGTCGTACTTGCAAGTGATCATATCGAGAGTGGTTTCCTCGATCTGGAGAATAACTGATTGACCGGAATTATCTACCATAGATACCTTCCGAGCATGGCCACGCATTTCCAGTTCATTACTCCTCGAGTGGCCCTGAGATATTGTTATAACCCTGACAAGGGGTGTGGATAATTCCTATCGCACCTATTCCCTTCGACTAGCCACAGCCATCATAACCCAAAATATGCCCATTTGACCCCATTTACGAAGGTCGTAGTAACATAAATCAAAGTTAATCTGAAACTATGCCACCTTAGGCGAACCGTCTTTAGTCAAAAGAATTGACTCATTAGAATACTATAATAGCTCTCGCCACGACCAGGCTATATAAATTTGCCAGAACTCTATAAGCGGTCATTAGCCCGACAAAGTGTTCCTAACAGTCTGCCTATGTGATCGACTAGTCATCTCACATGACTCCATGGCACTTGAACTTGCCATCAATCGCATCACACTCTAGTCACTTCGAGACGTCACCTCATGTAAGTGACTATGGGCGAATACAATGCTAATCCATGTTCACTTTAACGGGGTTCAATTGTCTTTACAACCCGTTTGGATGTAACAAAGTATAAGATGAGTTAATAATAACTCAAACGACAAATGCGGACATCATATTCGGGTAGTCAATACCATATTACTACATTGTGATTTATATAAGTGTGAAAACACTTGTTGATTGCAATAAAATTTTAACATACCATGTGTTCATACTTTTCGTATTACACTTTCCTTTATATTCATGTTATCTCTCATAGCATGAACCTTACCAAGTACACATCTAGGTTCCCAACCTAGGTTTAGGTTCTTTATCTTGAAAGAACTTTCTTGTTGTTTATCACATAACCAACGAATTGTGGTGGATGATATAACTTGCACTGGTCAAGTGTTCTACCAACTCGCAATGCACTAGGTATACGTTTTGTAGGGTCTTGCAACAATTGTCAAGATGATTAGCCTAGCACTTCGCATAAGTCCTAGCATATTAGAAAATACTAGTTTTGAGTAACTTCTTACTATAACTAAGTATCTTTCCAACTTCTTATTTCTCTTTAAGCTTAATTAGCTTAGGATCTTCATAAATCCTTATATGTTTTTGAAAACTTCAATATGTGCAACTTCTTGTCACATAATAGAGTGTTTGTCAAACACTAGAATAGCTCATTAGTTCTCCTCGACAATTCATGACGATTCTTCTATGGCTTACCAATGACTCATCATGCTCTTAAGCATATGATTCATTATAGGACATGTGCATGATTATTTTAATGGCGAAAATGTAACACCCCCATACTCCAAGTGCCTTACCAGGACCACTCAGGTATGAAGATATTACCATCTCGGTTACCCGAGGCAATGATAATCAAATAAACAATGAAGAAACAACGTTTAAATATAAATACTTAGTGAAGAGTTACAATTCTCAAAACCAAACCAAAAGTGTAATACATGTTCTCAAACTGACTGTTCTAACTGAAATGAAAATAAACTACTAAGCTACAGCGGAAGACTCCTATCATCATGTCGTGGCAATCCCAGCTATCCCAGTACTCATCTCATACCTGCTCAATATCTGCTCACCATCCCCGAACGGATCACCGCAGGTTTACAAAACAACAACCGGGGTCAGTACTAATCACACAACTCAATATATTTATATACAATAAGATAAACAGAGACACTTAATCGTCACACACACAACCAACCAATTCCAATCATCTCAATCGATCGTCCCTTTGGACCCCGCCGCGATGGGGGACCGCAACCGTACTCACCAAATCCCCGCTCCACATAGTGAGCGATAACCCTGTCCAATAATGTGCACATCCCTTCTGTGGCGGGTTCCACAGAAGGCAAACCTAGGGCGTGAAGCCACTCCCGCAAGTGACCCCACTCAGCCGAGGACACGCCTCAAGAACCACAGACATCAATCACAATCACAATCACAATCACGACCGTCACAATACAACTACTTTATCAAACAATCAATCTCAACACATCAACAATCATCCCATTATGGGACTAATACTGAGTAGGAAATCCTACCTGGAAAGCACACACGTCGACGGTCTCTCTATTTGTATCAAAAAGCTTCCTCTATGAACCCTCCTCCTATCATACAACATATAAATGCTACCAAATCACATACTACTCAAAAACCCCCGATTCCCTGAATTAGGGTTTAACCAAATTAAAGAAAAGACAATAAAAAGGGTACATAGATCTTACCCTCGACGCAAGGAACTCAACGGTATAACCAACGATGAGAACCGACCTCCCAAACTCCAGGAATTGCTAACAATGCGATTAAGATGGTGAACTTGCTTGCTTTCTCTCTTAAACAGTAAATTAGGTTTTGCAAAAGTGATTTAGAAACGATGACGGAAGGTTATATATCTTAATCGCATAATTAACAAAACCCGAGAAAACTCCCCGTAAAACCGGCTACTCGATCGAGTACCCAAGGTACTCGATCGAGTACCCCCCTACTCGATCGAGTGCCCCAGCTACTCGATCGAGTACCCAACAGGTCAGAAACTTTTCTAAAACGCAACTTACCCTTACTCGACAGAGTAAGGCCTACTCGATAGAGTACCCAAAGACTCATAAATACGTAGTATTACAGTCTTCCCTCCTTAAAAAGAACTTCGTCCCCGAAGTTCAAACCACCACTAAACAAAGGTACTCCATAACACTCCCGACTCAACAACCAAAACAAAATTCAACATAAATCATGTTACTAACCCAACTCTTCCCGACAAACACACCGACGCAACATACAAAAAGGGGTATAAAAAACTCTTAAAAACTGCTCGCGATCATCTCCTACCCCCCTAAAAGAAACAAGGTTACGTCCCCGTAACCATACATACCTGATCAAAAAGGAAAGGGTAACGCTCTTTCATAGCTTCATCTGGCTCCCATGTAGCTTCCTCGGTCTCGTGGTTAGACCAAAGGATCTTAAGCAGAACTGTCTCACCACCCCTAGTCTTTCTAACCTTTCGGTCAAGAATCTGCTTAGGCACCTCAAGATATGATAAGGACTCATCTAGCTCTAAGCTCTCTGCCTCTAACACATGTGACGGGTCACTCACATACTTTCGCAGTTGCGATACATGAAACACATTATTGTAACGCCCCGTAATTTTGGACCGTTATTATTTTGCGAAAGTAATTTATTAATCAAGTAAAATTTGATATTAATGTATTTGAAGTAATAATAATTCAAAGAAATATAATTTTATTATATTTTGAAGAAAAGTATTTATTTTGATAGTTTCGAAATGTTTAAAAATAGTTTTAACCGTGTAAAAACTTTTATTTCGAAATAAGGGCATTTCGGGGAAGAATGACAATTCTATTGAAAATTGGGCAAACGATTTTGGAAATGGGTCGTATGAGTATTCAATTTTCTTGTAATCTCGTGTTTAAGAACTTTGGTCTTGTCGGAATTTACATTTGACAAGCGGTTCTAATTATTATCGAAACGAGACAAAACCGACTCGTAAAGTCCCGACTAAAACCCGCTCCCTTCCTCTTTTCCTCTCCCTTTCACGCGGCACCCTTCCCCCTTCCTTCCTTTTTCTGATTTTCTCACCTAACTTCATCTTCCTTATGTTCTAAATAATTCCCAAAAACCAAAAACACCATTTTTATACAATTTCAAGCTAGTTTTCACCATAACTTCCTCATTTCTTGTCGGATTTTCACATAATTTATATTTTCGGAATCCTCTCTTCGAGATCTACCTCCTGGTATATTTTAATTTCAGTTTTCTTGAAGTTGTTTTAAGACGATTTTAGCATAATTTCGGTATTTGTACTTATTATTGTGTTTTTATTGTTTATTTAGGTGAAGATTTGGAAGACGAGTTTGGGGACTCGTATATTGTTGAAGATAGTGGCTAGTGTATATTAGGGTTTGGTATTCAAGGTGCTAATTGCTCATTTTCTAGCTTAAGGTAACATATTTCGAGTTACTCGACGAATAATCGTCACATTCCTTGCTTTTTGTATGTTTTTGTGATTTTTGTTTGAGTAGTTAATTTTCACATGATAAAATGGGTTGCATGCATGTCTTTTGTTAGTTTTAGTACTCATATTAGTATAGAAATGGAATGGGAACGATTAAGTAATGCTTAAAACGGAATTAAAATGAACAAAAACGGAAAAATGGAGGATTGGGGATGGCGGCCAGCAGGCCCAGCAGGCCCGGCAGGCCCGTGCAGGCCCACGGCTGGCCCGGGTCAGCCCGTTGCTTGTTTCGCGGTTTTTCATGCTTTATTCATCATTTTAGGTTCATTAATGTTATAGTTAGAATAAGTATCATATGGTTAAACCTTTGAAATGAATAATGTTAGTAGTAAAGATAATGAGGTTGGTAAAATTATGCTCATATTGATAGTTATCACATGTTAGGATAGATTATAAAATGAAATTGTAATGAATAGGCTCAAAATGAATTTTATAGCGATAATTGTAATGTTTTGATGATTGTCAAAACCGAGCCTTAGTCCCTTTGATTCGATTCGATGTCGATTAATTGAGTGATTGGTCACCGCAATTTAACCCGCACTGCCGCAGGTGGGGTTGCGAGGTAAAAATTCGGTTGGATGAAATTTTATATGAATTGGATAATCGGCCTTTTTCTTGTTTTAGGCCATTTATCAAGTTTTTAGTTCACATGTATAGTTGGTTGAATTTAATAGTTTCTTATATTGTAAAAACGGCCTTAGATTCCCTGAAACCTTTAATATTGTTAATATTGCTAGAAATGGTATTGGTATTAAATACTTTTTGCAGGTTGTTGTGTTTGTCATAGATAGGTCTTTATAGTCTTTGACGAGTATATGTTCACTGCTTAATAGCCTTTGTGTTCCTGACTTGGTGGGTTTATATCCAAGTTGGGGCATGACCTCGTTACTTATTTTGATAGTAAGTGGTCACCTTAAGTACTAGCCAACCCTTTGGTGGACTCCTTAGGGTACTCACTTTGTTTTAGAAAAATTGTGGGTCTTGGGTGCGGTGGTGTGTATCCGCATGTCTAGGTCTCAAGGTGATTTTAGGCTAGGGTTGTGTTGTGTCTTGGACATGTTTTGATTGAACCTCTGAGCCAAGATACCGGTTCGATTACCTTCCCTACCTCGTGGTATAGACTCGAGTTCTGAGTGACTATTGACCGTACTAAGAACTTATGCCCTGTCTTTGATATAATGCCCTTTCTTGTATGGTGATTTTATGAATTGTAATAGGTGAGATGTAAGCCGGTTACAATTGATAAAGTTTGGATTACTAATTGTTATATGTTTCACATGATAGTTTACTTTGGTTAGTTTAGGGGTCATAGGTTAGAATACATGATAATTAAATTGTTTATCATATTGTTTACATGTTACACTACATGTTACATTAAATATGACATTTCGTGGCTGGGAGGACTCGAAGTTACTCCCCACTGAATTGTGGCTTTCGTGTTTGTATAAAATGCGATTGACAGGTACTTGATGATTAGTTGGGGTTCACGGACGAGCTAGTGAGCAAGAGAACCTTGGACCTAGTTTGGCTATTTTTGTAGTAAACCTTTTAACTTTTGGTTTTGTATATATTTTGAAGGGACATATGTCTCCCTCTTTTTCTTTGGTTTGTATCACTATAATTCCTTGTTTTTAGCATAGTTATGTAAATTAGTTTATTAGCTTTTGCAGGTTTTGGGCACTCTTAAGTCGGAGATGTTTGTGAATGGTTGGGAAAGTTTTAAAAATTACAGGTTTTGTCTAGTTGAACTATTTACAAACAGATCCTGTCAGTTTTTCTGTAGATTTTACGTGATTATTTAAGGCTTAAATTGAGGGTGTCACAGTTGGTATCAGAGCTTTTTGCTCCCGACGCACGTTTGTGCACCCCACTTAAAATCACTTGACCTTTAAATAATAAACTTGAGAGATGGGTAGGATGGGTAGATTTAGGATTTTATGTGGTAGTCTGTTTGTGATTGCTAATTGTTAGGTACTAATTAATTTTCTCTTTTGTAATATGGCTCCGCCAAGAAGAATTGATGATGCTCTTTTACTAGTTCTTACTCAAATTCTCCAAAACCAACAAAATCAACAGAATCAACAAGCTCCTCCTCCCCCGCCTGCTGAGGGTACTCCAGGCACCTATACTTGGGTGGCTAACCAATTAACCCGAATCAACACTCCCACTTATGGTGGAGAGATTGATCCAGTTGCTCTTACAGGGTGGTTTCGGGAGTTGGAGAAAAGCTTTACGTTGTATGATGTTAAGGAAGAACATAAAGTGAAGCTGGCATCTCAGTTCCTAGTACGAGAAGCTGATCGATGGTGGTCCATGACTGGGCCTACCATTTCATCTGAACCAGGATTTGACTGGGAACGTTTCAAGGAATTAGTGGAGGCCCGATTCTATCCGCAAGAACTTAAACAGCAGAAGTTGAAGGGATTTATGGAATTGAAGCAAGGAAGCCTTCCTGTTCAGACCTTCACTGATAAATTCAACGAGTTGGCTCATTATGCAACTAGATTGGTGAAGGATGACAGCGAAAAAGCCTTCTTTTATCTTGAAAAGCTCTCTCCTAAGATTAAAAGCATGGTCCGTCGAGACTCCACTAGCTTTGTTTCAATTTATAATGATGCTTTATGGGCTGAGAATTCATTGAAAGAGATTGAAAATGAAGCTCGTGCAACTAGTTCTAGTCTTGGCAAGAGGCCTTATACTCCTTCACCCAGGTTCATCTCATCTCCCTCTGACCCAAATAAGAGGAGATTTGTTTCTAATGTGCAAGCTAACCGGGGTGGTCAATCTTTAGCTTTTAACGACAATAAAGGTACTAAAGACCGAGTGTGCTATAACTGCAAGAAACCAGCACATCCTGGTAAATGCTTCATTGATCCTATCATATGCTTTTCTTGCAACAAACCGGGCCACAAGGCTAATGTTTGCCCGGAGAAGAAGGTGACGGCTCCTACTACTCCTGCCGCCCCAGTGAGGCCAGTGAGGCCGAAAGGCCGGATTTTTGTCATGAGTCGAGCTGAAGCTGAGGCACATCCTGATATCATTACTGGTACATTTTCTATTTTTGATGTTCCTTGTTTGGTACTATTTGATACGGGTGCCTCTTTATCTTTTATTTCAATAAAACTCTCCGATAAATTATCACTTGAATCCTCACATGAAGAAAGCACATCTATATCCTTACCCTCTGGGGATGTCTTTTCCTGTTCTAAAATCTATCCGGAAGTCCCTATTTCTATTGCGGGATCTATATTTCCAGCAAATCTTTTCCAATTTCCGCTTGAAGAATTTGATGTCATTTTGGGCATGGATTGGTTACATACTTATCATGCTCGATTTGAATGTCGGGATCAGAAAATAATTCTTACAAGCCCTTCAGGTCACCGTGTGTCTTACCAAATGGTTAAAAGACAAACCGGTACTAAATTAATTTCTGCTATGAAGTTTGTCAATGCGATGAAAAAGGGTCATCAAGCCTTCTTGTGTATGGTGACTCCTTCTGATTCTTCCTCTCTGCCTCCTAAAGAGAACATTCCTGTAGTATGTGAATTTCCCGATGTTTTTCCTGATGAGCTACCGGGAATTCCTCCTGAAAGGGAAGTTTAATTTGCTATTGATCTTATTCCTGGTACCGGCCCTATTTCTAAAGCTCCTTATAGGCTGGCACCGTCTGAAATGAAAGAGCTGAAGACTCAGCTGGATGATTTGATTGTCAAAGGTTTTATCCGACCTAGCTCTTCACCTTGGGGTGCTCCTGTTCTCTTTGTAAGAAAGAAGGATGGATCTATGCGATTATGCATAGATTATCGTGAACTTAACCGGGTTACTATCAAGAATAAATATCCTCTTCCTAGAATTGATGATCTTTTTTACCAACTCCGTGGTGCTTCTACTTTTTCTAAAATTGATCTTCGTTCGGGCTATCATCAAATTCCAGTCCGAGAAGCTGACATTCCTAAAACCGCCTTCAGTACGAGATATGGTCATTTCGAGTTTACGGTGATGCCATTCGGATTGACCAATGCTCCAGCAGTATTCATGGATCAGATGAACCGTACTTTCAGAGAACACCTTGACAAATGCGTTGTAGTGTTCATTGATGACATCTTGATCTATTCTAAATCTGAAGAAGAACATGCCAAACACCTTCGTGCTATTTTGGAGATTTTGCGCCGTGAAAAATGGTATGCTAAATTCTCTAAATGTGAATTCTGGTTACCTAAAGTGACCTTCCTTGGGCACGTCATTTCAAAAGAGGGTGTTATGGTAGATCCTGCCAAAATTGAAGCCGTTGTTGATTGGAAAAGTCCGACCAATGTTTCTGAAATCCGTAGTTTCCTTGGCTTGGCGGGTTACTATCGGCGGTTTGTAAAGGATTTTTCAAAGATTGCTAGGCCGATGACTCGATTCTTTGAAGAAAGAGTCTAAATTTGTGTGGTCTCGAGGAGTGTGAAAATGCCTTCGGGGAATTGAAAAAGAGGTTGACTACCGCTCCGGTGTTGACCTTACCTGAAGAAGGAGTGGACTTTGATGTTTACTGCGATGCTTCTAAGCATGGTATAGGCTGTGTCTTGATGCAAAAAGGGAAAGTCATTGCGTATGCCTCTCGACAGCTTAGAGTTCATGAAGTTAACTACCCGACTCATGATCTTGAATTAGCTGCGGTGGTGCATGCTTTGAAGATTTGGAGACACTACCTCATTGGAGTCCATTGCAACATCTACACCGACCACAAGAGCACGAAATATCTCTTTACCCAAAAAGAGTGAACATGAGACAAAGAAGATGGTTAGAATTGGTGAATGACTATGATGCCGATCTAATTTATCACGAAGGAAAAGCTAATGTGGTGGTGATGCTCTTAGCGAGAAAATCCTGTCATTCTTTGAATTCTTTTCAGGAATTACCTCCTGAACTTGCTTTAGAACTTCAAAAATTAGGAGTAAGCCTTGTAAAAAGGGGCTCTCATCATCTTGATGCCATGTCAGCCGAACCTGACTTCTACCGTGAGATTCGTGCTTGTCTTCCCGATGATCCTACTTTCAAATCCATTCGAGCTAAAATTCAACTTGGGCAAGCTAAGGATTGTAAGATTGATGATGATGGGTATCTTCGTTATCATGGTAGAATCTATGTTCCGAGTGCAGCCGATTTGAGGAAAAGAATTCTTGATGAAGCACACCTCTCTCCTTACTCCGTTCATCCGGGAGCTACCAAAATGTACAAAGATTTGAGATTGCAATTCTGGTGGCCTAGGATGAAGATTGAAGTTATGGAGTATGTCAGTAAATGCCTCACCTGCCAAAAAGTAAAGATAGAGCATCAAAAGCCCGGGGGTTTGCTTCAACCCTTGGATGTTCCTCTTTGGAAATGGGAGTCTATTTCCATGGATTTTGTGATGGCTTTACCCAGGACTTCCTCGGGAAAGAATGCTGTTTGGGTGATTGTGGACCGATTGACTAAGTGTGCTCGGTTTATTCCTATCAAAGAGACCTGGATATTAGAAGTTCTAGCTGGTGCCTATGTGAATGAAGTAGTGCGCTATCATGGGGTTCCTAAAGATATAGTTTCAGATCGAGACCCTCGATTTTGTTCTCGGTTCTGGACTGCATTACAAGAGGCCTTGGGTAGTAAACTATTGATGAGCACTGCTTTTCACGCCGCCACTGATGGTCAAACTGAGAGAACAATTCAAACTTTAGAGGATCTTCTTCGTGCCTGTGCCTTAGATTTCCAAACTTCTTGGGAGAAATGTTTACCTCTGGTTGAGTTCTCTTACAACAACAGCTATCAAGCCTCCATTAAAATGGCACCATATGAAGCTCTATACGGTAGAAAATGCCGTACTCCAGTCTGTTGGGATCAAACCCAAAATGTTCCAATGTTAGGACCTGATTTGTTGACCGAGTCCATTGAACAAGTTAAGATCATTCGGGAGCGGATGAAGGCCGCTCAGGACCGTCAAAAATCATATACTGATGTCCGTTGTCGACCACTTTCCTTTGAGGTTGATGATCAAGTATTCCTTAAAGTGTCACCTATGAAAGGGGTGAAACGGTTTGGCGTTAAAGGGAAGCTGAGTCCTAAATATATTGGACCTTTCCTAGTGATTGAAAAGATTGGTCCTGCTGCTTACCGTTTAGAATTGCCCCCAAATCTGAGCAAGGTTCACAATGTTTTCCATGTTTCTCAATTGAGGAAGTACATTAGTGACCCTAGCCATATCATCCAAGAAGAGATTCTTGAATTGGAGCCTAACTTGGTGGTTGAAGAAAGGCCAATTCGGATTCTTGAAAAAGCCAATAAGCAACTTAGGAGCAAAGTTGTACCTCTAGTCCGTGTTCTTTGGCGTTGTGGAAATGTCGAAGAAGAGACTTGGGAGACTGAAGCTTCTATGTTAGCTAAATATCCTGATTTATTCTCGTAAGGTATTCCTTTTCTTACTCTTTTTCCGAGTTACTAAGCCGTGTTTAATCATAAATTAGTAAAGATATTATTCTTATTATAGAACTTTAAACTAAAGTTTTGAAAATGCTTTTATGATTTTCAATGGTTTTATCATTAATGAGTGTTAAATCTCGTTGTTGGTGACGTCCCAATAATGGGTTTTCTCATTTATTGGTGTAGAAATATTTTTATATCTTGATATGAATGTGGATGTTCTTGTCTGATCAACGAGAGTATCACCGATTCATTGAAAAGATACCTATATTTTCCTTATGATTATATTATCAAGATGTTGTATACTATAATTTCTCCTTCTAAGTTTCGGGGACGAAACTTTTTAAAAGGAGGGGTGATTGTAACGCCCCGTAATTTTGGACCGTTATTATTTTGCGAAAGTAATTTATTAATCAAGTAAAATTTGATATTAATGTATTTGAAGTAATAATAATTCAAAGAAATATAATTTTATTATATTTTGAAGAAAATTATTTATTTTGATAGTTTCGAAATGTTTAAAAATAGTTTTAACCGTGTAAAAACTTTTATTTCGAAATAAGGGCATTTCGGGGAAGAATGACAATTCTATTGAAAATTGGGCAAACGATTTTGGAAATGGGTCGTATGAGTATTCAATTTTCTTGTAATATCGTGTTTAAGAACTTTGGTCTTGTCGGAATTTACATTTGACAAGCGGTTCTAATTATTATCGAAACGAGACAAAACCGACTCGTAAAATCCCGACTAAAACCCGCTCCCTTCCTCTTTTCCTCTCCCTTTCCAAAGCACCCTTCCCCCTTCCTTCCTTTTTCTGATTTTCTCACCTAACTTCATCTTCCTTATGTTCTAAATAATTCCCAAAAACCAAAAACACCATTTTTATACAATTTCAAGCTAGTTTTCACCATAACTTCCTCATTTCTTGCCGGATTTTCACATAATTTATATTTTCGGAATCCTCTCTTCGAGATCTACCTCCTGGTATATTTTAATTTCAGTTTTCTTGAAGTTGTTTTAAGACGATTTTGGCATAATTTCGGTATTTGTACTTGTTATTGTGTTTTTATTGTTTATTTAGGTGAAGATTTGGAAGACGAGTTTGGGGACTCGTATATTGTTGAAGATAGTGGCTAGTGTATATTAGGGTTTGGTATTCAAGGTGCTAATTGCTCATTTTCTAGCTTAAGGTAACATATTTCGAGTTACTCGACGAATAATCGTCACATTCCTTGCTTTTTGTATGTTTTTGTGATTTTTGTTTGAGTAGTTAATTTTCACATGATAAAATGGGTTGCATGCATGTCTTTTGTTAGTTTTAGTACTCATATTAGTATAGAAATGGAATGGGAACGATTAAGTAATGCTTAAAACGGAATTAAAATGAACAAAAACGGAAAAATGGAGGATTGGGGATGGCGGCAGCGAGCCAAAGCGAGGCCCGGCGGCCGTGCGCAGGCCCACGGCTGGCCCGGGTCAGCCCGTTGCTTGTTTCGCGGTTTTTCATGCTTTATTCATCATTTTAGGTTCATTAATGTTATAGTTAGAATAAGTATCATATGGTTAAACCTTTGAAATGAATAATGTTAGTATTAAAGATAATGAGGTTGGTAAAATTATGCTCATATTGATAGTTATCACATGTTAGGATAGATTATAAAATGAAATTGTAATGAATAGGCTCAAAATGAATTTTATAGCGATAATTGTAATGTTTTGATGATTGTGCCGAAAACTGAGCCTTAGTCCCTTTGACTGATTCGATGTCAGTTAATTGAGTGATTGGTCAGCCGCAATTTAACCCGCACTGTCGCAGGCGGGGTGGGGTTGCGGGTAAAAATTCGGTTGGATGAAATTTTATATGAATTGGATAATCGGCCTTTTTCTTGTTTTAGGCCATTTATCAAGTTTTTAGTTCACATGTATAGTTGGTTGAATTTAATAGTTTCTTATATTGTAAAAACGGCCTTAGATTCCCTGAAACCTTTAATATTGTTAATATTGCTAGAAATGGTATTGGTATTAAATACTTTTTGCAGGTTGTTGTGTTTGTCATAGATAGGTCTTTATAGTCTTTGACGAGTATATGTTCACTGCTTAATAGCCTTTGTGTTCCTGACTTGGTGGGTTTATATCCAAGTTGGGGCATGACCTCGTTACTTATTTTGATAGTAAGTGGTCAGCTTAAGTACTAGCCAACCCTTTGGTGGACTCCTTAGGGTACTCACTTTGTTTTAGAAAAATTGTGGGTCTTGGGTGCGGTGGTGTGTATCCGCATGTCTAGGTCTGCGCAGATTTTAGGCTAGGGTTGTGTTGTGTCTTGGACATGTTTTGATTGAACCTCTGAGCCAAGATACCGGTTCGATTACCTTCCCTACCTCGTGGTATAGACTCGAGTTACAGAGTGACTATTGACCGTACTAAGAACTTATGCCTGTCTTTGATATATTGCCCTTTCTTGTATGGTGATTTTATGAATTGTAATAGGTGAGATGTAAGCCGGTTACAATTGATAAAGTTTGGATTACTAATTGTTATATGTTTCACATGATAGTTTACTTTGGTTAGTTTAGGGGTCATAGGTTAGAATACATGATAATTAAATTGTTTATCATATTGTTTACATGTTACATTACATGTTACATTAAATATGACATTTCGTGGCTGGGAGGACTCGAAGTTACTCCCCACTGAATTGTGGCTTTCGTGTTTGTATAAAATGCGATTGACAGGTACTTGATGATTAGTTGGGGTTCACGGACGAGCTAGTGAGCAAGAGAACCTTGGACCTAGTTTGGCTATTTTTGTAGTAAACCTTTTAACTTTTGGTTTTGTATATATTTTGAAGGGACATATGTCTCCCTCTTTTTCTTTGGTTTGTATCACTATAATTCCTTGTTTTTAGCATAGTTATGTAAATTAGTTTATTAGCTTTTGCAGGTTTTGGGCACTCTTAAGTCGGAGATGTTTGTGAATGGTTGGGAAAGTTTTAAAAATTACAGGTTTTGTCTAGTTGAACCATTTACAAACATATCCTGTCAGTTTTTCTGTAGATTTTACGTGATTATTTAAGGCTTAAATTGAGGGTGTCACAATTATGCACTCTCTCTAATGCAGCTGGTAAAGCCAGACGATATGCAACTTCCCCAACTCGCTCTAAGATCTCATACGGCCCTATAAACTTCTGACTTAGCTTGCCTTTCTTCCCAAATCTCATAACCCCACGCATAGGAGACACTTTCAAAAGAACCTTGTCCCCAACTTGAAACTCTATGTCTCGGCGATGTAGATCTGCATAACTCTTTTGCCTATCCTGAGCTGCTCTCATCCGTTCCCTGATCATCTTAATCTGTTCCACCATCTCATGCACCATCACTGGTCCTAAAACCACTTGCCTCAAGACTATCGTCCCAAGATTGGACTCCTACATCTCCTCCCATACAAAGCCTCAAACGGTGCCATACCAATACTAGTGTGATAGTTGTTATTATAAGAAAATTCTATCAAGTCCAACCTCGTTCCCAGCCTACCACCAAAATCCATCACACAAGCTCGCAACATATCCTCAAGAGTCTTGATTGTTCTCTCGATCCGCCCGTCTGTCGCAGGATGAAATCTGTACTCATCTTCAAAGTTGTTCCCAACGATTCCGCAACTCTTTCCAAAACCTCGATATAAATCTCGCATCTCATCGGACACTATATCCTTAGGGACTCCATGTAACTTAAGCATGTTCTTTCGATAGGCCATAGCCAATTGTGCCTTAGTCCATGTATCTTTCATTGGAACAAAGTGAGCTGACTTGGTCAGTCGATCCACTATTACCCAAATCATGTTGTTACCTTGTTGACTCTTTGGCAAACCCACGATGAAATCCATGGAAATGGATTCCCACTTCCACTCAGGTACCTCTAAAGACTGGATCTTACCTTGTGGTCGTCGCTGTTCCCCTTTAACTCTCTGGCATGTCAAACAACGGGACACAAACTCAGCTGTCTCTTTCTTCATCCCAGGCCACCAAAACGTTTTCTTCAAATCCTTGTATAGCTTGTCACCACCCGGATGTACTGAATATGGTGTACAATGCGCCTCTGTCATGATTGTCTTTTTCAACTCCTCATCATTAGGAACACACCACCTACCATCAAACCTCAGACTACCATCCGTATGAATAGAAAATCGGGACACTTTGTCCCTTTCTCTACTCAGACTCTCCACTCCATTATCTTAGGATTCAACGCCTGTTTACCTCGAATGTCATCATAAAACTCAAGTCCGTATCTTTGTCATATCACCCATGGCATCTCCTTTCTGCATCATATGTATCCCAAACCTCGCTACCTCATCTCTCAGCCTCATCAAAGATAGAGTTGTACACAGAGAATGTACACTCTTCCTACTCAAGGCATCAGCAACAACATTGGCCTTCCCTTCATGGTAGATGATTTCCATGTCATAATCGCCAATCAGCTCCATCCACCTCCTATGTCTCATGTTCAACTCCTTTTGAGTGAAGATGTACTTGAGACTCTTGTGATCAGAAAATACCTTAAAGATTGCTCCATAAACGTAATGTCTCCAAATCTTGAGAGCAAACACCACTGCACCCAACTCCAGATCATGAGTAGGGTAGTTCTCCTCATAAGGCTTCAATTGCCTAGAAGCATAGGCAATCACTTTACCATTCTGCATCAACACACATCCCAACCCATTCTTCGAGGCATCTGTATAAACCTCAAAGTTCTCGCTCCCTTGTGCAATGCTAAGACAGACTGTGGTCAAACGCTCCTTTAATGTTTGGAACGCCGTCTCACAACTCTCATCCCAACGGAACCTGTTCTCTTTTCTCATCAACGCTGTCATAGGTCTAGCTATCTTGGAGAAATCTTTCACGAACCGCCTGTAGTATCCAGCTAAACCCAGGAAACTCTTGATCTCAGCAACATTCTTTGGTGCTTCCCACTTTGTCACTGCCTCAATCTTCGCCGGATCCACCGCCACTCCCTCCTTAGAGATCACATGCCCCAGAAAAGCAACTTTCTCTAACCAAAACTCACACTTGGACAGCTTAGCATACAACTCATGCTCCCTCAACGTTTGCAACACGATCCTCAGATGCTCCTCATGTTCCTCCTTAGTCTTAGAATAGACTAAGATATCATCGATAAATACCACCACAAACTGATCCAAGAACTGTCTGAAGATTCTGTTCATCAAATCCATAAACACTGCCGGTGCATTAGACAACCCAAACGGCATCACCACATACTCATAATGGCCATACCTCGACGTGAAAGTTGTCTTTGGTATGTCCACCTCTCTAATCTTCACCTGATGGTACCCCGACCTCAAATCAATCTTAGAAAAGACTGATGCACCACTCAACTGATCAAACAGGTCATCTATCCTTGGCAAAGGATACTTGTTCTTTATCATGACTCGGTTCAGCTCCCTGTAATCTATGCACAACCTCAAACTCCCATCTTTCTTTTTCACGAAAAGAACTGGTGCTCCCCACGGCGATACACTTGGTCTAATGTATCCCTTCTCTATCAGATCATCTAACTGTTTCCTGAGCTCTTCCATCTCCTTAGGACCCATACGGTACGGTGCCTTAGAGATTGGCCACGTCCCTGGCTTCAACTCAACGGTGAAATGTATCTCCCTCTTCGGTGGTAACCCCGGAATCTCATCAGGAAAAACATCTGCAAACTCTCCCACCACTGGTATCTGATCAACTGTCGGACTCTCTATCCGGTCATCTCTCACATGGCACAAGATCAAAGGACATCCCTTCCTCAGATAAGACTTCAAGGTGACAGTTGCAATCAACTTAACTTTGGGTTTGACTAGAAACCCACGATAAGACACACTAACACCCTTAGGACCTCTTAAAGACACTTTCTTTTGATGACAGTCTATCTTGGCTTTATACTTTCCTAACCAATCCATCCCGACTATCATCTCGAAACCGTCAAAAGGAAACTCTAGCAAGTCTACAGGTAGATAAACTTGCCCAACTATCATAGATACATCTCTAAACAACCTCCCACATGATACAGACTCACCCGACGGTATAAAAACTTGCTCACTAACAGACTCATATACCCTCAAACCCAACCGTTTAACATGACTTGAAGATACAAACGACTGAGAAGCCCCCGAATCAAACAAAACAAAGGTAGGAATACCATGAACAAGGAAAGTACCGGTGATAACATGTGCATCCTCCTCAGCTGCTTTCTTCTCCATCATGAATAACTTTCCACTTTGGTCTTCCGTCCACCTCCCTCGGACAAGATCTTGGTGAAGTGGGCTTCGCTTAGCACCCGACCCTTGATTGTTGTTGTTGTTCGTTGGTGGTTTCGGATAAGAATTACCGCCGTTGCGATTGCCTCCACTGTAACCCCGACTTCCCGGTTTGGCCATGACCGGCCGGTCTGTTGCTCGCATAGCTCTGCAAGCAGTCTCGGAAAGACCCGTTGCACTTGTGCACTCATGTCTCTTGTGGCCTACACCACCACAGCTATAGCAGTTCACTCCCCAACTACCACTAACACTTCCACGGCCGCGCCCAAAGGAAGCCCCAAAGATCGAACCCCGACCCTTAAGAAAACCCCTTAGACTGATTGTGGTTGCCTTTCTTGTGATTAGATTGGCCACCACCCTCGCTCTCAGACTTCCTCTTCTCACCACCTGACCTCTCCTGAGCCATCTCCACCAACCTCTCAGCTCTCCCAGCCCTCTCATAAGCTTCCTTAACATCAGTAAGGATTCCCACGGGTAACTTATCCATAATCTTAGGGTCAACCCCTCTCAAACCTCAACGCCGATTCTCCTCACTCAAACCCATATCCTCAAAGATACCTAGACTTCTCATTGAACCGCCCGTAGTACTCGGCCACGACATCTCGGCGGTCATCTTAAAACTATCAAACTCTTCCCTCAACTTACTCCTCACATGCTCCGCACGAACTCCTTTCTCACAGCCCTACGAAACTCCTCCCAAGGTATAGCAGGTAAACCTTGGTTTGTATATATCTCCTTAGCACTCACTTTCACTGTATCCCACCACTTGCCAGCTGCCTCCCTCAGATAGAACGCAGCTTGTTCCACTCTCATCTCATCAGGACAGTGAACCAAATCTAATATGTTCTCCATCTCTCTCAGCCAACTATCAAGAAGGTTAGGCTCCCCAACTCCCTTATACTCTTTCGGGTTAAACCTCGCTATATAGAGGCTGATTTTAGAATGATCAACCTCCTTCTCCTTATCCTTATCCTTATCTTTCCCCACAGTCTTTAAAGCCTCAGTAAGAGCATCCTGATGCTCCAACATCTTAACGA
The DNA here is from genome assembly GCF_048544455.1 of Silene latifolia. Lineage (NCBI taxonomy): Eukaryota > Viridiplantae > Streptophyta > Magnoliopsida > Caryophyllales > Caryophyllaceae > Silene > Silene latifolia. The sequence continues at coordinate 89,887,945 of NC_133529.1, forward strand.
TGTCATCCATGGTCATAAGCTCAGCTCTCGCATACAAAGCATTCTTCTTGGGCGGCATCTTGAAACTATATATAAGAAAGGGTAGACATAAACATACGTACTAGACCTCAAAACATGAAAACACGCTGCCCAGAACCTACTCGATCGAGTGCCCAAACATACTCGATCGAGTAACGGGCTACTCGATCGAGTGCCCTCCATACTCGATCGAGTGCCCCAACATCGACCTAAACGGACCTTTCGATCTCTAACATACTCGACCGAGTAGCTAGGCTACTCGATCGAGTGACCCCCTACTCGATCGAGTGCCCAAAAACACGATTCTGGACTCGAAATCATCAAAAACCCACCCGATCAAGTCAGTCCCACTCGATCGAGTCATGCTAACTCAGAAACGCTACCCGCATGCTATATCACATGCTAACATGCTAAAACTGTATAAAACCATATATTATATCATAACTAAACATATAATGCTACGCATCTTTTCATACGATCTTCGAGATCATTATATCATGTTATTAAACGCCACCTTGTAAACATCCAACATATTATCATTCCAACAACGAGTTTCCATATATCATTAACCTTTCTTTCACATTCTCAAATTTCTACTTCAAACATCCAACAATTACACACACTTAATCACATACACATACAAGTTAACCAAACAACACATACGACCTTGACATACACCCCCCATGTGACCGGTTCAAAATTGTAGGGCGAGTTCGCGGCTTCAGGACGTCTCCCAAGCCTTTGCATTAGCTCCTACAACCTTTACCCCGGGTTCATTTTAATTGACTCCCTATGTTCATTAGGTTCATTGGTTACAGGTTTGATCGGAGCCATTTAGTTCACAAATTAAGCAATTGTGGTCGTTGGTCAATGGTCGATACAAAACACAATTTATACTTCACAAACAACTCTACAAATTAGTAAAGAGGCAAGTAAAGGTCGGATCCCAAGGGACGGGTATTGAAAACGAAGATTTCTATTGCTACTAGCGGTGTCAAGGGGTGTCACAAGTTGGGTTGATGTAGAAGGTTACTAAACTAAAATAGCAATGAAAATAAACTAACAAGGTAAATAGAATAAGGGTGTAAACAATTGATTAAAAGCACTAGGGTGTCATGGGTTCATAGGGGATTCATGGGATATGATCATACAAACATGTTCTCAAATTATAAGCAAGCAATTATTGTTGTGATGGATTGAGTTGGGTTATATCTTACAATCCTAGGAAAGTTTGGGTCCCGGAGCCGAATCTCTTGGATTGTACAACACCTACAAGTCGACTTAATCTTTCCTACTTAACACATGCATGATCTAACAAGACTCGAGTTGGGTTATGTCTTACAAGTCAAGTTGAAGAGATAGTAGATGATAATAAATGCAAGGATTCATAGGCTTAGCATTTCATCAAACATAACATGTGCATGTATTAAGATCAAAACAAGCAAGCAAATAAGATATGAAAGCATATTGATTTAAGCATGAATCATCCCCATGTTGGTTTCCCCTAATCACCCATTAAACCCTAGCTAAGAGACTACTCACTCATTATCATATTGATCATGCTAGAAAGGTTGTCAATCATACTAACATAATGAAACATGATGAATAAATGAAAGTAATTAGCAATAATTAAAAAGGGATTAAGAGATTATACCTACTAATGATTCCAATAATAAAGCAAGAATAATAGAAGTACTTGAATCCTAGATTGAGAGGTTGTCAATCTCCCAATAATAACCCAAATGATCTTCAATTACCCAAAATAAAGTAAGAACAAGAGAGAGATTAAGGAACTAAAACTTGGATTAAAACTTGATTAATATTTGATTACAATATTGAAGAGAGATTTGATTGATATTAACTACTCTAATTATTGATTAGAAGAACATGCTCCTCTAATTAGACTAATGGGGTATTTATAGTGAAAATTAGGGAGGATGCATTAGGGTTAACTAAGGGCTAAACTAGTAATTACACTTTTTAAGTTGAGCAAGGAGACTCCGGTATTCAATGAGAGAAGGGCGTCTCCATTTTGTAACTTGAAGGACGAAACCATCTTTGTCTTTGTGATCCGAGCGGATGGAGGTCGAGACGGACGGATGGGGCATGGACGATCCGAGCGGATCAAGGCAGAAGACGCTCGGATGGGCCTGGGGATCCGAGCGGATCCCGGTAAGGACGCTCGGATTGAGCCGGGCGGACGGACGGATCATGGATGATCCGTTCGGATTCTTCTACAGCGTCATTCCTTCTTCTTTTCTTCCCTTTTCTTCATAGAATCCTTGGGGATTTCCTTGGGGACTCAAGGATCCTTTCTCAACAATGATCTTCTACTTAGCTATGTACAAAGGCCTTCTAGTCTTGTCTCTCCTTGATGCTTGGTCATTGAATATGATCCATTTAGCCTTGTTTTGCCATGAAAATGCAAGATTCTTACTCCTTTCCTACCAAGGGATCAAAATCTCAAAGAATATGCAAAACAAAGAACTAAAGATAAGAAATGACCCAAATAAGCACTAAAAAGCATAGAAACAATGGTAATTCGGGGGCTAAATATGCGCCAATTATGGTCGCATCAAATATCCCCAAACCGAACCTTTGCTCGTCCCGAGTAAAGAGGTGACAAAGACTAGGACCAATACTAACCTAACCTAATAATAATAGCCGATATGAGACAATTAGCGGGTCTCACTCCGCCCCTTCAACTCACAACAAGACAACCATGAGGTAGGATGCCTTCTTGCAAGGCAAGGTGGGTCTTGCCAAAATGGCGACACATCCAAACATTAAGCACATAAAAACAAGTAATGGATGCATCAACAAAAGAATAGCCACTCCCTCATCAAGTGGCGGAGGCACTAAAGAGGAACAAATTTAAGAGCATGTAATCCTTCACAAATACTAGTTCAACAAATTACTAAGTCTAAGAGGATGGCACTAAATCACCTCCAAATGGTGTTAAACTAGACTACTTTCGTCCTCAATTTCCAAATGCTTTCGTCAAGAGCGATCGGATGGTGGTGGAATGATGATCCCTATGATGCTAGTGGCATATGACATGACAAGTCTCGAATTCTCTACAAAAGTAAAGGTCATGGATCGTCCCAAGCTCGACCAAGTGGCTTGACAAAAGGCTTTTTGGGAATGAAATGCTCAAATCTTTATTCTCAATGGTTGGATATGACTTAGTATTTCAAAATTGTCCTCATTTCACTTTCACATTTAAAAATTTAAGATGGGGTTTGTCCCTTCCGGGCTAGTGTCCTTTGCTTTCGCCAATCGCTTATTAGGCAACCGGTTAACCTCTAGACAATAGCTTTTTGGGGTGAAGTCACTCTGTCTCTGGGCGGCCGAATTCACAACCGTATGGGGGCCCAATTCAATGGATCCCACACCAAAGCACATCGAAGTGGTAAACCTCCATCAAAACAACTTAAAAATTCTAAACATTCAACAATTCATAACGCTTGAGGTTTCCTTGGCATTACATTACTTCCACATGACAAAATTTGTTTGAGATGAGCACTTCAAGCTTATTGATAGAAAATATTTTTGGGTTGCCTTACCACAAGGTCAAACAAGGTCACCTAGACAAGTTAACCAAGTCCATATCGCATCACGGGGTTGGATAGGTGACTCACATGCAAACTCTTGACTAGGCCTTGGGTCATGGGTCAAAAGACACTAGTATGACACTATCTAGGGTGTTTTACAACCATTCTAGTAGGCAAAGTCTTGAGTTGAACAAGTATTTATAATGGCTTAGTTGCTCTTGTCAAAGTTCCAAAATAGGCATCTTTTCAAAACATTTCTAACATGCAACTACATGCCATGATGCAACTAATATAAACATCCTAATGCAAGTGATTCTACCAACTAACATGACAAATAAACTAAATGCAAATCCTAAGTTCACATTGTTTTTACCGCATCAATCAAAATAAAGCCACATAGTCATTAACATAAAGAGGAAAAAGGAGATTGGAAAGATCATACCATGCGGTCTTCAATATCCTCATGTCTCGGATGTGGCGTAGTCAATCAAAGTGAACAAGGATGAACAAACACAATATATACAAGACAATATATACAAAGGAAAATGAACTTGTTTTTGGTTTTTTTTTTTCAATTTTCAAATTTTTATGATTTTTGAAATTTTTCAATTTTTATGGTTTTTGAATAAAAGTTAAGTGTTAGAATTCCCATCCCCACACTAATATGGGCATTGTCCTCAATGGCCAAAATGATGGAAATTATGCAAGAGTGATGCATGATTTTCTATATTAAATGCAATTCTACACTAAACTACACTACATGATGCATGGTTTTTGTTATGACGGAGAGGATAATTTAGATTACCTCCCGTTGCGTATGCATCAACTTCCCCAAACCAAGCAAGACACTATTGCTAATGTCAAAGCATGGGGGAGTTCATGCACATGCTATGCTATGCATGAGACTAGATTGTCATTTTGGATTTTCAAAAATGGGGACAATAAAGAACACCTCAAAGGAACCGAGGTGTGAGTCCTTTGATGTTGCTAGGACTAAACTAACCAATGATCAAAATGAGAATAAAATACAAAGAGATATAGACAAACCGGGGGAGAGTAGGAATCTCCAAGGCTAGTCTTCCATCATACTACTATCATCACCACTTCCCTCATGAGAAGTGGTCTCATTGCCACTTTCCTTGGCACTTTCTTCATTGCTTTCCTCATCATCATCTTCACCATCTTCTCCTTCTTCATCATCTCCACTTGCTTCTTCCTCAATGTTATCATCAATCTCCTCATCATTTCCAACAACCTCATTATCTTCCACCACATCCCTTGATGCACCCGGGAACAAAGCTTCTCTATCCGCCCAACTAGGCAAAGGACAAGATGGATCAAGGAGTCCTTGCCTAGCTAAATGTAGGAGGGGAGGATATTGAGCTAGATATGCATTCTTCCGGTCTTCATAGGCTTGCTTGTGCATGGCTCTCATAAGAAGAGTTACATAGTCTTTCCCAATTTCAATTCCTTCCGGCGTAAACTCTTCATAGTCATAGGGGTAAGGTGGTATGATAATGGAAGAGGAGGGGGCCTCATGGTCACCCTTTTGTTGTTGAATGATGTACTCGGCTTCTTTGGTTAGGGGAAGTAAATAGTTGGTCCGGTGGACACTAAGACGGCAAATCTTTGCGGGCAAAGTGAATGAACGAGCCTCACTAGTAAGCCACCCATACTTGGTATCAAGGGAATTGTGAACAACCCACTTAAACTTGTTAATCAAGATGGACATATCAATGAGATGGCCACCATCTTTAGCCTTGTACTTGCTATCCTTATTGAAATTAGGATCAAAGTGCTTGGCTAGGACCGTGACAAGGCCGCCATTAACAATTACGGTTTGACCCTTCTTCCCACTATCTACATGAAGCCATCTATCAACCAATAGCCTCAAACAATTGTAAGGCTTGGTGTGAATTCTTCCAATATTCAAGGTTGATTCAAGGAGAATAAAATCGAGTCCCGTGAAATGATTGGTGTCTCTTCTAGCAATTATGGTATTTCCCACAACTTTGTGCCATATTCTTATGCCCGGATGATGGACCAAGAGAGCACGACAAGCATGAAAATCTTCATATTTCTTCCCGGAGATTGCCTCCCAAAGAGGCGCGGGATCGTACTTCCCATATTGCTTATAGAATTTATGTTCATCACTAAGACCCAATATTGCACCCAATTAGGAAAGGAAATGCGTCTACTAGTGTTAGCTAGACGAAACTCAATATTTTCCCTATTCTCAACTTTTGTCACTTTCAAGGAACTTAAGAATTCCAAGACAAGGGAGGGGTATGTTACTTCTTTCATTTCAAACAATTTCTTTAAACCCATGGCATTGAAAAAGACTCTTGTTTGTTCAAGGACACCTAGCTTCTCTAAGGTTTTTTCACATATGAACTTGGTGGATTGAATTTGTTTCATAGCAAACTTGACAAATGAATTTCTATGGTCATCGGAAATGAAAGTTACCTCCGGATAATGCAAGAGTTGATTAATTACCGGAGTAGAAGGTGATGCATCCATAGAAATTTGTTGAGGTTGTTCCACTACCAAGCTTGGTGTTGACACCACCATTGCCAAAGCTTTCTTCGTTTGTAGAGCTTTTTGCCTTTGAGAGAGAGCCTTTGCTTTTGGTGCCTTTGTTGCTCCCTTTGTTTTTGCCATTTGATGAACAAACCAAGTAGAGAATCAAAAATCTTCAATTTGTAGAATGCCCAAATCGATTTTGAAAGTGAAAGGCTTTGCCTTTATGAGAACAAAAATCAATTCAAAGGTGAAGATTTTGTGCTTGGTTTCGATTTTTCTTGAAGATGGAGTGATTAATTTGATGTTTGAAGGATGGTTTGATTTTGTTTTGGTGATTTTGTTGAGGGTTTTTGTGTTTGAGATGGAGAGGATGAGGGTTTTGGTGTTATGGGTAGTGTTTATGAATGAATGAATGAATGAATGAAGGTGGGGGGGGTATTTAAAGAAACGAAAATCTCGAAGATGCAGGCACGATCCGTGCGGATTAGGCGCAATCCGCTCGGATTTTCAAGCTTCAAATTTTAAAAATCCCGCCTAAAGACGGGCGTCTCCTGGGGAAATCCGCTCGGATTTTTATTGAGGGACGGGCGTCTCTTGGGAAATCCGGACGGATTCTCATCCAGAGATTTTTCTTGTTTTTCTTCAGCTTCAAGACGGGCGGATTTTACCAGAGACGGACGGATCCTGGGAGACGGGCGTCTTTCCGTAAATCCGCTCGGATTCCTTAATGACAGGAATTCTTCACTTTTTGCACAGCCCAAGACGGGCGTCTTCTGGTGGACGCTCGGATCCTCTCTGCAGACGGGCGGATTCTCCAAAATCCGCTCGGATTCTTCCTTGATTACACGGATCCTTGCGCAAACCCATTCCTTAACATTCTTTCTTTCTTTCTTTCTTTTCTTGTGTTCTTCATTGTGGGGGCACTACTAAGGCGTGAATAGCCTAGGTAATTGCCATCCCCACACTAAGGTAAATCACTACACATCAATTAAAATCATTAGTCCCTCCCTCACTTCTCTCTTTTCATGACAATTATTTTGATCAAGGTAAATAAAATCCAAAAATGACAAAAATGCAATGCAAAAATTAAATGTAAGTTAGGGAGTTAGAAATATTTACAAGTGGTGGTTTAGGGAGGACTCCACCAAACTCTCATTCTTGATGAGATGTCAAGGAGGCATGTTCAAGGTGTTGTTGATGTTGCTCAACACCTCGAAGAAGTAATTAAAAGCTTGTTCATTGTTGTGGTAGAGGTCCTCAATAGACCGTGGCCCTTGTTGTTGATCATGATCGATGGCATGCCCAATGTAGGGATTAAAGATCCCTTCAAATTCGTCGTCCCAAAGACCACAAACTTCATTGAGTTGATCATTGAAAATCTCTTGCTTGGATGGAGACAACTCTCCCAAATTCTTCTTTTGGCTAATGAGGCCATCTTCTTCTTCCTTGGTTGATTTTGATGAGCTTTGCAAGCTCTTCTTGTCACAATTCACTTGCTCTTTGAATGGAGCATCTTCAACTTTCTTCCTCCATTGGAGTTCCGATCTCTTCTTTTCATCTTTCCGGCTATAGTGATCAATCATGAAACATGGCTCATGCAAACGAGGAGCTCTCATGGTCTTGTCAAGATTAAAAGTTATGCTTTCATCTCCCACTTCTAGAGTGAGCTCTCCATGCTTCACATCAATCACCGCACCGGCGGTGTGTAGGAAAGGTCTTCCTAAGATGATTGGAATGTTGGAATCTTCCTCCATATCAACAATGACAAAGTCCACCGGGATGAAAAACTTCCCAATTCGCACGGGGACATCTTCCCATATCCCTAGCGGTGTCTTCGTCGATCTATCGGCCATTTGAAGAGTGATATTGGTGCACTTAAGCTCTCCCATTCCCAACCTTTTACTCACCGAGTACGGCATGACACTCACACTAGCCCCTAGATCACATAAGGCTTTGTTGATTTTTGTGTCGCCAATGGTACACGGTATTGAGAAGCTTCCCGGATCCTTTAACTTTGGAGGTGAACTCCCTTGAAGTATGGCACTACTCACCTTGGTGAAGGCGATAGTCTCAAGTTTCCGGATCGACTTCTTCTTTGTGAGAATATCCTTCATGTATTTCGCATAGGTAGGAACGTGATTGATTAATTCCGTAAAAGGAATTGAGACTTCTAAGTTCTTCACAATTTCCATGAACTTTCCAAGTTGATCATCAAATTTGGGCTTGGCTTGACGACTTGGAAAAGGAAGTCTAATCACAATGGGCTCCTTTTCTTTGGCTTTGTCTTCATTCTTCTTTGAATTTTCTTCTTTTGATGATTCCCCTTCTTTGGGACTTTGCACCACAACTTCATTCTCACTAGCTCTCACAACTTCATCCTCAACTTGCTCCTTCGGTGCTTCATATCTTGTACCACTTCTCAAGTGAATGGCACTAACCGTTTCATGTCTAGGAGGATTACCTTGAGGTGGTAATTGCCCTTTTTGTCTTTGTGAGCTTGAAGATGCTAGTTGGGTCAATTGTGTTTCCAACATCTTGGTGTGAGCTAGAATGTTGTTGATGGTGGTATCCTTTGCTTGGCTATCTTTTTGCATTTGAGTGAAAAATTCTTGTTGATTTTTTTGCATTTGAAGGACCGCTTTTTGGACATCAAAACTTTGGTCATTTTGGTGATTGTATGGATTTTGATTTTGATAACCTTGGTTTTGATTGAAAAAGGGTCTTTGATTTTGATTTCTCATGGGTGGTGGAGTGTATGTTGGTTGAGGGTTTTGGACATTTTGGCTCTTGTATGAGAGATTTGGATGGAACTTGGTGTTTTCATTGTAAAAATTTGAATAAGGGGTACCGCTTTTGTAAGCTTGGAAAGCATTGACTTGCTCGGTTGTTCCCCTACATTCACTTTGATCATGACCTAAGGTTCCACAATTCTCACATATCCCGCTTGGGATTGATGAGGATGCCGTCAAGGCATTGACATGATGCTTTGATGATTTTGAGCTTTCCTCAAGTCTAGCCATAGCTTGTTCAAACTTCAAGTTGATAGTGTCAATGTGAGCACTAAGTTGAGCACCCAATTGAGTAACGGTGTCCACTTCATACTTTCCTCTAGTAGCCTTGCGAGGCCTACTATATTGCGAATTATGGACCGCCATTTCCTCAATCTTGTTCCATGTTTGATTGTCATCAACTTCGGTGAACATTCCATTTGATCCCATATTGAGAATGTTCCTTGAATCTTCATATAAACCATTCCAAAATTGTTGCACTAAAAACCATTCGCTAAGTCCATGGTGAGGACATGAGCGACAAATACCTTTGAACCGCTCCCAAGCTTCATACAAAGATTCTTCATCCCTTTGCTTAAAACCCGTAATTTGAGCTCTTAGCATATTAGTCTTTTCCGGTGGGTAGAATTTTTTGTAGAAAGCGAGAGCTAACTTCTTCCAAGAATCTATTCCAAGAGTGGCCTTATCAAGGCCCTTCAACCATTGCTTTGCGGTGCCGATTAACGAAAAAGGAAATAAGACCCATCTAATTTGGTCTTGAGTCACGCCCGTTTGAGAGATAGCTTCACAATAATCACAAAATGTTTCCATATGAGAATGAGGGTCCTCACTTGGCATGCCCCCGAATTGGCTCCTCTCAACTAGTTGGATGAAGGCGGACTTGGCAATAAAGTTTCCGGTAAGATGTTGTGGGGTAGGAGTACCGTTTGGTAGATCCTCCTCGGTGGGTATAGAGTGAGACGAAAATTTAGGCATTGTAGGTGGATTTTGTGTGGTATTGTTTAATGGGTTCTCTTCTCCTTCTATTGCGAAAGGATTGACAAACTCACTTGTGGGTTGGACAACTTCACCAACACCTCCCAAATTCCTCCTAACAAGTCTCCTATTATTCGTCAAGGTTCTTTCGATTTCACGGTCAAAAGGTAACAAATCTCTTTGTAACCTTCTAGACATGCAAAATATCAAACAACTAGAAAACAATTAGAACAAACCTTGAGGAGTTTTACTTCCCCAAGGTGAAAAAGACACAACTAAAAATAACAAAAGAAATCTTAAATCAATTAAACACCGTCCCAAGAACGGCGCCATTTTTGATCGGAGCCATTTAGTTCACAAATTAAGCAATTGTGGTCGTTGGTCAATGGTCGATACAAAACACAATTTATACTTCACAAACAACTCTACAAATTAGTAAAGAGGCAAGTAAAGGTCGGATCCCAAGGGACGGGTATTGAAAACGAAGATTTCTATTGCTACTAGCGGTGTCAAGGGGTGTCACAAGTTGGGTTGATGTAGAAGGTTACTAAACTAAAATAGCAATGAAAATAAACTAACAAGGTAAATAGAATAAGGGTGTAAACAATTGATTAAAAGCACTAGGGTGTCATGGGTTCATAGGGGATTCATGGGATATGATCATACAAACATGTTCTCAAATTATAAGCAAGCAATTATTGTTGTGATGGATTGAGTTGGGTTATATCTTACAATCCTAGGAAAGTTTGGGTCCCGGAGCCGAATCTCTTGGATTGTACAACACCTACAAGTCGACTTAATCTTTCCTACTTAACACATGCATGATCTAACAAGACTCGAGTTGGGTTATGTCTTACAAGTCAAGTTGAAGAGATAGTAGATGATAATAAATGCAAGGATTCATAGGCTTAGCATTTCATCAAACATAACATGTGCATGTATTAAGATCAAAACAAGCAAGCAAATAAGATATGAAAGCATATTGATTTAAGCATGAATCATCCCCATGTTGGTTTCCCTTAATCACCCATTAAACCCTAGCTAAGAGACTACTCACTCATTATCATATTGATCATGCTAGAAAGGTTGTCAATCATACTAACATAATGAAACATGATGAATAAATGAAAGTAATTAGCAATAATTAAAAAGGGATTAAGAGATTATACCTACTAATGATTCCAATAATAAAGCAAGAATAATAGAAGTACTTGAATCCTAGATTGAGAGGTTGTCAATCTCCCAATAATAACCCAAATGATCTTCAATTACCCAAAATAAAGTAAGAACAAGAGAGAGATTAAGGAACTAAAACTTGGATTAAAACTTGATTAATATTTGATTACAATATTGAAGAGAGATTTGATTGATATTAACTACTCTAATTATTGATTAGAAGAACATGCTCCTCTAATTAGACTAATGGGGTATTTATAGTGAAAATTAGGGAGGATGCATTAGGGTTAACTAAGGGCTAAACTAGTAATTACACTTTTTAAGTTGAGCAAGGAGACTCGGTATTCAATGAGAGAAGGGCGTCTCCATTTTGTAACTTGAAGGACGAAACCATCTTTGTCTTTGTGATCCGAGCGGATGGAGGTCGAGACGGACGGATGGGGCATGGACGATCCGAGCGGATCAAGGCGTAAGACGCTCGGATGGGCACTGGGGATCCGAGCGGATCTGGGTAAGGACGCTCGGATTGAGTGGGCGGACGGACGGATTATGGATGATCCGTTCGGATTCTTCTACAGCGTCATTCCTTCTTCTTTTCTTCCCTTTTCTTCATAGAATCCTTGGGGATTTCCTTGGGGACTCAAGGATCCTTTCTCAACAATGATCTTCTACTTAGCTATGTACAAAGGCCTTCTAGTCTTGTCTCTCCTTGATGCTTGGTCATTGAATATGATCCATTTAGCCTTGTTTTGCCATGAAAATGCAAGATTCTTACTCCTTTCCTACCAAGGGATCAAAATCTCAAAGAATATGCAAAACAAAGAACTAAAGATAAGAAATGACCCAAATAAGCACTAAAAAGCATAGAAACAATGGTAATTCGGGGGCTAAATATGCGCCAATTATGGTCGCATCAAGGTTTCAGGATCGTCGCTCTGATACCATTTGTAACACCCACATACTCCAAGTGCCTTACCAGGACCACTCAAGTATGAAGATATTACCATCTCGGTTACCCGAGGCAATGATAATCAAATAAACAATGAAGAAACAACGTTTAAATATAAATACTTAGTGAAGAGTTACAATTCTCAAAACCAAACCAAAAGTGTAATACATGTTCTCAAACTGACTGTTCTAACTGAAATGAAAATAAACTAATAAGCTACAGCGGAAGACTCCTATCATCATGTCGTGGCAATCCCAGCTATCCCAGTACTCATCTCATAACTGCTCAATATCTGCTCACCATCCCCGAATGGATCACCGCAGGTTTACAAAACAACAACTGGGGTCAGTACTAATCACACAACTCAATATATTTATATACAATAAGATAAACAGACAGCTTAACTGTCACACACACACAACCAACCAATTCCAATCATCTCAATCACCGATCGTCCTTTGGACCGACCACCCGATGGGGAACCGCACCGTACCCACCAAATTCCCGCTCCACATAGTGAGCGATAACCCTGTCCATTAATGTGCACATCCCTTCTGTGGCGGGTTCCACAGAAGGCGAAACTAGGGCGTGAAGCCACTCCCGCAAGTGACCCCACTCAGCCGAGGACACGCCTCAAGAACCACAGACAACAATCACAATCACAATCACAATCACGACCGTCACAATACAATTACTTTATCAAACAATCAATCTCAACACATCAACAATCATCCCATTATGGGACTAATACTGAGTAGGAAATCCTACCTGGAAAGCACACTGTCAGACGGTCTCTACTGCTGTATCAAAAAGCTTCCTCTATGAACCCTCCTCCTATCATACAACATATAAATGCTACCAAATCACATACTACTCAAAAACCCCCAATTCCCTAAATTAGGGTTTAACCAAATTAAAGAAAAGACAATAAAAAGGGTACATAGATCTTACCCTCGACGCAAGGAACTCAACGGTATAACCAACGATGAGAACCGACCTCCCAAACTCCAGGAATTGCTAACAATGCGATTAAGATGGTGAACTTGCTTGCTTTCTCTCTTAAACAGTAAATTAGGTTTTACAAAAGTGATTTAGAAACGATGACGGAAGGTTATATATCTTAATCGCATAATTAACAAAACCCGAGAAAACTCCCCGTAAAACCGGCTACTCGATCGAGTACCCAAGGTACTCGATCGAGTACCCCCCTACTCGATCGAGTGCCCCAGCTACTCGATCGAGTACCCAACAGGTCAGAAACTTTTCTAAAACGCAACTTACCCTTACTCGACAGAGTAATGCCTACTCGATAGAGTACCCAAAGACTCATAAATACGGAGTATTACAGAAAACATTAGTAATCTTTAATCATGTGATCAACCATTCTTAGGTTCAATGAATGACCATGACTGCTTATGGTAATTCCATTTTCATCGATATGAATAACCTACGTTTCTCGTTGATTTGATGTGTATATCTCAATACCTATCCAACATCCAATGATGTGATTGGATTCATCATAGTCCATTTTCATCCAGAATTGAAAACTCAAATACTTCTTAGTGAAAGATAGTACTAGCTCGTCATTCTCAATGAGTAATGAGTTATAAATTTTACAAGATGATTGCTCCCACTAAATTTCATGTCTTCACATGATAATTTCAAACTCCCACTCAATTCCACATGTTTCGTAATTGACTACTCAATCGAAAAATTTCAAGAATTAAAATACATTTTGCTTTGCCAAGTTATTAAGATTATAACCATATATGTTCCCAACATATCCTTTCAAAATACCTATTTTGCAAAGGTTTCAATCTTAAACTTATGGAAAGAGATTTTAATCTCTAACTCATTCATTTTTATAATGATGCGTAGCGATGTCATTATTTAAAAGTGAAATCCCATTTAATTCACGTCCTTCAAAATACCCCTTTTGGAAAGAGGTTTAACCATTTCATTTTCATAATGAGGTTAAGTAATGACACTAGCGTGGTTAACAATTAACTTGGCTTTTGTAGATATCGGCATATCTTTCTTTGCAACTTTTAGTCATAAATCTCATTTATATTCTAGGATGAAACTTTGTTTCATTTAGGCTCTTAAGTAAATATCAATATTAAAACTCTTGGTCATATGTTGTTCATAAACTAGCCAAATCTCTTGTTAAGACTTTTCTTTAGTCATTTTCTTTCAAAACTTTCTTTTGGTCTCCTCGTGTAGTTATCTTGAGAACATATTCTTTTGATTACTTCACTTGGTCTCTTTTGTCATGTAGATCTCATGATCTCATCTTTTCGAGACCATAGATCTCATCTATTCGTGTATACTATCTATTTAGATATACAAATCATTCTTTCGTAGATCTCATTTACTCAAGCATACAAATTATTCTTTGTATTCTATGTGTCTTCATTTTTCTCCCACTCTATCTTTAGAATAAATACATTAGATATTCAAAGATAGCTTATGAGACACAAGTGATGATTTTAAAGTAGAAGGAGGATTATCTCATAGATTGACTAATAGATTTTAGATTGATGAGTGTACTTGGTAATTGACATTCCTTTAGGAGAGTTCATCAACTCAACATCACTTTATAATTGACATATAATGAATCCCATCATTATAGTTGTCTATTGGATCACTTTGAGTAGATGTTCATATGTTTCTATGTGCAAGCATATAAAGACGAATTATTAGAACAAATAAATACTATAAAAGGGGTGACTTGGGTTGCAAGCCAAGCCACCATAATCCAAAATACAACCATTGTTTAGAAAGGATCAACCATTTCCATGTCGAACACGGAAATCAAAATAGTTCTAAAATTCATAACATTAAAATAAAGACAATAATAAAAGCCAAGCTTCATTGGTAGCTACTCCTAGCTCCTTCATGATTTCTCAAGCTTGCTTCTCTTTTCCCTTGTCTTTGCTTGGAGGAGGCCCTATTTACAATAAAAAGGGGATATATTATCACAACTTTGTATCAAAATACCATAGTTGAATTAGAAACATAAAAGAAAGGATAGTCATTTACCTACTGGAGTGATCTTTCCAGCTTTGATGTCACCAAGATACTTGGAACAATTCCTTTTCCAATGTCCAACACCATTACAATAATGGCATTTATCAAGAGGACCCTTCTTGGTCTTGGAAGTGCTAGCTTCAAAAGTCTTAGCCTTGGTGAACATGGGAGCTTGCCTCTTACCCTTTTTCCCATTCTTCTTGAACTTTCCCTTGCTCTTAGTGCTTATATTAAGCACATCCTTAGGTGGGTTAACATTTAGCCCCATGTCTCTTTCGGCTTGCACAAGTAACTTGTGCAACTCTTCAAGAGACACGTCCTTGTCTTGCATGTTAAAATTCACCCGGAATTGAACATACGCTTTGACTTTGGATAAGGAGTGTAGAATCCTATCTACAATGAGCTCTATGGGGATTTCAACCTTTTGAAGTTTCAATGTCTCGACTAGCTCCAACAATTTGAGCACGTGAGGGCTAACCTTTTGGCCCTCCTTAAAATTGAGATCAAAGAATGCCGAGGCCGCCTCATATTGGACGATCCTCGGTGCTTGCGAAAACATTGTCACAAGTTTGGAATAGATTTCATAAGCGGTGCCCATTTTAAAGGCTCTCCTTTGGAGAATCCGCCTCCATAGCAAAAATAAACACATTTTTAATAGCGGCGGATTCTTTATGGTAAGCCTCATATGCTTCCCTAGTGGCGGCACTCGACCTAGCATTAGGTTCGGGTGGAGAGGCCTCGGTGAGGTAACGAAGCTTGTCGTCACCTTGGGCGGCTAATTTGAGTTGGGCATCCCAATCGGAGAAATTTGACCCATTCTTTTCAAGTTTACAACGATCCATGAAGGATCGGAGCCATGAAACATTAGTGAGAGGTGCGGCGTTGGTGTTTGGTGCGGCCATTTGTTATGAGAAATAAAAGTGGTCTACAAAACAAAATAGAAGGAATAAAACACTTGTCGTTTTAAAAAATAATAATAACACTCGTAAATTTTTAATTTAAACAAGTTTTATTGCATTTATCTAGTGACCTCTACCCAACTTTGATAAATGATTCCAAGACCCAAATTCATATTAACTTTGGCATCGGTAAAGCCGAATACAACCCTTATCAATATAACTCGGTGGATTAACTCTTTAATCGATTCTACTTTTAGAACTCTTGGTCCATAAAATTACATTAATATTTATCTTTAGCCCGAAACACATCCGGCAACCGTCGAGAATACTTTCGTTGAGTTCAACCCAAATTTCGAATAAATGTGTCCATGATCCAAATTTACATCAACTTGGGCATCGGTAAAGCCGAATACAACCCTTATCTTTATAAATTCGGTGGGTAGACATTTATCACCCACTTCCCCTACGTAGCAAGGTTTGTACCCCGGTAAGGCCGAGTGCACTCCCTCACGAAATAGGTTTTCATGGTTTCTACTTTTTGGTAAGGCTAAGTCTCAATTGTTTATTTAAGCGAGAGGTCATGTCAATTTATTATCTATCACGTTTTAAGTGAACTAAAGCGGTGAACTACGATAATTGTAATTGACACGGTCGATTTACTCGATATAAAAATGCATGTTTAGTTATGGCGATTTAGCGATGCATGCAACATATAAATAAAATGCAAAGCATAAAAATAAAATCCTAGTATGCCCTTCCTAAAATAGTAAATCTAATAAACTATTACAAATTCGGAAACCAACTCCTTTGGTCCCTTGAACTTCGGTCTTGGCACGCATTTCAAGGCAACACTTTCTTTAATGGATCGCCTTCTCGAGTGCCACCGTCTTCAAGGAACTCCGGAATAATTAAATTACAAAATGAATTACATAATTTCCTATTATACATTTGTAATTAAAAATAAAAATAAATCTATTAAATTACAAAAAGGTGATACGAGATCACAATAATTACAACCGAATCGATATTCCCATACATTTCGGGTAATACCAATTAAAACTAAGGCCATACTAAGTAAAATTACATAATTCAAAAATTACATAAAATTAAAATATAACAATCATAAATAAAATGCAGCATTATAATATGTATGAACATGCTCGATTTTATGCTGAATCGCCTTTAAAGAGACAATATCGTATATTCATCGGTTTTTAAGGATTTGTGTGATTTAACCCTTTAAAAATCACAATAATTACATAAATTCATATTTATGTACAAGCTAATTACCCTAAACATCTTAGGACTCAAAATTAGTCCCCACTAATATTTTGACAATAATTAACCTAGATATCTTAATATTGTTCATAAATGGACCCAAAAATACAAAATTTATGCTATAAACCTCAAATTAAATCATAAAATTTCAAACAATTTCAAAATTTGAAATTTAAACTCATGAACATTCTGGAAAAATACCATGACACTCATAATGTTCAAAAACTTAGGTTAAAAATTTCGAAAATTTATCGAGAAAAACAATATTGCGGTTTATCGGTTTTAACAAATATGACCATAAAAATATGAGAAAAATTATTTTTATCAACTTTTCACTTTTAGATCTGAATATATGATAAAATGCAACATGTGACTTTTTTCCTTTAGTCATGAAGTATGTTTTAGCATTATTACTAATTATAGTCACTATTTATCTAATTTTTCATCAAAAATTCATAAATCATGCATAAAGACTTCATTAGATCCAAATATTTTACACACATCTTATAAAATTGCATGTGACAACATACTAAATTTCCATGACCAGATTCGAAATATTACTCATATTAACCTATTTACCCATTTAAATATGATTTTAACTTGAAAAATCCATATTTCGAGCAAAACAACTCATTTTAACATGAACATATACAGGCCATCAGTAGATAATATATGTGAAAACATATCCAAAAATCACTGAAAAAATCGAAGTTTAGCTATTTTTCGTCCAAAAATGACATTTTTATCATAAAAATCACATTTTAATGCCAATATTATATAAAATGAACAATAAAATCCATAAATAAACCAAAATGTCCTAAAAATCACTTAGGACCAGAAACTTTTAACATGCAAATTTATTTTAAGGTTTATCTTCATAAAACCAAATTAATTAGTTTTGTATGTTAATCATATAACTCGGAAAAACTATAAACCGATTTGCATGCAAACAACCTAAGGCTCTGATACCACTTGTTAGAATTTATTAATCTCATTAATTTACATATTCATATATGTGACATTTTAATTTAGTCATAAAATTAAAACTAGATCTTATGCATGCAAACTTGAACAAAAGTAGAGAAAAAATCGTCTTTCTTACTATGGGATTTCGGATATTAGGGCACAAATGAGTTCTCCTTCTCACTTGTTCTTGGGCTTTCCTAATAATGGATGAACAAAAGGATCCAAAATAGAATCCCTCCCAAAAGTTTATACCCAAGGTAACCTCCTAAAAGACTAATATTATTAGATCTAGAACAATATTAATCTTACTAAAAATGACCCAAAATATTTATTTTGGTCTCTTGTAATTTCGGCCAAGAGAGGAAGGTTTTGGTGATTTTTATTTCTCTAATTTTTCATAAGAGATAGAGAGAATTTGATAATTTCTTACACTAGAAATTATATTGTGAAGTAGTGAATAATTAAGAGGAAAAACCATTGGCCTTTTACACCTCCAAAAACCGGTTGGCATAGGGAGAGTAGAGCCAATGCATGAGCTTGTTATTCTACCCAAGAAAGAATAGGTATGCATGGCAATATTAGGTTGCAATCATCATGTTTTCCACTTAAAAATAATTAACACAATTTAAACCTAATACTCCCTCTATTTTCGGCACTTATATAAAATGGGAGGTCCATTTTATATTTGTCATTTGTCAATTGTCACATGTTACTAGTCATGTGTAATTGTAATGTATTTTTAACATATTAAAAATCAACGTATTAATAAAAATACGTCATGTACAAAATCGACTTAGTAATTCATAATTACTTGTACCAAAACGGTTTATCAATTATAAATCACAACGTCTTGTATTTATAATAAATTATTCATTCAGTTTCAATTGTTTCGTAAACAATAATTTTATCTAAGTAATAAAACAATTTGATTACTTAGACCGTATCTTCTTTAATCGAATTACAATAAGACACGTCAATAATAATCACAAAATCGTCCGTCAATTTTAAGCAATTCAATTAACCCGTATCGACATACGATCAATTAAATAATCAATTAAGAGTGTCACCCTTTAGGTATGACCTAAGGGGATCAACTGATCACCACCGTCGCACGACAGTAATGTCAAACTCTAGTCAGCCAATCATTACCGATCTGTGTGGACCAGTTGACTGTAAAATATTACATCCCACATGTATTCTAAAAATGAAATTTAAACATGTGATCATCATGATCAACAGTTGTGATCGCATTATTGTCGGAGGACACATATTCCAACATGGACATGGCCACATCTCGGTCTGTGGATTTAGGCAACCTACCGGTCCGTAGTCACGGGCCACCTACACGCCAAGCCAATCTGTGGACATGCAGCGGTCTATAAAGCCACGCTCGGCGGCGTAAAAATGCTTTCGACCGGATCGCTTTAGATCGGTCGGTTTCGTCTCGGTAAATGTCTCGAAACGATTAGAGATGTTCGGAGTCGCCACCAAGCATTTTTGGGATGCTTGGAACCCGTTCGAATCCACTTTATACCTAGGTCAACCAAGGCAAAAGCGGTGTTTGACATAGGTACTAAAGATAAGGACTCGTCCCCCTTTTAGCATTCTATGCCTAAAATGACTCTCGTACGCCCTGGATAAGGCAATCCACTATCCAAAGGTTCTGAGTAAGGGGTGAGGGTATGTATTGGGAAGCCCTTTAATCGGACACCCAATCCCGTCCGCGTTAGCGGCCTCTACTGATCGATCGTGGTTGTTTAAGTGCAAGAGTTGATAAAACGGTGAATGGATGAATGCACATCCAAAAGTTTAACCTAACATGCGAGCTTTCTAAGTCGGTTTGTTAATCCAAATATCAAGCATAAGATGTCAAGTTAGATTTAGATTGATTTACATGTGAAAACGGAAATTAAACATCCATTTACCAAGTTCGGGTTATGATGCTTAACACGATCCATTTATTGAAAAAGGGTGTCAAATGACAAAGTGTAAAAAACGTAAACTTGTCAATCTGATTTGTCACGTATTCGGATTAACCGTAATCGGGATCATCCTAGACAAGTGCTAAAAACGAGGCAGAATAGTGCCAGGGAGCCCCGTCGGGGCGCGAGCCTATTGGCGAGGGAATGGGCTCTGCCCAGGTTTTGAAAGATGCAAACAGGCGGCCTCTTGGGGCGCGAGCCATGAGCCGACCCAAGGGGGCGTCTCCTGGTTTTTGAAAAGGTTGTTTAAAACCGTATTTGTGATTAAATGATTTGCAAGTATTATTTGCATGACTCGGAATAATTACTATTATGTTAGTAATATTCGTTGTCGGATTTGCATGTTTGAAAAGCATAGTTTACAAATAGAAATGTAAAATGTTTGATTTGAACTAAATGTGTTAAGTTCATTTCTTTGTAGTTAGCCAAGTTTCTCATCGTATTCGGATTAAACCGACATGGTATAAAGAACCAAGGATGATTATGAATTATGACTAATATATTTACAAATGTAAACAAATGAGAAAAATGGTAAATAAAATAAAAGGGGTTAAAATACCCATTAAAATGTAATTAACCAATAATATCATCGAGTCACGGAATAAACCGTCATGGTATAAAGAACCAAGGATGATTTTTGTAATGGTCAAAATATGTTTATCATAAAAATGAATTAAAATGGTAAATAAAAGAAAGGGATTTCCTTTAAAATGTAATTAACCAATTAATATCACCGAGTCACGGATTAAACTGTCATGGTATGTGGAACCAAGGGTGATTATAATTTATGGTTAAAAAGTTTGTCATAGAAATGATTTGAAACATTTGAAATGGTAAAAACCGATTACAAATAAGAAACGAAATAAAGAGGAAAGACGAGAACAAACACGGATGAGTCTGACCTGGACACCTACATGAGGCGCGAGCCTCCCTGCATAGCAAGGAGCTTCTGTCTCGGGCCAAAACTCGGTTTTGGCTCATCTAGCGTATGTTTGAATCGTGTTATGCATTGTTCATGCATATAAACTCATAAAAACAGTAAAGACATGAAATAGGTGAGTTGTTTACACCCTCAAACTTACGTGTATTGATATTTTGCGATGTAGACGACTTTAGAGACGGTTTGCTCGTAGCGACTACTCACGATCAAGAAGTTTAAAAGAGTGCCTTAAAAAAAGGATTTTGTTTTGAAAATGAGTTGAAAATATGTTAATTAAAACATGTTGATTGATGAATTGAGTTGGTCAAATGAGTCGGTCGAATGCACGGCGACGGTACCAAACAATATTTGTAAAGCTTGTGTTTACGATCGGTAGGTCGTAAACTCGTGTCGATTTTGTGACTTAGGAAGTCGAGTCTAGAAGTTTAAGGGAGAGGTGAAGGGGCGGACGCTCGCGTGAAGATTATGGGGTATGATGGTGGGTATTTATAGAGAAATGTGGGATGGTAGGTCGGTTGAGTTTGCTTGGAGGCTAAGCAGACACCCCATTGAGGCGCGAGCAAGCCTGCTATGCAATGGGGTGCCCTGTCCTTTTTAATTTGGACGTGGCCAATTCTCCATCCATTGTTTGGTTGGTTTGATTTGTGGCAGTCAAATAGGATGTCGTGTAACAATATGGGCATCTAATAAGATGATTTTAGGTGTTACTTGAGGTAGGTGTTTTGTGT
Source organism: Silene latifolia (assembly GCF_048544455.1). Lineage (NCBI taxonomy): Eukaryota > Viridiplantae > Streptophyta > Magnoliopsida > Caryophyllales > Caryophyllaceae > Silene > Silene latifolia. Next base: position 89,909,752 of record NC_133529.1, read on the forward strand.
GCTTGACTCGGGTTTGACCCGTGTGAGTCGGGATTTGAATTTCAAGTCGGTTTTTGGCCCGGTGTCGGTTTTGACTCTAATTAGGGTCATTTTCGACATTCGATATTTAGTTTAACTCAGGTTGACTCGAGTTGCGGGTTTCCGAGTCGGTTTTGGGTCCGAAGACGGTTTTAACTCTAAATAGTGTTATTTTAATGCAAATAAAGTTAGAAAATCATTTTTCATATTCGAGTAGTGTATTAAACCGTCTCATACATAGCCAATCCACGCACGCATATCAAAAACACGTTATAGTCCGATCATCATCGGGTTGTTTTTGGAAGGTGCAGATACTGGGTATCTACAATACCCCACTAATCCTAGTTAAGTAACTACTCACTTATTGTCATGGAAAACATGTCATCAATGATGTAAATCATCACAACAAGTATAAACATGATAAAATAGTGAATAAATAAGTAATAAAGAGTAAAGAGTGGAGAGATTATACCAAACTTAAGATAAACAATTCGAAAGGAAAGAATAATAGAACAAAACTTGATTGATTGATGAAGAGTTATTCTCTAATAATAACCCAATAATCTTCAATTACCTAATAATAAACTTGAATTACCCAATAATAAACTTGAACAATAATTAAGGAGAGATTAATGTGGAATGATTGAGATTAATCTACTCTAATCTACTCCTAATATAATCTAAGGAAGGTTTGCCTCCACTAAGAGGGCTTGGTCTCTTGATTATTACAAATGGAGTATATAGAGTGGTACATCATTAGGTTAAGCAAGGGTAGATTAGTAAATAACAATGCTTAAGTGTAGAATAGAGCTTTGCAAGTCCCCGAGGGACATGCGCGGATCATGTATCAACTCCCAAGGAGATCCGTGCAGATTGGCTTGAAGCACGGTTGATCCTGTAAGGGGATCCGCTCGGATTGTGTTGAAGATGCCAGGATCCTAGCTGAGACGCGCGGTTTGGTCACGGGACGCTCGGATCATCTACTGAATAATACTCGTTCAGAGCTTGGGACGCACGGATCCTGGGACAGGATTCCTCCCTTTGTTTAGACCTATGATTCTCCTATACACTCTTTCTTCCTACATCCTTGGTCATCATCCTTGCCTCCTCTTCATACTAGTTCATCCAAGATCGTCAACAAGCTTCCGAATATGCACGAGAGACGGGAATTCCGCCTCATTATCTCCTTCCCTATAAAACATATAAAATGCACTATGAAGGCAAGAAAGGAAGGAATTGACGGGTAAAATGGCTATGAAATGTTATATTAGTATGCAAAATAGGTTCAATTAGGGGACTAAATGTGCGCAATTAAGAGTCACATCATGTCTATCGATGTCGGCACTTAAATGACGTTTTTCGTTTCTCAATAGGTAAGCATGCGATACGACTCACTCATATTCTTCGGCGGCGTCACTCCGGCAACATAATCAAGTGTATCTACCACTATCACCATCGTCATATACGTTTCACGAGCACCAGCACTATCAACATCGTCAACCAACCCTCGCACCACTAAAGATCTCTTCCGACCTCCTTATCATCACCATTGCTTTCTCTGTCGCCATTATCAAATTTATTACATTAACACTGTTGGACCTAAACAAAATTAGGATATGTGGTTATATTGGTTCGTCGGTTTTGTTACTCGTCGTCAAAAGTTACCTAGACCAAAACAATATTTATAACTTCACAAACTACTCTACTATGAGTAAAGAGGTAAGTAAAGGTCGGATCCCAAGGAACGGGTATTGATGTAGGATTTTCGATTGCAAATGGTCGTGTCTAAGGGTGTCACAATTTGGGTTGAGATAAGAGATCACTAAACTAAATAACAATGTAAATAAACAAGCAAGATGATTAAAATGAGATGTAAACAATTGATTAAAAGCACTAGGGTGTCATGGGTTCATAGGGGATACATGGGAATTTATCATACAAACATATTCTCAAATTATAAGCAAGCAATTATTGTTGTGATAGGATCGAGTTGGTTTATATCTTACAATCCTAGAAGGTTTGGGTCCCGTAGCCGAATCGATTAGATTGTACAACACCTACAAGTCGACTTAATCCTCCCTACTCAACTATATGCATGGTCTAATGAGACTCGAGTTGGTTTATGTCTTATAAGTCTCATTGAATAGGTAAGTGATGGGTAAAAAATGCAAGGATTCATAGGCTCGCATTTCATCAAACATAACATGTGCATAAGTTGAGATCACAACAAGCAAGCAAATAAATTATGTGAACATATTATATTAAGCATGAATCATCCCCCATGTTGGTTTCCCTTAATTCCCCATTAACCCTAGTTAAGAGACTACTCACCCATTATCAAGTTTAACATGCTAATAAGGTTGTCAATCATATTAACAACGCAAAACATGATGAATGAATGGAAATGATTAACAATAATTAAAACAAGGATTAAGAGAGAATTATACCTAAAGATGATTCCAAAATAATAAGCAAAGAATAATAGAAGTACTTGATGATTGATGGAAGGTTGTCAGTCTCCCAATAATACCCAAATAATCTTCAATTACCCAAAATAAATGATGAACAATAGAGAAATTAAGAAAATGAGATTTGTATTAAAGCTTAATTAAGAGTTGATTACAAGAATAAGATTAGATTAAAATTGGATTAGAATAATCTAAAAAGAGCATAGGAAGGATATCATAATCTAATTAGTACAATGGGGTATTTAAACTAAGGATTAGGTACATAAATTAGGGTTACTAAGGGCTTAAATGACGATTAAGACCCTTAAGAAAAGTTGAGGAAGTGCTCCTCTCAAAGGAGATGCTCATCTCCGCTTCGCTAGTCTTCATAGAATATGCTCATCCTGAGCGGCTTGAGGGAGGGACGGCCTGTACTGGAGAGGAATCCGAGCGACTTGCTGAGAGCGACGCTCGGATTGAGAGGGGCCAGGACGAGCGGATTGGTCACGGGACGCTCGGATTGTAGCAGCCCAGGACGCTCGTCCCGTGCACTGCGACGCCCGGATTATTAGCCAGTCAGCTTCTCTTCTTTTCTTTCTCCAACAATCCTCAAGGATCTTGTTGGAGATGTAAGGATCTTCTCATCAGTGCCTATTTACTTCATTATTTACATAGGCCTTCTAGTCTTGTCTTCACTTTGATGCTTGGTCATTAGATTCGATCAATTTAGCTCCATTTTGCCATGAAAATGCAAGGTTCTTACTCCTTTCCTACCAAGGGATCAAAACCTCAAGGAATATGCATAACAAAAGACTAAAGATAGTAAATGACCCAATTATGCACTAAAAAGCATAGGAACGAGGCTAATTCGGGGACTAAATATGCTCTAAAATGAGTCACATCAAATATCCCCAAACCGAACCTTTGCTCGTCCCGAGTAAAGAGGTGGCAAAACTAGGACCCTTATTTAAACTAACCTACTAATATAGCCGATATGAGACAATTAGCGGGTCTCACTCCGCCCCTTCAACTCACAACAAGACAACCATAAGGTAGGATGCCTTCTTGCAAGGCAAGGTGGGTCTTGCCAAAATGGCGACACATCCAAACATTAAAGCACACAAAATCAAGTAATGGATGCATTCCATTATAGATATATTTTCTTCAAACTACTAAGCCTAGAATGATACCAATAAATCACCTCCATGTTGTGTCAAGCTAGGTTACCTTTGTCCTCAATCGTTAAATGCTTTTGTCAAAAATAGACTCCATATGGTGTTAGAAACACTGGAGGATCACGGAATTCCCCTTCTTGCCTAGACAAGAAGAAGGGTCGTCCCCTCTCTACCATGCACGAAAGTAGATTCGAAGGAAAAGGGATCAATAGTATTTGAGTTTCATTTTGGGAGTTTGCTTTTGTTGTTGTTTTTCCCCCCAATTTCTTGTGGCATTTGACATTTGAGAACACTTTCTTTTTGCCATTTCTTTTGATATTTGGCATTTTCAACACTTGACAATTTCAACTTTTCTTTGCATTTCTTTTTGAACGTTTTCAAAGTTACCCCATTTGTAGGGAGGGTGCTTATATTTGAAGCATAGGAGTTTTTATTTTTGTTACTCCTCTTTTCTTTTGATGCAATTGCAAACTTTTTTACTTTTCTTTTCATTTCTTGAACTCAAATTTGAACAATTTTTGTCCCCATTCCCTTTGATGACAAAAATGTGGTAGAATATGGATGATGGTTGGTTGCATGGTTTCAAGGGTCACCTTGGAATAAACGGTAGCCAAGGAGTTATCACACCACAAGGTACTCTTGACTAGGCCTTAGTCCATGGGTCAAAGGATACTAGCATGACACATCCTAGGATGTTTTACAATTATTCTAACAAACAAAGTCTTAAGAAGAAAAAGCATCTACAAGGGCCTTATATACACTTGTCAAGCTTCCCAAATAGACGGTTTCACAAATTGTTTTCCTAAATACAACTATATGTCATGATGCAACTAACATATATACAACCTAATGCATATGCTTCTACCAACTAGTATGCCAAATAATCTAAATGCAATCCTAATTTCACATTGTTTATACCGCATCAATCAAAATAAAGCCACATAGTCATTAACATAAAGAGGAAAAAGAAGATTGGAAAGATCATACGATGCGGTCTTCTATATCCTCATGTCTCGGATGTGGCGTAGTCGATCAATGTGAAAAGGATGAACAAACACAATATATACAAGACTACACTACAAAGGAAATGAACATGTTTTTGGATTTTTCAATTTTTCAAATTTTTATGTATTTTTCGAAATTTTTCAATTTTTTTTTGATTTTTGTTTATAAAGTCAAGTTAGAATTTCCCATCCCTACACTAGTATGGGCATTGTCCCCAATAATCAATACGATAGGAAATTATGCAATCAATATGAAAATGCATGATTTCTAAGCTAAATGCAAATTATACTAAACTATACTACATGATTCATGGGTTTTTAATATGGTGGAGAGCATAATTTAGATGAGCTCCCAATGCATATGCATAAACTTCCCCAAACCAAAATAGACACTATTTCTAATGTCAAAAATTGGGGGAGTTCATGCATAAAGATGTAATGCATGAAACTAAAATTTGTCATTTTGGATTTTGAAAATGGGAACAATAAAGTGAACACCTCAATAGGACCAAGGTGTTAGTCCTCTAGATTATGCTAGGACTCCAAATTATGATCAAGATAAAAATTATATGAAAAACAAGAGAAATAGATAAACCTCAATCTTCGCCCATGGCGTCATCACTATCATCTCCATCATCATCACCAACTTCACTTGAATCATCATCATCAACCTCCATCGAGCCGGATACATCACCACTCTCACTTGCACTTCCCTCTTCTTCTTCATTCTCTTCTTCTTCTTCACCTTCTTGATCACCACTCTCATCAACAACCATCTCCTCTTCACCCGATCTACCACCTCTAGAAGTGCTAGGAAAGAAGACCTCCTTATCCACCCAACTAGGCAAAGGACAAGATGGATCAAGAAGTCTTTGCCTAGCAAGATGTAGGAGGGGCGGATATTGTGCTTTGTAAGCATTGAATCTATCTTCATAAGCTTGTTTATGCATTTCCTTCATCAATAGAGTCAAGTAGTCGTTCCCTGCCTTAACATTTTCGGGTTGAAATTCATGGTAGGTGAATGGGTAAGGTGCGGTGATAATGGAGGAGGAGGGCTCGGCAAATTCTTCCCCTTGGTGTTAAATAATATATTCGGCTTCCTTGGAGAGTGGGAGAAGGTAATTTGGCCTATGAACATTCAAGCGGCAAATTTTGCTAGGCAACGTGAAGGATTTAGCTTCATTTGTCAACCACCCAAATTTGTTATCAAGAGTATCATTCTTGACCCATTTGAACTTTTGGACCATGGTGTGCAAATCAATAATATGTCCTCTCTTTACCGGTGTATATGTGTCATTCTTGTTGAAATCCCGGTTAAAGTGCTTAGCCAAATAAGTCACTAATCCTCCATTGACAATAAAGGCCGTGCCTTCTTTGCCACAATCAACATTGAGCCATCTTTCAATCAAAAGTCGTAAAGCATTGTATGGCTTTGTGAACTATCTTCCAATGTTCAAAGTCGACTCAAGAAGAATAAAGTCAAGTTCGGTGAAATGGTTTGTACCTTTTCTAGCAATCAAAGTATGCCCAATAACCTTGTGCCATACTCTTATGCCCGGATGATGGACTAAGAGAGCACGACAATCATGATAAGATGTAAATTCTTTTCCGGTAATGGCCTTCCATAAGGGAGCAGGGTCATACTTGGTAGGCTTCTTTGTATAAGTCGGGTCATCACTAAAGCCAAATATTTTACCAAACTCTCCATAAGACAAACATCTATCAACATTCTCGAGACGAAACTCAATATTGGTTCGGGTCTCCACCTTGGTTAATTTCAAAGAGCTCAAAAACTCTAAGGTGAGGGGAGAGTAAGTCAATTCTTGCATTTCAAACAATGTACTCAATCCCATAGACTCGAAAAAGGTCTTTGTTTGCTCTAGGACACCCAATTTCGACAAAGTCTCTTGACAAATGAACTTGGTGGGCAAGATAGTTTTCTTAGGAAAGGAAATAAATTTCTTCCTATGGGACTCGGAAGTGAAAATTACCTCTAGATAATCGGTTAGTTGTTCAACAACCGGAGTAGTAGAAGTAGTAGCTTCCATAGGAGGATCTTGCTCTTGAATTTCCAGCCTTGCATTATGAACTACCAATGCCTTTGATGCTTGAATAGCTTGAAGAGCTTGTTGTCTCTTAGAAAGGTTCTTCTTTTGGGGTGCCTTACTTCCACCTTTTGTTCTTGCCATGCTCCTTTACATAGTAACATCAAAGAAAGCTTGAAATCTTCAATTTCTAGTAATACCCAAATCGATTTAGGATATTTGAATGTTGCCTTGTATCCCAAAAATGACTCAAACCTTGAAGATGTTGGTTTCTTAATCACTTGTTGTTGGTAAAGGAGTGATTTAATTTTGTTTTGAGGAAGTTTGGATTTGATTTGGTTGATTTGGGTTGAGAAATTTGTTGTTGGTTGATGGGGAGAATGAGGGTTTTGGGGTAGTGTTTATGTTTGAATGAATGAAAATGAATTGGAGAAAGGGTGTTTTTAAGACCCGTTGGATTTGAAAACCAGAGGGGAGACGAACGACCTGGCGTCGGGACGAGCGTCTTTTGCTGCAGAACTGGTTCAGGAAAAATGCGCTGGGGACGAGCGTCTTATCAGCAAGACGAGCAGATTCTTGAGCTAGGACGCGCGTCCTAAGTTGGAGACGCTCGGATTCCTTTCCAAGGAGAAATCCCAAAAATTGCCAGTGAAAAGACGAGCGGATTTCCTCTGGGACGACCGTCCAGGCTGAGACGAGCGGATTCTCTGGTAGGACGCTCGGATTCTCAGTCAGACCCAAAAGTTGCCTTTCCCAGCTTCTCAAGATGAGCGTCTTTGGCCCTGGACGCTCGGGTTCTCTTCAGGACGAGCGGATCCTCATCGGGTCGCTCGGATTGTCCCTCTGCCACACGGATTCAGGTCCATCTGTGGGTGCTTCGTAACTCGTGTCATTCATTCTTCATTTCTTGTGGTCTTCATTGTGGGGGCACTACAAAGGCTTGGATAGCCTAGGCAATTGCTATCCCCACACTAAGGCAAAACACTACACATCAATAAACAATTGAGTCCCTCCCTCACTTCTCTCAAAAATGATGAAAATCATGATCAAGGCATAGAAATGTAAATCCAAAATTGACAAAAATGTAGTACAATAATTAAAATGCAAGTTAGGGAGTTAGAATATTTACAAGTGGTGGTTTACGGAGGACTCCACCAAACTCTCATCCAATAATGAGATGTCAAGGGGGCATGTTCAAGGTGTTGTTGATGTTGCTCAACACCTTGAAAAAGTAGTCGAAAGCTTGTTCATTGTCATGATAAAGATCTTAAATAGACCTTTACACTTGTTGTTCTTCATGGTGGTCTTGGGTCATAGCATTACCGATATAGGGATTGAATATCCCTTCAAACTCATCATCCCAAAGACCGCATACTTCGTCTACTTGATCACTAAAAATGTCATTAGTTGATGAAGACAGCTCTCCTTCTTTCTTGTCTTGGCCAATGAGGCCTTCTTCTTCACTTGTCGTTGGTGAGCTTTTCAAGCTCTATTTGTTGCAATTTCCTTGCTCTTTGGATGGAGCATCATGCACTTTGTTCATCCATTGAAATTCCAACTTCTTCCTATCATCTTGCTAGCTATAGTGATCAACCATAAAACATGGCTCATGTAATCGGGGAGCTCTCATTGTCTTGTCAAGATTGAAAGTGATGGTTTCATTTCCCACTTCAAGGGTGAGCTCTCTATGTTTTACATGGATCACCGCTCCCGAAGTGTGCAAGAAAGGTCTTCCTAAGATAATAGGAATGTTGGAATCTTCTTCCATGTCAACAATAACGAAATTCACCGGGATGAAGAATTGTCCAATTCTTACCGGCACATCTTTCCATACCCCTAAAGGTGTCTTTGTTGATCTATCCGTCATTTGAAGTGTTATATTAGTGCACTTGATCTCTCCCATTCCTAGCCTCTTGCTTACCGAATATGGCATGACACTCACACTTGCCCCAAGGTCACATAAAGCTTTGTTGATCGTAGTGTCGCCAATAGTGCATGGAATGGAGAAACTTCCCGGATCCTTTAGTTTTGGAGGTGAACTTCCTTGTAGGATGGCACTACTCACTTTAGTGAAAGCAATAGTCTCAAGCTTCCGGATGGATTTCTTCTTTGTAAGAATGTCTTTCATATACTTTGCATAGGCCGGAACGTGATTGATTAATTCTGTAAATGGAATTGAGACTTCCAAATTCTTCACAATCTCCATGAATTTTCCAAGTTGGTCATCAAGCTTAGGCTTAGCTTGACGACTTGGAAAAGGGAGTCTAATCACAATAGGTTCCTTCTCTTTCGCCTTTTCTTCATCCTTCTTTGAAGCCTCTTGAATGGTGGGTTCTTCTTCCCTAGAATTTTGCACAACTCTTTCCTTGTCACTAGTCTCCACAACATCTTCAACTTGCTTCTTTGGCTCTTCATAGCTTGTACCACTCCTCAAGTGGATGGCACTCACCGATTCCTGTCTTGGGGGATTACTTTGAGGTGGTAATTGCCCCTTTTGTCTTTGAGAGCTAGAGGATGCTAGTTGAATCATTTGGGTTTCCAACATTTTTGTGTGGGCTAGGATGTTTTTGATGGTGATGTCTTTTGCTTGACTATCTTTTTACATTTGAGTGAAAAATTCTTGTTGGTTCTTTTGCATTTAGAGGACCGCTTTTTGAACATCAAAACCTTGGTCATTTGATTGAGTTTATGGAGTTTGATTTTGGTAACCTTGGTTTTGGTTGTAAAAGGGTCTTTGATTTTGGTTTCTCATTGGAGGTGGGGTGTATGTTGGTTGAGATTTTTGAACATTTTGGCTTTTGTATGAGAGGTTGGGATGGAATTTGGTGTTTTCATTGTAATAGTTGGAATAAGGGGTACCACTCTTGTATGCTTGGAAAGCATTCACTTGTTCACTTGTTCCCCTACATTCACTTTGGTCATGTCCCAAAGTTCCACAACTCTCACATACTCCATTTAGAATTGATGAAGATGCCACCATGGCATTAACATGTTGCTTAAGTGATTTGGAGGCTGCTTCAAGTTTAGCCATAGCCTTCTCAAACTTCAAGTTGATGGTATCAATATGAGCACTAAGTTTAGCACCCAATTGAGTAATAGAGTCCACTTCATGCTTTCCTCCGCTAGTAGCCTTCCGAGGTCTACTATATTGTGAGTTATGGATCGCCATTTCCTCAATCTTGTTCCATATTTTATTATCGTCAACTTCGGTGAACATACCATTTGATCCCATGTTGAGAATGTTTCGGGAGTCTTCATAAAGACCATTCCAAAATTGTTGTACCAAGAACCACTCGCTATGTCCGTGATGAGGACATGAGCAACAAGTTCCTTTGAATCGCTCTCAAGCTTCATACAAAGATTCTTCGTCCCTTTGTTTGAACCCCGTGATTTGGGCTCTTAGCATGTTAGTCTTTTCCGGAGGGTAGAAATTTTTGTAGAAAGCAAGTGCCAATTTCTTCAAGAGTCAATACCAAGAGTAGCCTTATCAAGGCTATTTAACCATTGTTTCGCGGTACCAATCAAAGAAAAAGGAAATAAGACCCATCGAATTTGGTCTTGAGTCACTCCAATTTGAGAAATCGCATCACAATAGTCACAAAAAGTCTCCATGTGAGAATGAGGGTCTTCACTAGGCATCCCCCCAAATTGGCTTCTTTCGACTAATTGGATAAATGCGGATTTTGCAATGAAATTACCGGTCAAATGTTGTGGTGTGGGAGTACCATTTGGTAGGTTCTCCTCGGTTGGTACGGAATATGATGAAAATTTAGGCATTGTGGGTGGTTGATTTTGTATTGGGTTCTCCTCTCCTTCTCTTGCAAAAGGGTTGATGAACTCAATGTTATTTGGTTGAATATCCACAACCTCACCAATACCTCTCAAAGTATTTCTAGCAAGTCTTCTATTGTTGGTCAAAGTTCTTTCAATTTCGTGATCAATGGGTAACAAGTTACCTTGTGATCTTCTAGACATGCAAAATATCAAACAACTTGAAAACAATTAGAACAAACCTTGAGGAGTTTTACTTCCCCAAGGCAAAGAAAGACACAACTAAGAACAATAAAAGAAAATCAAATCAAGTTAATACCGTCCCCAGCAACGGCGCCATTTTTGGTTCGTCGGTTTTGTTACTCGTCGTCAAAAGTTACCTAGACCAAAACAATATTTATAACTTCACAAACTACTCTACTATTAGTAAAGAGGTAAGTAAAGGTCGGATCCCAAGGGACGGGAATTGATGTAGGATTTTTGATTGCAAATGGTCGTGTCTAAGGGTGTCACAATTTGGGTTGAGATAAGAGATCACTAAACTAAATAACAATGTAAATAAACAAGCAAGATGATTAAAATGAGATGTAAACAATTGATTAAAAGAACTAGGATGTCATGGGTTCATAGGGGATACATGGGAATTGATCATACAAACATATTCTCAAATTATAAGCAAGCAATTATTGTTGTGATAGGATCGAGTTAGTTTATATCTTACAATCCTAGAAGGTTTGGGTCCCGGAGCCGAATCGATTAGATTGTACAACACCTACAAGTCGACTTAATCCTCCCTACTCAACTATATGCATGGTCTAATGAGACTCGAGTTGGTTTATGTCTTACAACTCTCATTGAATAGGTAAGTGATGGGTAAAAAATGCAAGGATTCATAGGCTCGCATTTCATCAAACATAACATGTGCATAAGTTGAGATCACAACAAGCAAGCAAATAAATTATGTGAACATATTAGATTAAGCATGAATCATCCCCCATGTTGGTTTCCCTTAATTCCCCATTAACCCTAGTTATAAGACTACTCACCCATTATCAAGTTTAACATGCTAACAAGGTTGTCAATCATATTAACAAGGCAAAACATGATGAATGAATGGAAATGATTAACAATAATTAAAACAAGGATTAAGAGAGAATTATACCTAAAGATGATTCCAAAATAATAAGCAAAGAATAATAGAAGTACTTGATGATTGATGGAAGGTTGTCAATCTCCCAATAATACCCAAATAATCTTCAATTACCCAAAATAAATGATGAACAATAGAGAAATTAAGGAAATAAGATTTGTATTAAAGCTTAATTAAGAGTTGATTACAAGAATAAGATGAGATTAAAATTGGATTAGAATAATCTAAAAAGAGCATAAGAAGGATATGATAATCTAATTAGTACAATGGGGTATTTATACTAAGGATTAGGTACATAAATTAGGGTTACTAAGGGCTTAAATGACGATTAAGACCCTTAAGAAAAGTTGAGGAAGTGCTCCTCTCGAAGGAGATGCTCATCTCCGCTTCGCTAGTCTTCATAGAATATGCTCATCCCGAGCGGCTTGAGGGAGGGACGGCCTGTACTGGAGAGGAATCTGAGCGGCTTGCTGAGAGTGACGATCGTATTAAGAGGGTCCAGGACGAGCGGATTGGTCACGGGACGCTCGGATTGTAGCAGGCCAGGACGCTCGTCCCGTGCACTGCGACGCCCGGATTGTTAGCCAGTCAGCTTCTCTTCTTTTCTTTCTCCAACAATCCTCAAGGATCTTGTTGGAGATGCAAGGATCTTCTCATCATTGCCCATTTACTTCATTATTTACATAGGCCTTCTAGTCTTGTCTTCACTTTGATGCTTGGTCATTAGATTCGATCAATTTAGCTCCATTTTGCCATGAAAATGCAAGGTTCTTACTCCTTTCCTACCAAGGGATCAAAACCTCAAGGAAAATGCAAAACGAAAGACTAAAGAGAGTAAATGACCCAATTATGCACTAAAAAGCATAGGAACGAGGCTAATTTGGGGACTAAATATGCTCTAAAATGAGTCACATCATATATATTGATGTATCTCAGGGCACTGTTGATGTACCTAATAAATAATTTTGTGTATCTATGTTAGATACATTAAAATAGTGGTTAGACACAAAACAATTTTGTGTAGATACATTAAAATAGATGGGAAATTAAAGAAGGGGAGGTGATGAGGTCGTGAGATTGACTGGTTTCCGGCAAAGGAGAGGGCGGTGAGACTGAAAATGAATTCAAATAAAATCAGGTCCGTCGCCATTGGAAGCATCACGCCGATGATTCAGGCTATACTTTCGGCGATGCTCGGATTGCTCGCCAGTGGTGATTGAGGACAGCAAACCGGTGTTAAAGGAAAGGGTAAGAGAAAGAATTAAATACATTTTTGAAGTTGTGCGACCGGTGGTGGTTTAGCGTGTCTCTAGTGGTGGTGTACGAATGTACGGACGGTGGTGGCTTGCCGAAACTTTGGCTCCGGTGACACTGTGTGAGTAAGAGAAGAGCGTGGGGTTTTAAATTTTATTGGTGATGTGTTTAATCTAAGGGTTACCTATGCGTTCTTACCGTTTTCACTGAGTGATCGTTCTCACCGGATCCTAAATCTATCTATCTATCTATATATATATATATATATATATATATATATATATATATATATATATATATATATATATATATATATATATATATATATATATAGGCAAGATCCGGTGAGTCCACCTATATTTTTGAGTCCTATGAGTCCACTTATGTATCACATACTGTACACAAGAATATCACGAATAATGAAAACTACTATTATAATGAAAACTACTATAATGTTCACGAATAATGAAAACTACCAGACACATGCCTATCTTCGACCAAACAAGATTAGTTCCCCGCCCTTTCTGTCACGTGTTGCGTCATTTATGGTTGGAGGATGGGGGTTTATACAAGGAGAGGTTTGTGAAGTCGACACACAATGTAATGATAAAGGCGGTGATGATGAGTGTAAGAAGGTGGCGGAGAAGGTGAAGAAAGGGAAGGGGAAGAAGAAAAAAATGGTGGAGAGAGTTGAGACGGCGTCGTTTAGGCAGAATGAAGAAGAAGTTGATGCAAAAGCGGATGATTTTATTAACAGGTTTAAACAACAGTTGAAATTGCAGCGCTTTGAATCTTTGATTTGTTACAGAAGTGCTTAATTTGATAATTAGGGAATGATGAACGCTTCTTTTAATTTTCGTGATTTTAGATTAGATGTTTTAGTTTTGTTGTAACAAAGTTTCTGCTGTATTACTATTGTTATGTTCGTTATGTAAGCTTAGCTAGATAACTCTATTCATAAAATTAAGATCTGCATGTATTTCAGGATTTGTGCATTGACATAGTAGTTGTTTGAATTTCGTTTAATCATATAAACATAAACATGTATTAAGATCAGCATGTATTTCTTTTGTTTTGTAACTGATACTCATGATATTTTGATTGGTGGACAAGATGGCTGACAATGAAGATGGTGAAAGGCGGAGTGAAAGGCAGAGTTAGGTTCAGTGGTGTGATATTGTATAGTATCACCCGTTATATTGTTTAGTACAACCAGTGATATTGTTTATTGCAAGGTGTGATATTGTTTTGTAAAACTTGTGATACTCTTTTACTGGACTAACAGACTCATATACAATATCACATGTTATACTAAACAATATCATATGTCAGACTCAAAAAAAAAAAATCCATAATTTTTTTTTATTCGTAAAAAAAATCGTGATATTTTTGTGAAGAGCGTGTGATACATAAGTGGACTTATGGGACTCAAAAAGATAGGGTGGACTCATGTGATCCTAATTCTATATATATATATATATATATATATATATATATATATATATATATATATATAAAAGAGAGAGAGAGAGAGAGAGAGAGAGAGATTTGGGATCCGGTGAGAACCGTGAGAACTCCACCATACGGATATTTTTTCTAAAAAATAACGACATATTTGGATTCGGCATAAAATTTTATGCCTAGATAACATTTTATTAATTTTCATGCACCTACTACTCATTTTTCATGTAATTAACAATTTTCACGCACCTAGAACTCGTTTTCGTGCACCTAGAGCCTGCTATTTTCATGCACCTAGTAATCATTTTCATGCATGTCACAATTTTCATGCACCTAGTATTCGTTTTCGTGCATCTATAGCCATTTTTTTTTTTTTTTGCAAAAGATTATCATTTCATTTCAATGAAGAAACAAATTACAAGTAATTTTTTGCAAGGATATCACACTAGAAAATTGCCTAAGCCAAAACTTAAGCAAAGCCATGCTCTAACAAGTGAGCACCTACAAGAATCAGACTAAGCACTAAGTTGCGAAACAAAATTGGAAAATCTGGGACTCATATACAAACGGACTGCAACAGTATACTTAACTCTGTTCACCACTGCTTGAACTGTGCCTTCTTGATTCATGAAGATGCGCCTATTTCTCTCCATCCAAATGCCATAAGTAGCAGCAGCTAAAGTAGTTCTAAACCAAGCTGCTACCCATCCATGTTGGGAACCATAACTCCAATGCATGAGATCAAGTAAATCTAAATGACTAAGAGTTAAATGCTGCCACTGAACCAAATCTGACCAGACTGCTTTAGAAAAAGGGCATCTGAAAAACAAGTGCTGGTGAGTGTCCAAATCTTGCTTACAAAGACTACACCTCCTAGCAAGTTGGAAACCTCTTTGCTGAAGATTATCAACTGTTGCCAACTTTCTTTGAGCAGCAAGGAGAGCAGTCACCCTATGACTAGGGACAATGCTTTGATGAAAGAACACAGAAAACCAGTCCTCTTGCTGAGGAGCATCAAGCAAAAACTCATAAACTTTGCTGATAGTGAGCTTACCACCTGCAACCCAAGAGTTTAACATGGCCTCTGCAGCTTGGGGAGATCCAGTTTTGATGAGAAAGATACTCCTGGCAGCCAAAATTCCTTTGAAGCTAGAATAAAACTGATCTTTAGAAGTAAGGGACCAAATGGTATCAGTTTTCAGAACATATTTCTTATGCCAGTTAACCCACAGACTATTGGAACCATTAGAGAACTTCCAAATCCAGTTGATCAATAAAGCTATATTCCAAACTTGCACATTCTTTATGTTAAAACCACCTTTATGCCAAGGAGCACAAATAGTATTCCAACTTTTAAACTGCATTTTTCTGTCCCCTTCCTTAATGCCCCAGAAAAAATTCCTACTTAAGTGATTGACCTGATGTAACACATGTTTAGGCAAAAGAACACTAGAACACCAATAATTCTCAATGCCAAAGATGACTGCATCCAAAAGTTGAGCCTTACCAGCATAAGTAAGAGACTTAGCTGACCAATGCTGCAACTTGGTCTGGATCTTAAGAATCAAAGAATCAAACATACTCACTGAATACCTAGAAGTACCAAGGGGCAACCCCAGATAACGAAAGGGAAAGCTTCCTTCAGAAAAACCTGTGGAAGTCAAAATAGCAGCTCTAACCTCCGGATGCATCTATAGCCATTTTAGTATACCTAATTGTATTTATGTACATTAAGTTTATATTTTGTTAATAAAATCAAAAAATTTTGTTTAGCTATACTAAAAATGTGTTGGAATAAACTAAACTACGGGTAAATGATTCATCAAAACTTGTTCTAGGTGCGTGAAAATTGTTACATGCATGAAAATGATTGTGTTTTGATTGGTGAGCTTAGACGACAAAGTTACATGCATGAAAACAATTTTCCTGAGATTATAAATAGTTTTTAATTGGTGAGCTTAGACGACAAAGTTTGAACGAATCATTTTCATCCTTTATCCTCAGTTGATGGTATCCCGACCTCAAATCGATTTTGGAGAATACCCCAGCTCCACTCAATTGATCAAAGAGATCATGAATACGTGGTAGAGGATATCTATTCTTAACCGTGACATTGTTCAACTCTCTGTAATCAATGCAAAGTCTCAAACTCCCATCTTTCTTCTTTATGAATAGAACTGGTGCACCCCAAGGTGATAACACTTGGTCTGATATACCCCTTGTCAAGCAACTCTTCTAGCTGTTTCTTCAACTCTTCCAATTCTTTAGGTCCCATGCGGTAGGGAGCCTTAGAGATAGGTCCCGTACCAGGCCATAACTCCACCTTGAAATCTAGGTCCCTCTTCGGTGGTAACCCATAAATCTCCTCAGGAAATACATCATTGAACTTATTCACCACAACTATGTCGATCGCGCCCGGTGTCTCAACACTCCTGTCCCGTACGTGGCATAAGATCATTGGACATCCCTTTCTTCAGTAAGACTTTAAGGTAGTTGTCGATATAAGCTTTACTCTTGGTTTCACTACAAATCCCTTATATGACACTCTAACTCCTTTAGGTCCCTTAATAGACACTTTCTTCTGGTGACAGTCAATATGGGCTTTATATGCACTCAGCCAATCCATCCCAAGTATAATCTTAAACACCCCCCCCCCCCCCCAAAGGAAAGTCTATAAGGTTAGCCAAAAACATAACTTCCCCAATCAGGACTGACACATCTTTATACACTTTTCGACACTTGACTGACTTTCCCGAAGGTATTAAAACATTATCTATTGTCTCTTCCTAATTAATTAACTCAAGGGTCCTAGCATGTTCACTAGATATAAAAGAATGGGTTGCCCCCGAGTCGAACAAAACAAAATAAGGTATGGATTTAACTAGAAATGTACCAGTAAACACATGAGCATCATTCTCCGCGGCTTCTTTTCCCATCATAAACAGTTTGCCAGTTGATTTACCATCATTCTAAACCGTACTAGCCGAAGCAGTTGGCTTAGCACTACTAGCTTGGTTTCCTCCATTTCCTGATTTATGATATGATCCTCCATTATAGCGGTTTTGATTGTTGTTGTAATTATTGTAACTCCGCTGATTATTGTACTGGCCCGAGGGCCTGTTACTTGCATAACTCGGCGCTGTCATGCGATAACCACCCAGAGCTCCTCCTCCAATCCCATTATGTGGTGCACTCGAAAGACTGATGACCCATCTTCTGATAGTTGTAGCAATGCCAAGTACGAATAGATCCTTGGCTTTGATTCCCGATCGCATGCTTGTTGTTGTACCCCTTTGACTGGCTCCCTCCTCCAGCTGAATATGATTTGAACTGATTGTACTGTGGCTTCTTACTTGTCGCGCCACCCTCACTGGTAGTTTTCACCCTTCTCTTTTCCCCCCTTTCCTTTTTATCTTCCTTAAGCTTATCGGCTATCCTTTCTGCGTTACCAGCTCTCTGGTATACCTCTTCAACAGTAGTTGGCTCCCCAGCTACGAGCCTCTTCTTAATCTCTATGGATAGCCCCTTCTCAAATTTAATAGCTAACATCTCCATCCCCATATTCAGATCGCTTACATACTATGTCAACTCCCGAAAGCGGTTGTGGTATTTCTCCACTGTCATCTTTTCAGTCATCTTAAAAGTATGAAATTTCGACCTCATCCTGCTGCAAATATGTTCAGGTACAAAGGTGTTCCTTAGAAGCAACTTGATGTTTTCCCAAGGAATATAAGCTTCCCCCATTTCCTTGTAATCATCTCTCATCCCTTCCTTATTTCTGCTCCACCAAAGCCTTGCCTTCCCTTTCAAATAATGAGCCACCTGATCCACTTGAAGTTCAGCTGGGCAATTCAACAACTCGAATAAATCGTCGAATTCCCTACACCAGTCCCCTAATTGCGAAGGTTCACCTAACCCGTCATATTTAGTAGGCATATGACGATCTACAATCGAGCTCATCTTTGCTGCATCCACAGCTGTTGCTTTCTTCGTGTTTCTCAACGCCTCTTGCAGCATTTCATTCATTTGAATAAATCTGTCGACCTCCTCTTGTGACATGGTTGTAGGTTGCGATTTCTTTGGAGGCATACTTTTGTTTCTATAACATTAACAAACATAAGCTTTCGCTTATTAGACTATCTCCTATAGTAGGGAAATAAAGCTGCCATATTACTCTCATCTTGGTGTATAAATTATATATAAATGGGTAAAACAGTCAAGCATTCATCATATCATAAGACAGAATTACCTAATTGCGTTAAAATATACGAAAATCCTCCCTAACGTACTGATGGTCGATCGACATGCTCTATAGGTCGATCGACCACCAGTTGATGTCGTTCGACTAGACCAATCGACACAGGAGCTAAATCAAAACTTTCAGAGTCTGGTCGATCGACATATAAGCTTAATCGATCGACTCGTAGCAATATCCACTCCTATTTCGATTGACATTAGTATTACGTTAGACTTATCTATTATTCGTCCGGCATCAATTCACATACGCAAACCCGAAAATAAAATTCACGCTTTTACTTACGCACCCATTTCACAAAATAATTCATCATCTTCACAATTTCCACATTATATAATTTCGTTCATTAATTCTCATTATTCGTTCTTCTCAGTTTCATAACCATACTATCCTCCTTCATAATCTTAACTTATACTTATAAATACCAACTTCTTTACTTGTTTCAACCCATAGATAACACATTATAGCAATTAAACACACACATCATCCACGCTAACTACCCATGCTCTCATCTCACCGTAGTGTCCGGTTCAAAGCTAATAGGGTCTTAGCTCAAGTTAAGGACGTCTCCCTAACCAAGCTATCTAGGGCTCCTACCAGTTCCGACCCAGGTTCATTTTTAATTGACACATCCTAGGTTCTTTCTTGTTCATTGGTTATGCCCTAGGATCGTAATTGCTCTGATACTGTAATACTACGGTTTTCTATGTCTATGGGTACTCTATCGAGTGGGGCTTACTTTGTCGAGTAAGTGAGTTTTTATACGAAATAGTAGGCTACCTTATGGGTACTCGATCGAGTACGTGTGACACTCGATCGAGTAAGGGGCACTCGATCGAGTAAGTAACTTACTCGATCGAGTAAGTTGGTATTACGGGCTGTTTTAGCCGGGTTTTGTTAATAATGTGTGATTAATATTTAAGGGTTTCGTCATATTTCTTAATCACTTTTCACTTTTCTAAAAACCTTTCAAAGAGAGAAAAGAGTACGTAGCTTCATTCTTCGCGTTGTTAACAAATCCCAAAGGCTAGGGTTGTCGGATCGTCGTGTTCTTTACGCCGTTGAGATCGTCGTGTCAAGGGTAAGATTCTTGCATAATTTTTGTAATGTTTTCGTTGAGTTTGTTTAAAGCCCTAATTGGGTAGATTAGGGGTTTGGGAGAATAATGTTGTTTAGAAGATGATTGTATGAATATATGTGGTTATAGGAGGAGATTTTGTAGAGGAGCATTTTTTATTAGCTGCTTGTGACGGTCTTTTGGTTGCTTATTCCAGGTAGGGTTTCCTACTCAGTTATTGGTTACATATATGTTGGTTGATTGATTGTTGGTGGTTCTTGATTAATAACATTTATCTATATCGTATTGGAATTGGTGATTGTGATTTTATAGTTGGCTGTGATTGTTTGTCTGTGGTTCTCGAGGTGCGTCCTCAGCTAATTGGAGTCACTTGCGGGAGTGGCTTCACGCCCTTGATTCGACCTCTGTGGAACCCGCCACAGGGGGGATGTGCACATTAAGGAACATGGGTTATCGCTCGAATGAGATGAGCGGGGCTTAGGTGGGAACGGCTGCGGTCCCCCACTGGCGGTGTGGAATACTTGTTGCGACGGGTATTCTGGCAGGACTACACACTTTAGTGTGTAGTCAGGTGTGTAGAGTTATGTTGGAGAATTGGATGATTGTGTACTATTTCTGTTGTATTGCTTTTATGTAATCAGTAACTGACCCCGTTTAAATGTTTTGAAAACTGTGGTGATCCATTCGGGGGTGGTGAGCAGTTATTGAACAGGTATGAGATGGACGCGCATGGATAGCTGGGTTGAGTCGTCACGTGATGTCTAGAAGTCTTCTGCCATGTCATTGAACATTTATTTATTTAGTTGGTTTGACAGTTTTGGGAAAACAGTTGTATTTTCTTTAACAGTTTTGGTTTTGGACATGTATCGCTTTAAATTTACTTAATAAAGTATGTTTCTTTATTGTCTATTTGATATACATTGCCCCGGGTAACCGAGATGGTAGCATTCACATACATTGGGTGGTCCTGGTAAGGCACTTAGTGTATGGGGGTGTTACAGATACCACTTTGTAACACCCCCGTTTAGGAAGGAGCCTGACCAAGGCATTCCCGACTAAATGAGAGCGTTACTATCCTTGAATGACCGAGGTAGTATTATACAAAGTAAAAACAAACCACAAGTACTTTAATAAATAACTTCTGTTAACTTAAATACTTGCCAACACGGCTTACAACTCTAACTCAAAATAAAGATATGTAACTGAGTTTACATCTTATTAAACCGAAAGCAAAACTAATGTTTAAAAGACTCGTGAGAACTAGTCTCAGCTCCATAAAGTCAGGTCCGTCCATTTCCCCAAATCACAGCATCCAAGACCGCTACTAACTTGTACCTGTTTTATTGACTGCTCCCCATTCAATCGAAAATTATTGAATGGATCAACACAGGACACCCGGAAATTGGTGACAATTGACATAAGACATAAAAACGTCAACCACTGGCTGAGTAGGGATAAAATGACGGAAATTAACTGACCAACAATAGAATAACATTAATTATTATCTGCGATATCAAAAGAAATAACAAACATTGGAATATATATGCCAGTCTCCCGTCTTATACGGACCAACTGTCTCACTTGTCAGCAAGTATGGCACAACTCCCTTAACACCGTGCTCCTCTCATCTGATCCTGGCAAAACTTCCTTAACACCGTGCCTCATTCAAATACATGATATCCATAAGCACACCCAATTATATAAGCGGCTTTCAATTAATAGAAAATAATTACTTCCAATAGATAAACATCAACGCTTTCAATTTAATTCACAACATCGGACCTGTCGATCGACAGTTACCCTCTGTCGTTCGACTGCAGTATCCATTGTCTATCGACCTATGCTGAGTGTCGATCGACCACATGTACATGTGTCATTAGACACTCATCATCACGGCAGCAACTCTTTCAAAATAACAATCATATGACAATTCCATTTCACTATATGACTAAATACAATTACCAAGGTGAGTAGGGAAATCCCTACCTGTAACAATTCCGCTAAAGCAATAGCAAAAGATGCGTTAAAACCGCTCCTCTACGAATCCGCTCCCTATAATGATTATAGCAATAAATCAATAACACATCACACCGGTACAGAATTAACGAACAAACCCCAATTCCCTCGTTCTCTACTGGTCCGAGTAAAACTATGGACAAGACTCAATTCATCGTTCAAAAGAAGCGATACTTAAATGATCCCCTCATCTCGACTAGGGCACAAAAATACTACATAATAATTAAGCAATACTAGAACTTACAAGTCTAGGGATGTGAATTATACGAACTAGGACTCGAATCCCGCGTCCCCTCTTCTCCTTCTTCACTTAGCTCCAATAGATACAGGATGTCGATGTTTGTGTTTTTGATTTAAAACTGCTAAAAGGGTTTATGAGTGATGGAGTGGGGTTTATACATTATTAGGATTAAATAGAATTGGATTAGGAGGAAATTAAAATAAAACAACCCAAGCCCATAAGTATTCCTATATATAGCATGTCGATCGACCTATCTTACATGTCGATCGACACACCTTGTCGATAGACTTCATTCATTCAACACAGACCACTACTAAACACGCCTCAGCCCCTGTCGATCAACCAGACCTCTTGTCGATAGACATTGCCAATACACGAGGTTACAAAACATAAAATAAGCTCATATACTAAGACACCTATACTTAAACATGACCGTATTACTCATAAATACGAGGGTATTACAGTCTTCCCCCTTAAAATGAACTTCGTCCCGAAGTGCACAAACCCAACATCCAAAACAAAACTTTCATATGGGAATAATAACATAGATGATAACATAATAAAACTTGGTTGGCTAGCTCGCGAAATCCCATAATAAAACTTGGTTTGTGACAGACACAGAAAGGTCAGTTTCAATAAATGAATATAGTGTGACTCAACTCAAAGTGTGTGAGCCTGCAACATAGCTATAACATGAATGAGACGCTATCAAACGACCACCAATCCAGTACCGGGACACGCCCAGACATACCGATAACCAAAGTGGTACCGGGACACGCCCAGACATATCAACAATCACAAATAGGTACCGGGACACGCCCAAACGTATCGGGTCCGGAAGCCAACCAGATCCCCTACTAGACGTCGTGTCTCAACCACACGAGTCCCTCCATAACTCAAGCCATTAATTTGCACATCCCTCTTTGTTCCGATGAAAGATACTTGGACCAGGATATAGTTATATTTGGTTTATATAAAGCATGTGGTTCGGTTACATGGGGTGCCTAAGGATATAGTGTCAGATCGAGATGCGAGATTCATATCACGGTTTTGGCGAGAGTTGCAGGATCTGATGGGAACTATCTTAAAGATGAGTACTGCTTTTCATCCTGCAACAGATTGGCAGAGAGAGAGGACTATCAAGACCTTGGAGGATATGTTACGAGCTTATGTGATGGAGCTTGGTGGTAGCTGGGAAGATAGATTTGATCTGATTGAGTTTTCCTATAACAACAGCTATCACACGAGTATTGGGATGGCACCGTTTGAGGCTTTGTATGGGAGGAGGTGTAGGAGTCCGATTTGCTGGGATGATAGAGCTGAGGCAGTGGTTATAGGACCACAGATTGTACAGGATATGAAAGAATTGGTTCAGCTGATTAGGCAGAAGATGAAAGCGGCCCAGGATCGATAAAAGAGTTATGCAGACTTACATCGTCGTGACATAGAGTTTCAGGTTGGGGACAAGGTTCTTTTGAAAGTTTCTCCTATGTGTGGGGTTATGAGTTTTGGTAAGAAAGGGAAGCTGAGCCAGAAGTTTATCGAACCGTATGAGATTTTGGATCGTGTGGGAGAGGTTGCTTACCGGTTTGCGTTACCAGCGGCTTTGGATAGGGTGCATAATGTGTTTCATGTGTCTTAGTTACGGAAGTATGTGAGCGACCCTTCACATGTGCCAGAGGTGGAGAACATAGAGTGGGATGAGTCCTTATATTATTTTGAGATACCAAAACAGAATCTTGATCGCAAGGTTCGAAAAACTAGGAATGGGGAAATAGTGTTGCTTAAGGTTCTATGGTCTAATCATGAGGTTGAGGAAGCTACTTGGGAGGCGGAAGAGGCCATGAGGGAGCAGTATCCGTCTCTTTTTGTTCAGGTATGTGTGGTTACGGGGACGTAACCATGTTTCTTTTAGGGGGTAGGAGGTGATTGCAAAAGGTTTTGGTATGGTTTATGTTAGTCTTGGTACAGTCAGTAGTTGCTTTGAGTCGGTTTGAGTTTTGGTTGGGAGTTTTGTTTTGAGTTTTTAGTTGCGTTGTTGTGTGTGGTTGAGTTAGTATGTTTTGTTTTTGTGTTTGGGTTGAACTTCGGGGACGAAGTTCTTTTTAAGGAGGGAAGACTGTAAATACTACGGTTTTCTATGTCTATGGGTACTCTATCAAGTGGGGCTTACTCTGTCGAGTAAGTATGTTTGGTTTACGAAACAGTAGTCTGCCTGATGGGTACTCGATCGAGTATGTGTGACACTATATCGAGTAAGGGGCACTCGATCGAGTAAGTCACTTACTCGATCGAGTAAGTTGGTTATGCGGACGTATTGCTGGTTCAACTCAAGGGCCTTGGGCAGTAGCAGGGGATTTTAATTGTGTGCTTAATGCTGATGAGAGGATTGGTGGTTCTTTTTCCGTGTCCGATCTTGAGCCTTTCTGAATTGTATTCACCAAAGTGTGAATTGCTAGATAGCCCCGCAATGGGAGCAACGTACACCTGGAATAATAAACAATGCCCTGCAGATAGGGTGTACAGTAAGCTGGATAGATGGCTTATAAACCAGGAGTGGCAAAATTCTTTCCCTGATTTGATTGCTCAATTTCTCCCTGAGGGTCTTTTTGATCACACTCC
This sequence comes from Silene latifolia, assembly GCF_048544455.1. Taxonomy (NCBI): domain Eukaryota; kingdom Viridiplantae; phylum Streptophyta; class Magnoliopsida; order Caryophyllales; family Caryophyllaceae; genus Silene; species Silene latifolia. The sequence continues at coordinate 89,934,289 of NC_133529.1, forward strand.
TTGTTTGGTAAGCAATGGTAGTCAGCAGAATGCTAAGGTTAGGCCTTTTAAGTATTTCAATATGTGGAGTAGGGCTTCTAACTTTCAAGAGGTGGTGCAAGAAGGATGGCAATGTCATAATACAGGCACCAAAATGTTTGAGTTAGTGAAGAAGTTAAAAAATCTAAAACCTTTCCTAAGAGGACTAAACAAGTCTCAATTTTCTGATATTGAGAAGAATGCAGATATAGCTCTTACCAGGCTATCTCGGGTGCAACAGAATTGGGAGTGAGACCTAATGATCCCGCTCTTATCACCCAGGAATGTCGTTAAGGGAGGAGTATAGGAATCTAGCCGAGGGCTCAGCAGACTTCCTGTCACGAAGTCTAAAATAAAATGGAGCAAATGAAGGGGACTCCAACACCGCTTACTTTCATGGGGTTTTAAGAACTAGAAGAAGACAGAATCAGGTGCTTCAAATTGCAGATCAACATGGAGATATTCATGTAACTCCTAGTGGGATTCAGAATAGCTTCATTCAATTTTACACTGAGTTACTTGGGAGGAGCAATCCTATTGTGGCAGTTAGTAAGACAGTTATGAGTTATGGGAACAAATGTGAAGCAAACCACATTCAGCAGCTGATGAGTCCTGTGACTAATGAGGAGATTAAAGAGGTGCTGTTTAGCATACCTAATGAGAAGGCTCCTGGACCGGATGGCTACTCTAGCCAGTTCTTCAAAGCTTGTTGGAATCAGATTGGTGGGGATTTTTGTGAGGCAATTCAGGAGTTCTTCAGAAATGGCCAATTATTGAAACAGTTGAATGCTACTAGCATTACACTCATTCCTAAAGTGACTAACCCAGCTACTGTAATGCAGTTTCGCCCAATTGCCTGCTGCAATGTGGTATACAAATGCATATCCAAAATTCTTTGTTCCAGGCTGGCTACAGTCCTTCCTCATATCATCTCTCTCACTCAGGGAGGGTTCATTCAAGGCAGAAGCATCATGGAAAACATTCTCATCTGTCAAGATCTGGTGAGACTCTATGGGAGGAAGTCTGTATCCCCTAGATGTTTGTTTAAGATTGACCTTCAGAAGGCCTATGATTCTGTAGAATGGGAGTTTTTGTTTCAAATGATGATTGAGCTTAATATGCCAATGCCATTTATCAATCTTATCAAGGAGTGTGTGACTACTGCCACCTATACTTTGTCTCTGAATGGTGATTCTTTTGGGTGGTTCAAAGGGCAACGAGGTTTGAGACAAGGAGATCCACTCTCCCCTTTATTGTTTACCATCTGTATGGAATATCTTACCAGGCTTCTTGCTTACACTACTACTACTATGAATTTTAAATTCCACCCTCTTTGTAAAAGAATGAAACTGAGTAGTCTAATGTTTGCTGATGACCTTCTTCTATTTTGCAAAGGGGATATAGGCTCTATTATGGTGCTACTCAGAACTTTTGCCACTTTTTCCAAGGCTTCAGGCTTGCAGATGAGCAAAGGCAAATCAAATGTGTACTTCAATGGGGTGCCACCTGAAGTTAGAGCTGATATTGTCCAGGTTTCAGGCTGCATTGAAGGGACCCTCCCATTCAAATACTTAGGGGTGCCAATCAAACCATCTAAGTTAACTATCAAAGACTGTCAGCCTCTAATAGACAAGGTGTTAGAGAGAATCAGAATGTTGGGAACCAAAAAGCTATCATATGCAGGGAGGTTAATCCTGGTCAAAGCTGTGTTCAAGTCCTTACACACCTATTGGGCTTCTATTTTCATCTTGCCAAAAGGTGTCATTGCTAAGATTGAAGCCATATGTAGGAACTTCCTGTGGTGTGGAAGCTCTGAATACTTTAAGACACCTACAGTGGCATGGGATAAAATTTGTACTGGGAAAAGACAGGGAGGTCTGGGACTTAAGAATGAAATCATATGGAATAAAGCTGCAATTGGTAAGTTACTTTGGTGGATCCATGCTCACCCTAATAAACTTTGGGTTCAATGGATCCATAGCATATACATGAGAGGGACTACCTGGGATAGTTATCAGTGTCCTAATGCAGCAAGTTGGACGTGGAAGAAGGTTTGCAGATTGAAGATTGAGATGCAACCTGCTTACAGTCAGAATGAATGGAGCTCCTGCCCTGGTAAAGAGTATTCCATTGCTAAAGGGTATGCTTGGCTACATCACTCTATTCCTGATATAGAGTGGCATCATCAGGTTTGGAATAAGTGGACTGTCCCTAAACATTCTATTATAGCCTGGATGTACCATCATCGGGGGCTTAACACTAAGGACAAGCTTTTTAGACTCAACATTGCTAGTGATAATCTCTGTTGCATCTGTGGGAATGAGGAAGAAACCTTGCAGCATCTGTTTTTTAAATGCCCGATACAAAGAAGGCAGTGATGGCCTTGATCTGTGTTTGGATTGGTTACTCTTTGCCTGAAACTAGAGACCAGGATTGGAGGGGGAATGCTAGATTGTCCAGACTGAAAGTTGGAATTATTAATAGCATTCTGAATGCTGTTACTTATCACATTTGGAGGCAACGAAATGGCAGCAGACATGAGATGCAAATCCAAGCTCCAGCAGGTTGTCTGAAACTGATTCAGTTTGAAGTTCGAACTATAATTCAACAGCAAAGTAAGGGCACAATGCCAAGGAGAGATCGTAATTGGCTTGAGAAACTTATGTAATATGTAATTAGATCCATGGCTAGCTGATTATCATGTCAGCTTGAAATGTTGATGTATTTGGTGTTTGGTTTATTAATATATTTTTTACATTTACCAAAAAAAAAAAAGTTGGTTATGCGGATTGTTTTAGCCGGGTTTTGTTAATAACGCGTGATTAATATATAAAGTCTTCCGTGACTTTCTTTATCACTTTTCACCTTTTCTAAAACCTTTCAAAGAGAAAACAAGTTACGTTGCTTTCATTCATCGCGTTGCTATCAAATCCCAAAGGCTAAGGTTGTCGGATCGTCGTGTTCTTTACGCCGTTAAGTTCGTCACGTCGAGGGTAAGATCCTTGTATAGTTTTTATATTGTTTCGTTGATTTTGTTTAAAACCCTAATTGGGTAGATTGGGGGTTTTTGGGAGTATAATGTTTTTTTAGATGGTAATTGTATGTTATGTGATTATAGGAGGAGGTTTCGTAGAGGAGCATTATTGATTAGCTGCTTGTGACGGTCTCGTGATTGCTTATTTCAGGTAGGGTTTCCCTACTCGGTTATTGGTTACATAAGTGTGATGGTGATTGTGTTTATTGTTGATCTATAACATGTTGGGTTGGTGTTGGAGTTATTGTTGCATAATTGATTGTATAACTGTCTGTGGTTCTCGAGGTGCATCCTCGGCTGAGTGGAGTCACTTGCGGGAGTGGCTTTACGCCCTTGATTCGCCCTCTGTGGAACCTGCCACAAAGGGGATGTGCACATTAAGGAACATGGGTTATCGCTCGGATGAGATGAGCGGGCCATAGGTGGGAACGGCTGCGGTCCCCCACTGGCGGCGAGGAATATCTATTGCGATGGGTATTCTGGCAGGACTACACACTTTAGTGTGTAGTCAGGTGTATGGAGTTGTGACGGAGTTTGGGTAATGTGTATGTTGTATCTTATATTGTGTTTTGTGTAATCAGTAACTGGCCCCGTTTAAATGCTTTGAAAACTGTGGTGATCCATTCGGGGATGGTGAGCAGTTGTTGAGTAGGTATGAGATGGACGCGCATGGGATAGCTGGGTTGAGTCACTAGGAGATGTCTAGAAGTCTTCCGCTATGTCTTAAACGTTTATTTACTTTAGTTGGTTTATCTTTTTGGAACAGTTGTATTTTTATTTGACAGTTTTGGTTTGGACTTGTATTGCTTTAAACTTATTTAATAAATTACGTTCTTTTATGGTCCTTTAGATATACTTTGCCTCGGGTAACCGAGATGGTAGCATCCCCGTGCATTAGGTGGTCCTGGTAAGGCACTTTGTGTATGGGGGTGTTACAAGCGTAATATCTTATCACGCATCCCAAGATTCCTTTGCGGGTCCTAAAATATCTGGGTGTTACAATCTTCCCCCCTTGAAATGAACTTCGTCCCCGAAGTTCCCCTCACTCTCTCTTTTCACAATTATTCCTCAATCTTCTCTCAAGTCTCATTACCGGTTCTCATGTACTCCCTCGCCAATCTACTCTATGATAAAGTCCATTAAGATTCTTATTGTCATTATAACTCTTATTAACCACACATGTTTATTACTCATCCCAAAGTTCCTTGCTCAACTCTCATTACTTCCTCTAATTCCGTAATTTCTCTTTCCTTAATTTCCGAATTTTTACATTCACTCCCCCTAAAAGAGAACTTCGTCCCGAAGTTCAACTGTCAAACCTCATATTGTGCTCTCATATGCTCATTACCAATTCCACAAATGACTATGTTCCAGGTTCAACACTCTTTCTTACTTATTGCAAATCCGTAATCAAATCACATATAATCATAACTCCATCGATCTAATCCCACTCGACGAGCCTCCTAAACGTCAAAGCACAAGGTCCAGCTCACGGTTCGAAACTCTAATCTCATAATAACACTCCCAACTCATGTTGGTTATGTGAATACGTATCTATCACAGGTTATAACTCGATTATTATTACATATCTATATCACGTCAAATCTCATACACTTATATGTATGCACATCAATCACGAATATAAGGACTCCATGAAACAATCAAATAATGCAAAATTACTCGTTATGTGACTCAACCATGATCAACATTCCCATTTCTTAACATCATGCCACGCATTTACCGCGTCAAATCCACCACATGATTACACATGTGTTTCCACATCCGTTTCCGTCCATTATCAATACTTCCATTACTAGCATCAAAAGACTCTGATTATGCATTCAAGATTACTATGCGACACACGCACCATGACAAAGCTTCACATAATACGGACATTGTTATCATGCCTAAATGAACTCACGGCAATTAACGTGTATCCCACACAATCGTCACATCAGTCATCCAATTACACATGTCAATTAACAACTTTCATTTAAATTTCACTCTTAAATAGCAAAAGCCACAAAATATGGTCAAGCGTAAACAATTCATGAGGTCTTATCCACATGGGGTCAACATATTCATCCGACACGAACCAACCATTATAAACCGTGAAAATAAGGGTATCCACCAATATTTGGGTCGAGTATTGACGAAACAAAGGTCAAAGCAGACCACTCGGTCGAGTGTAGGAGGCCACTCGGCCGAGTAGGCAGCCACTCGGTTGAGTGCATAGTGCACTCGGTCGAGTGTCACCTGGGTAAAAGGTTTTCATCCTCAACTCGGTTCCGAACTTCCCTATTTCATCACACAAATGTTAATAGACTTTGATGGCGACTAATACACCATTAATTAACCAAATTTTAAACTACTCTTGGCCTATGGCTATCATTACTACAGAATTAAAATAAAATGTCCGAGACATACTGAAGCAAAAGGAGCCACGCCTAAACCATGCTTCCACCCGATTTTGATCATTCACGCAAAACGAGGTCCAAACTCTAAAATCCGTCTAAGAAGGCACGGTAATTTTTGTCATGTCTCAATTCTTTAATGAATTTGGAGACTTTTTGGCTAGGGAGTTTTATTTAAATAAGGATCCAAACTAAGATAAAGTCACAAGACAAAACCGAGTAACAAGTTTATCGGTTTTCAACAATCGACCTTAGTTCGCTTCCAAATGGTCCTATTCTTTCTAGTTAAATAAATCAAGACAATCCTAGGCTGAATAAGGGTTGGTTGGTCATCCAAGAGAGTCCAAGAGGGCTGTTTTATCATTTTCAAATGAAGATCAAAATGTCGCTTTCAAGGAAGGTCCAAATGTCGCTTTCACTCTTACATTTGTGTAAGGCTTGTCTAAGGGCTTTTGTTTGACTCTATGATGGCTACTCCAAGGCTCTTTTTCGGCTGGTATGAGGACCATTTGAAGCTTCCAAGGAGTCCAAATAATCATTGTCCTTATTAGTTTACTTTTCTTGTTTTTAGCATTTGTTTTTCAACTTGTGTAAGAACTTTGTGTAAGGCCTTGGGCCACTTTTGTACCGGTTTTCCTAGGTGCTTTTGAGCCGTTAGATGCTAGGTTAGATGGATGGCTAGGATTGCTTGGCTTGGCCTATAAAAACAAGGCTTTCCTCATGTAAAATTCAGATTGAGTGAATTAAAGAATGAGTAAGAAACCAAGTGTTTTCTTCATCAAAACCTATTCTTTTCTGAGTGCTTGAATAGTCCTCTTTGCTTAGTGCTTGAGGTTTGGGTAATTTCTTTGCTTAGTGCTTGAAATTTCCCTTAGGCTTAATCTAGTGGCTTAGTGCTTAGATTAAGTCATATCCCAATCACGCCTTTTACTCTATTCGATTGTAGATTTCAGGATTCCGTGGTGCCAAACAGTTTTGTCGACTGTTCGATTGCAGTCCTCAGAGTTTCTGTTCGGTTTTTAGTCCTTTTTATCACAATTAAACAGTTCAAATCACTGTCCAAATCGAGTCATATTTAATCAAATTCCGAGTCCTAAGAGTTTTACTTCAAATTGGTTATCAGAGCTTTAGTTAGTATGACACAATTCTATTGTTGTGTTAGTGTCAAGCCTTTGTGAGTTCATCATATGTCCTAACCACATCATAAACCACAAAATAGCCATGAGTAAAATGAGTGAAGAGAGATTGAGTGGTCTTGAACAAAAGTTTAATCGGCTAACAACAAATGTCGATTTGATCTTGCAATCCATGACCACATTGATGGCAAACATCCCTACACTACCAAGAGGAGGAAAAACACCACCACCACAACCACCACCAGGCAGAGGTAGATGCCGTGGGTTCATAGGGAGAAGAAGAGAACACGAGGTTGCTCAAGGTGTCAATGAAGGTGAGCCCAACTCGGATTCGGAAGATTCTATGGCCAAAGCTTTCCAACAAGAGCATACCAAAGATTTAAAGGTAATAATTCCTGATTTTTATGGTAGCTCAAACCCCGATGATTGGTTAGATTGGTTTGAGACCATGGGAAGAATCTTTGAGTTTAAAGATTATTCGGATAGCAAATCTTTCAAAGTTGCAATCTTGAAACTCAAAGGCCATGCTTTTCTTTGTTATGAGAACTTAAAATTTCAAAGGAGAAGAGATGCTAAGGAACCTATTAAATCTTGGTCTAAGTTGAAGGAGAAGCTTATGAGAAAGTTTGTGCCTAGAAACTACAGCCGAAACATGTCTACCACCCCAAAATGGTCGTCCAAAATAGTCCCTCATAAACCCCGACCCAAAACCGAAATGAATGAGCCTATCACCACAAAATTGTCCTCCAAAACAGTCCCCCACAAGGTTCAAACCGTGACCAAGGTTGTTAAACCAAACCCTCTAAACGAAATCACAACTCTTAACAAGGGTAAGGCAACCGAAACCTCACAAAAAAAGGTCACCACCCTAAAAAAATGTTGTCAATGTCAAGGCTTTGGTCACTTTGTTAAAGAATGCCCAACAAAGAAAGCCCTTAACACATTTGAGTTAGTGCATTGGGGTGATGATGAGATCCTTGTGTTTAATAAGGATGTGGAAGAAATGGGTCATGAGGAAAAGGGTGATGATTTGGCGGAAACGGGTATGGGTCTTGGCTTAGTTACTTGGAAAGCATCTACTAATCACATTGAGAGGCTAAATCAAGAGGTGAGTGGTATGGAGAGTGTCCATGTTTTCCCTACCAAAGGTATGTCCGAAGAGCAAGAGACACCACTCCCTACCAAAGTTCAAAGATTGATCAAACTCTATGAAGATGTCTCACCAAGTACCACCATGGAGTTGATGACCGAGGTCCCTAAACCTCATTTGGGTAGCCGTGATATATACAAATCCGATGGCAAGGTAGGAGAATGCCCACTTAAACCAAGCAAGCTCACGTGGAACGATTCTAAGGGACGAGTTAAAGGGAAGCCGTTCACCAATGATCAAACCGAGGGAACTTTCAATGGTTTGCAATGTGATTATCCTACTTTCTCTATTCCAAATTTTACTAATTCATTTGAGATTGAAAGTGAAGCTAGTAGCATTGACAAGATGGCTGTCCTAATGCAAGAAATCATGCTAAATGTTTGCTCTAGCAAAGGATGTCATGTTGGTAAAGAGCAAGTCAAGGAGAGGTTCTCAATCCATGATCAAACCGAGAAGGACAATGGGACTTGCGAGGAAAGGTCCAAGAGTCCTTTGCAAACCAAAGTATTTGATCCCGGAGATCCCATGTGGACACATTTCAACAAGGGAAGGGTCGTTAAGCAAAGAAAAGAATGGTCCATGGCAAGTGGAAGAGGTCCTCTCAAGCTCACCGAACTCAAGCAAATTGTTTTCATGTTAGAGTTCTCTGCAAGAATTAGACAGTCCTCTCGACCGTCTAATTCTCCCTTGTCCGTCCAAAATTTCAGTCCTTATTTCACAAACAGACAGTCCATTGCGCTGTCCAGTTTCGACTCCTTGTCCGAAAACCCGAGTCCTAGTTCAATTGGGTTGATTCTTTTGGGCATCCGTGTCATCTTTGATGTTGGGGACTTAAGTCAATACTATGAGAAGGTCAAGGATGGTGATGTCGAGGACTTGAGGACAAGTCCTTTTCAAGAGGGAGAGTTTGAAGCAAAAGGAGCCACGCCTAAACCATGCTTCCACCCGATTTTGATCATTCACGCAAAACGAGGTCCAAACTCCAAAATCCGTCTAAGAAGGCACTGTAATTTTTGTCATGTCTCAATTCTTTAATGAATTTGGAGACTTTTTGGCTAGGGTGTTTTATTTAAATAAGGATCCGAACTAAGATAAAGTCACAAGACAAAACCGAGTAACAAGTTTATCGGTTTTCAACAATCGACCTTAGTTTGCTTCCAAATGGTCCTATTCTTTCTAGTTAAATAAATCAAGACAATCCTAGGCTGAATAAGGGTTGGTTGGTCGTCCAAGAGAGTCCAAGAGGGATGTTTTATCATTTTCAAATGAAGATCAAAATGTCGCTTTCAAGGAAGGTCCAAATGTCGCTTTCACTCTTACATTTGTGTAAGGCTTGTGTAAAGGCTTTTGTTTGACTCTATGATGGCTACTCCAAGGCTCTTTTTTGGCTGGTATGAGGACCATTTGAAGCTTCCAAGGAGTCCAAATAATCATTGTCCTTATTAGTTTACTTTTCTTGTTTTTAGCATTTGTTTTTCAACTTGTGTAAGAACTTTGTGTAAGGCCTTGGGCCACTTTTGTACCGGTTTTCCTAGGTGCTTTTGAGCCGTTAGATGCTAGGTTAGATGGATGGCTAGGATTTCTTGGCTTTGGCCAATAAAAACAAGGCTTTCCTCATGTAAAATTCAGATTGAGTGAATTAAAGAATGAGTAAGAAACCAAGTGTTTTCTTCATCAAAACCTATTCTTTGCTGAGTGCTTGAATAGTCCTCTTTGCTTAGTGCTTGAGGTTTGGGTAATTTCTTTGCTTAGTGCTTGAAATTTCCCTTAGGCTTAATCTAGTGGCTTAGTGCTTAGATTAAGTCATATCCCAATCACGCCTTTTACTCTATTCGATTGTAGAGTTCAGGATTCCGTGGTGCCAAACAGTTCTGTCGACTGTTCGATTGCAGTCCTCAGAGTTTCTGTTCGGTTTTTAGTCCTTTTTATCACAATTAAACAGTTCAAATCACTGTCCAAATCGAGTCATATTTAATCAAATTCCGAGTCCTAAGAGTTTTACTTCACATACTACCGTCACAAACATACTATTTCATAGTTCTTCTCGCAACCATTCTACCTCCTCCCCTACACCCAGCGACGGTATCGCCATACCGTCACCAACAACCGCAATAATCACATCGATATCCACCACACCTACACTATCTCATGGACACGGCCTAACCATTCATTATTCTCAAGGAATATTACAACATCATTACTCAATTAAGCACTACAACACGGTCACGATGTACACCGTGGGCGTTCCACTTGACGATTGGGAGGCAACTTTACAAACAACATCTATACTACTGCTCATGGGCCGGAACCCTGCCCAACTACTTTCACACTTCATGCATACACACTTAGCTTAAGTGGCCATACTATATAACACAAGTGATTAAATATCTTAACAACATGATTAAACTCACACGCATTATGTATCACACTCTTACTCTCATAATCGCGAAAACAAAGCTTATCCCTCTTACGTCACGGCTAACAACACGACCACTTCATAAGGGTTCACTCGGTTTCATAAACCTTTGACACCATTTATTCAATTCATACCATTCCTCAAGTCAAATCTCACGCCTTCCAAAAACTTTTATCAACTCATGTCGTCACTCTCCTTTCACTATTGGTACCTCACTATTATCTCATCATTCCATAAATCCCAACTCAAACATATGTTATCCCAAAATACCTGAGTCATACTCAATAGGGTCACTCTCACTTGTCCTTTAAATTCTGTTTGCTAACTATGAGTCTGAACAACAGCTAAATATCCAACCTTGGTCGCACCTCACTCATTATTTATAGGTTCTCTCTCATGATCAACTCACACAACTCAAAACTTTGCATAGGCTAGCATTGTGAACCCCCGTGTTAAAACCACGTAACATTATTAAATAAAACGGCGGAAAATACGGGTTTTCAAAAACTTTTTAAGTCTAAGAACGTGGGATTTACTTACCATAAATAAAATAAAGTACGATAAATGTAAAATTAAGTTTTACAAACCAAATAACGTGTTGGGGAAAAGATATCCCACGAATACGCACAAAAAAAAGGGTGAGTCTAATAGATAATAAAGTAAGGTCCAGGGTAAGAACTCGCTAGCTCACACGGTCTCCCCCACTTAAGCTGTATCATGGTGCGAGTCGAAACTTTGTCGTCTAAGTCGACCAACCAAAACAATATTTATAACTAAACAAACTACTCTTAGTAGAGTGGTAAGTAAAGGCCGGATCCCAAAGGACGGGTATTGAATTAAGTTATCGGTTGTAGAAAGCTATGTCTTAGAGTGTCACAAATTGGGTTGAGATATGGGGTATCAAGCTACACTACAATAACAATGAAATGTAAAGAAATGAAAGCAAAACAAGCAAATAAAGAGGGGTTTTGTAAACAATAGATTAAGGCACTAGGGTGTCATGGGTTCATAGGGGATTTCATGGTGGTGATCATACAAACATGTTTTCATAGTTGCAAGCAATTATTGTTGTAGAGGACCCGAGTTAGTTTATGTCTTACGGTTCATAGGAAGATTTGGGTCCCGTAGCCGAGTCGTCTAGACTGTACAACACCTACAAGTTGGCTTACTTTCTTCCTATTCACTTCTATGCATAGTCTAACAAGACTCGAGTTAGCTTATATCTTACAAGTCTTGTTGAATAGATAACAGATGGGTAAAAAAATGCAAGGTTTCATAGTCTAGCATTTCATCAAGCATAATATGTGCATAGGTTAACATTACAACAAGCAAGCAATCATATGATAACATATTTGGTACCCTAACATATTAGATTAAGTATGGATCTACCCCCATGTTATAGTTCCCCTAATCCCCCATTAACCCTAGCTAGGAGACTACTCACTCATGACTATGGTAAACATGCTAATGAAGGTGTCAATCATATTAGCAAAGTTAAACATGGTAAATGAGTAAATAAATAAGCAAGGATAAAAAGGATTATACCAAATTGAGGATGATCCAATTAATAAGCTAAGAATAATAGAAGAACACTTGATAAATGATGAAGAGTTGTCAAGTCTTCAATAAACCCAAACAATCTTCAAATTACCCAAACTAGAACTAAGAACAATTGAAGGATTAAAGAAGAATTTGAGATTTGATTAATATTGGATTAAGAGATTAAAACTTGATAAACTTGATTAATGCTAAATTCTAACTAGCTAAAAACTTCTTCTAAAACTTCTTGTTTAATCCCCTAAAACAATGGGGTATTTATACTGAGTACAAGTATTAGGGTAACTAAGGGCTTAAATGACGATTAAGTCCCTAAGAATATGATTAGTGCTTTGCAAGTCCTAGAGAGAACCGCCTGGATTGTGGAATGAAGCAAACTTGCTCTACCCAAGGATCCGCTTGACCTGAGGTTGAGACGCTCAGATAGAGCACTGAGATGCCCGACCTGAGCTCGGGACGCTCAAATTGAGGGCTCAGACGCCCGGATCAGTGCTTGAGATGCCCGGATCTTTGTTCAGCTCTTCTTCTTCTTCTTCTTTGACTGCCCAAGGATCCGTGGAGATCGTGGGTAGGTCGTGGGGCTCTTCATCATTTCCCATTTCTACTTCATTTATTTACTTAGGCCTTTGGTAATGGTCTCCTCTTTGATGCTTGGTCATTAGATGCAATCCATTTAGCTTTACTTTGCTTCATAAGTGCAAGGTTAGCAATCCTCTCCTACCAAGGACACAAAACCTCAAAGAATATGCAAAGTAGGGAACTAAACATAAGAAATGACCCTAAATAGCACTAGAAAGCATAGGAACGAGGCTAGTTCGGGGACTAAATGTGCGAAAATATGAGTCACATCAAATATCCCCAAACCGAACTTTTGCTCGTCCCGAGTAAAGAGGTGACTAAAACTATGATCCTTATTAATACTACTAGCCGATAAGAGACAATTAGCGGGTCTCACTGTTGGAATATGTGTCCTCCGACAATAATGCGATCACAACTGTTGATCATGATGATCACATGTTTAAATCTCATTTTAAGAATACATGTGGGATGTAATATTTACTGATCAATGGTCCACACATATCGGTAATGATTGGCCGACTAGAGTTTGACATTCATCGTCGTGCGACGGTGGTGATCAGTTGATCCCCTTAGGTCATACCTATAGGAAAATACTCTTAATTGATTATTTAATTAATCGTATGCCGATACGAGTTAATTAAATTGCTTAAAATTGACGGATGATCTTGTGAGTAAAATTAACGTGTCTTATTGTAATTCGATTAAATTAGATACGGTCTAAGTAATCGAATTGTTTTATTACTTGGATAAAATTATTGTTTACTAAACAATTGAAATTGAAATTGAATGAATGATTATAAATACAAGACGTTGTAATTTATAATTTGATAAACCGTTTTGGCACAAGTAATTACGAATTACTGGTCGATTTTGTATATGACATATTTTATGAGTATGTTGATTTTTAATATGTTAAAAATACATTACAATTTCACAAGTCAAGTAACATGTCACATATGTCACAATTGACAAAAGACAAAATAAAATGGACCTTCCATTTTATGTCATATGTGCCGAAAATATGGAGGGAGTATAAGGTTTATATTGTGTTTTTATTTTAAGAGGAAAACACAATGATTAAAACTAACTAGTAGCCTTGCATACCTATTCTTTCTTGGGTAGAAAAACTAGCTCATGCATTGGGCACCCTCCTCCCCTCCAACCGGTTTTGCATGGTAAAAAGCCAAGGGTTTTTCCTCTCCATTATTCATTCATTTTCATAATATAATTTCTAGTGGAAGAAATTACTATTCTCTCTACATCTTATGAAACTTTTAGAGAAATAAAAACTTCACATAAGCTCCTCTCTTGACCAAAATATTCAAGAGAAAATACAATTTATTTTGTGTCAAATTTTAAGTAAAACTTATATTATTACTAGTTCATAATTATATAAGTTATTAAGAGATTTCCTTGGGTATATACTTTTGGGAGAGGTTCTATTTTGGACCTTTGTTCATCCATTATAAGGAAGCTCAAGAACTAACAAATAGGTGAATTTGTTAGTGCCCTTTAATCCGAAATCCTAAGTAAGAAAGACGATTTCTTCTCTTATCTTGTTTTAGTTTGCATGCATAAGATCTAGCATTTATTTTATGACAAAATAAATTATTTCATATATGAATATGTAGATTAATGAGATTAATGAGATTAATGATTCTAACAAGCGGTATCATGAGCCTTAGGTTGTTTGCATGCAAATCGGTTTATAGTTTTTCCGAGTTATAAGATTAACATACAAAATTAATTAATTTTGATTTATGAAGATAAACCTCAAAATAACTTTGCATGTTAAAAGTTTCTGGTCCTAAGTGATTTTTAGGACATTTTCGTTTATTTATGGATTTTATTGTTCATTTTATATATTATTGGCATTAAAATGTGATTTTTATGATAAAAATGTCATTTTTGGACGAAAAATAGCTAAAATTCGAATTTTTCGGTGGTTTTTGGATATGTTTTCACATATATTATCTAATGATGGCCTGCAAATTTTCACGATAAAATAAGTTGTTTTGCTCGAAATATGGATTTTTTAAGTTAAAATCGTATTTAAATGGGTAAATAAGTTAATATGAGTTATATTTCGAATCTGGTCATGCAAAATTTAGTATCTTGTCACATGAAATTTTACAAGATGTGTGTAAAATATTTGGCTATAATGAAGGCTTTATGCATGATTTATGAATTTTTGATGAAAAATCACATAAATAGTGACTATAATTAGTATTAATGCTAAAACATACTTCATGACTAAAGGAAAAACGTCACATGTTGCATTTTATCATATATTTCAGATCTAAAAGAGAAAAGTTGATGAAGATAATTTTTCTCATATTTTTATAGTCATATTTGTTAAAACCGATAAACCGCAACATTGTTTTTCTCGATAATTTTTCGAAATTTTTAACCTAAGTTTTGAACATTATGAGTGTCATGGTATTTTTCCAGAATGTTCATGAGTTAAAATTTCAAATTTCGAAATTATTTGAAATTTTTATAATTTAATTTGAAGTTTATAGCGTAATTTTGTGTTTTTGGGTCCATTTATGAACAATATTATGAAATCAAGTTTAATTATTGTCAAAATGTTAGTGGAGACTAATTTTTGAGTCCTAAGATGGTTAGGGTAACTAACTTGTACATAATTATGAATTTATGTAATTATTGTGATTTTAACAAGTTATAATCACGCAAATCCATGAAAACCGATAAATATACGATATTGGCTCTTAAAAGGCGATTTAGCATAAAATCTAGCATGTTCATACATATTATAATGCTGCATTTTATTTATGATTGTCATATTTTAATTTTATGTAATTTTTGAATTATGTAATTTTACTTAGTATGGCCTTAGTTTTAATTGGTATTACCCGAAATATATGAGAATATCGATTCGGTTGTAATTATTATGATCTCGTATTACCGTTTTATAATTTAATAGATTTATTTTTATTTTTATTACAAATGTATAATAGGAAATTATGTAATTCATTTTATAATTTAATTATTCCGGAGTTCCTTGAAGACGGTGCCATTCGAGAAGGCGGTCCATCAAAGAAAGTGTTGCCTTGAAATGCGTGCCAAGACCGAAGTTCAAGGGACCAAAGGAGTTGGTTTCCGAATTAGTAATAGTTTATTAGATTTACTATTTTAGGAAGGCCATACTAGGATTTGATTTCTATGCTTTGCATTTTATTTATATGTTGCATGCATCGCTAAATCGCCATAACTAAACATGCATTTTAAATCGAGTTTATCGACGGTGTCAATTACAATTATCGTAGTTCACCGCTTTAGTAGAAACCATGAAAACCTATTTCATGAGGGAGTGCGCTCGGCCATACCGGGGTACAAACCTTGTTACGTAGGGGGAAGTGGGTGATAAATGTTAATCCACCGAATTCATTTTGATAAGGGATGAATCGGCCCTACCGTGCCCAAGTTGATGTGGATTTGGATCATGGACACATTTATTCGAAATTTGGGTTGAACTCAACAAAAGTATTCTCGACCATTGTCGGATGTGTTTTGGGCTAAAGATAAATATGAATGTAATTTTATCGACCAAGAGTTCTAAAAGTAGAATCGATTAAAGCGTTAATCCACCGAGTTATATTGATAAGGGATGAATCGGCCATACCGTGCCCAAGTTAATATGAATTTGGATCTTGGAATCATTTATCAAGTTGGGTAGAGGTCACTAGATAAATGCTATAAAACTTGTTTAAATTAAATTTTACGAGTATTATTATTATTTTGAAAACGACGAGTGTTTTATTCCTTCTATTTTTGTTTTGTAGACCACTTTTATTTCTCATAACAAATGGCCGCACCAAACACCAACGCCACCACTCTCACTAATGTTTCATGGCTCCGATCCTTCATGGATCGTTGTAAACTTGAAAAGAATGGGTCAAATTTCTCCGATTGGGATGCCCAACTCAAATTAGCCGCCCAAGGTGACGACAAGCTTCGTTACCTCATTGAGGCCTCTCCACCCGAACCTAATGCTAGGTCGAGTGCCGCCACTAGGGAAGCATATGAGGCTTACCATAAAGAGTCCGCCGCTATGAAAAATGTGTTGATTTTTGCGATGGAGGCGGATCTCCAAAGGAGAGCCTTTAAAATGGGCACCGCTTATGAAATCTATTCCAAACTTGTGACAATGTTCTCACAAGCACCGAGGATCGTCCAATATGAGGCGGCCTCGGTATTCTTTGATCTCGATTTCAAGGAGGGCCAAAAGGTTAGCCCTCACGTGCTCAAATTGTTGGAGCTAGTCGAGACATTTAAAATTCAAAAGGTTAAAATCCCCAAGGAGCTCATTGTTGATAGGATTCTTCACTCCTTATCCAAAGTCAAAGCATATGTACAATTCCGGGTGAATTACAATATGCAAGACAAGGACGTGTCTCTTGAAGAGTTGCACAAGTTACTTGTGCAAGCCGAAAGAGACATGGGGCTAAATGTTAACCCACCTAAGGATGTGCTTAATATAAGCACTAAGAGCAAGGGGAGGTTCAAGAAGAATGGGAAAAAGGGTAAGAGGCAAGCTCCCATGTCCACCAAGGCTAAGACTTTTGAAGCTAGCACTTCCAAGACCAAGAAGGGTCCTCTTGATAAATGCCATTATTGTAATGGTGTTGGACATTGGAAGAGGAATTGTTCCAAGTATCTTGGTGACATCAAAGCTGGAAAGATCACTCCAGTAGGTAATTGACTATCCTTTCTTTTATGTTTCTAATTCAACTATGGTATTTTGATACAGAGTTGTGATATTGTATCCCCTTTTATTGTAAATAGGGCCTCCTCCAAGAAAAGACAAGGGAAAAGAGAAGCAAGCTTGAGAAATCATGAAGGAGCTAGGAGTAGCTACAAATGAAGCTTGGCTTTTATTATTGTCTTTATTTTAATGTTATGAATTTTAGAACTATTTGATTTCCGTGTTCGACATGGAAATGGTTGATCCTTTCTAAACAATGGTTGTATTTTGGATTCTGGTGGCTTGGCTTGCAACCCAAGTCACCCCTTTTATCGTATTCGTTTGTTCTAAAAATTCATCTTTATATGCTTGCACATAGAAACATATGATCATCTACTTAAAGTGATCCAATAGACAATTATAATGATGGGATTCATTATATGTCCACAAGCTTAAGGCTTGTGTATGATCAATTATAAAGTGATGTTGAGTTGATGAACTCTCCTAAAGGAATGTCAATTACCAAGTACACTCATCAAATCTAAAATCTATTAGTCAATCTATGAGATAGTCCTCCTTCTACTTCAAAATCATTATTTGTGTCTCATAAGCTATCTTTGAATATCTAGTGTATTTATTCTAAAGATAGAGTGGGAGAAAAATGAAGACACAAAGAATACAAAGAATAATTTGTATGCTTGAGTAAATGAGATATACGAAAGAAAGAATGATTTGTATACCTAAATAGATAGTATACACGAATAGATAAGATCTATGGTCTCGAATAGATGAGATCTACATGACAAAAGAGACCAAGTGAAGTAATCAAAAGAATATGTTCTTAAGATAACTACACGAGGAGACCAAAAGAAAGTTTTGATAGAAAATGAGTAAAGAAAAGTCTCAACAAGAGATTTGGCTAGTCTATGACCTACATATAAATAAGAGTTTCAATATTGATATTTATTTAACAGCCTAAATGAAACAAAGTTGCATCCTTGAATATAAATGAGATTTATGACTAAAAGTTGCAAAGAAAGATATGCCGATGTCTACAAAAGCTAAGTTAATTGTTAACCACGCTAGTGTCATTACTTGACCTCATTATGAAAATGAAATGATTATACCTCCTTCCGAAAAGAGTATTTTGAGAAGGACGGGTATTAAATGGGATTTCAATTTTAAATAATGACATTGCTACGCATCATTATAAAAATGAATGAGTTAGAGATTAAAATCTCTTTCCATAAGTTTAAGATTGAAACTTTTTCAAAATAGGTATTTTGAAAGGATATGCTGGGAACATATATGGTTTTAGTCTTAATAACTTGGCAAAGCAAAATGTATTTCAATTCTTGAAATGTTTCGATTGAGTAGTCAATTGTGAAACATGTGGAATTGAGTGGGAGTTTGAAATTATCATGTGAAGACATGGAATTTAGTGGGAGCAATCATCTTGTAAAATTTATAACTCATTACTCATTGAGAATGACGAGCTAGTACTATCTTTCACAAAGAAGTATTTGAGTTTTCAATTCTGGATGAAAATGGACTAAGATGAATCCAATCACATCATGGGATGTTGGATAGGCATTGAGATATGCACATCAAATCCACGAGAAACGTAGGTTATTCATATCGATGAAAATGGAATTACCATAAGCAGTCATGGTCGCTCATTGAACCTAAGAATGGTTGATCACATGATTAAAGATTACTAATGTTTCCGCCATTAGAATAATCATGCACATGTCCAATAATGAATCATATGCTTAAGAGCATGATGAGTCATTGGTAAGCCATATAAGAATCGTCATGAATTCTCGAGGAGAACTAATGAGCTATTCTAGTGTTTGACAGAACACTCTGTTATGTGACAAGAAGTTGCACATATTGAAGTTCGAAAACGCGTAAGGTTTTATGAAAATCCTAAGCTATTTAAGCTAAAAGGAGAAATAAGAAGTTTTAATAAGATACTTGGTTATAGTAAGAAGTTACTCAAAACTAGTATTTTCAAATTTGCTAGGACTTATGAGAAGTGCTAGGCTAATCATCTTGACAATTGTTGCAAGATCCTACAAAACATATACCTGGTACATTATGAGTTGGAAGAACACTTGACTAGTGTGAGTTATGTCGGCCACCATAATTTGGTTGTTATGTGATAAACAACAAGAAAGTTCTCTCAGAGTAAAGAACCTAAACCTAGTTTGGGAAACTAGATATGTACTTGGTGAGATTCATGCTATGTGAGACAAACATGAAAATAAAGGAAAATGCAATTCAAGAGTTTGAACACGTGGACACATGGCGTGTTAAACTCATGTTGCGAGTAACTAGTGTTTACACACTTACAATATACATCACAAGGTGGTAATATGATATTGACTACCCGAATGTGATGTCCACATTTGTCGTTTGAGTTATTATTAACTCACCTTATACTTTGTTACATCCAAACGGGTTGTAGAGACAATTGAACCCCGTTAAAGTGAACACGGATTAGCATTGTATTCGCCCATAGTCACTTATATGAGGTGACGTCTCGAAGTGACTAGAGTGTGATGCGATTGATGGCAAGTTCAAGTGCCATGGAGTCATGTGAGATGACTAGTCGATCACATAGGCAGACTGTTAGGAACACTTTGTCGGGCTAATGACCGCTTATAGAGTTTTGGCAAATTTATATAGCCTGGTCGTGGCGAGAGCTACTATAGTATTCTAATGAGTAGATTCTTTTGACAAAAGACTGTTCACCTAAGGTGGCACAGTTTTAGATTAACTTTGATTTATGTTACTACGACCTTCGTAAATGGGGTCAAATGGGCATATTTTGGGTTATGATGGATGTGGCTAGTCGAAGGGAATGAGTGCGATAGGAATTGTCCACCCCTTGTCAGGGTTATAACAATATCTCAGGGCCACTCGAGGAGTAATGAACTGGAAATGCGTGGCCACGCTCGGAAGGTATCTATGGTAGATAATTCCGGTCAATCAGTTATTCTCCAGATCGAGGAAACCACTCTCGATATGATCACTTGCAAGTACGACCTGAAAGACACCTTACATTGAGTGGGAGATAGTAATAGGACAAGAGAATTGGTGACGCACACTTGTCGAGGACAAGTGGGAGATTGTTGGAATATGTGTCCTCCGACAATAATGCGATCACAATTGTTGATCATGATGATCACATGTTTAAATCTCATTTCAAGAATACATGTGGGATGTAATATTTTACAGTCAACTGGTCCACACATATCGGTAATGATTGGCTGACTATAGTTTGACATTACTGTCGTGCGACGGTGGTGATCAGTTGATCCCCTTAGGTCATACCTATAGGGAAATACTCTTAATTGATTATTTAATTAATCGTATGCCGATACGAGTTAATTAAATTGCTTAAAATTGACGGATGATCTTGTGAGTAAAATTAACGTGTCTTATTGTAATTTGATTAAATTACATACGGTCTAAGTAATCGAATTGTTTTATTACTTGGATAAAATTATTGTTTACGAAACAATTGAAATTGAAATTGAATGAATGATTATAAATACAAGACGTTGTAATTTATAATTTGATAAACCGTTTTGGCATAAGTAATTACGAATTACTAGTCGATTTTGTATATGACATATTTTATGAGTATGTTGATTTTTAATATGTTAAAAATACATTACAATTTCACAAGTCAAGTAACATGTCACATATGTCACAATTGACAAAAGACAAAATAAAATGGACCTTCCATTTTATGTCATATGTGCCGAAAATATGGAGGGAGTATAAGGTTTATATTGTGTTTTTATTTTAAGTGGAAAACACAATGATTAAAACTAACTAGTAGCCTTTCATACCTATTCTTTCTTGGGTAGAAAAACTAGCTCATGCATTGGGCACCCTCCTCCCCTCCAACCGGTTTTGCATTGTAAAAAGCCAAGGGTTTTTCCTCTCCATTATTCATTCATTTTCATAATATAATTTCTAGTGGAAGAAATTACTATTCTCTCTACATCTTATGAAACTTTTAGAGAAATAAAAACCTCACATAAGCTCCTCTCTTGACCTAAATATTCAAGAGAAAATACAATTTATTTTGTGTCAAATTTTAAGTAAAACTTATATTATTACTAGTTCATAATTATATAAGTTATTAAGAGATTTCCTTGGGTATATACTTTTGGGAGAGGTTCTATTTTGGACCTCTGTTCATCCATTATAAGGAAGCTCAAGAACTAACAAATAGGTGAATTTGTTGGTGCCCTTTAATCCGAAATCCTAAGTAAGAAAGACGATTTCTTCTCTTATCTTGTTTTAGTTTGCATGCATAAGATCTAGCATTTATTTTATGACTAAATAAATTATTTCATATATGAATATGTAGATTAATGAGATTAATGATTCTAACACTCACTCCGCCCCTTCAACTCACAACTAGACATCCATGAGGTAAGATGCCTTCTTGCAAGGCAAGGTGGGGCTCGCCAAAATGGCGATACATTCAAGCATTAAGCACACAAAACAAGTAATGGATGCATCTACAAAAGAATAGCCACTTTCCTCATCTAAGTGGCGGAAATCATCTAAAGGGGAAGCAATCTAAGGGTACACATTCCATTGTAGATATTATTTCTCCAAGCTACTAAGTCCAAAAGGATACCAACAAATCACCTCCAAGTTGCGTCAAACTTGGGTACATTTATCCTCAATCGCCAAAATGCTTTTATCAAGAGTAGGCTCCTTATGGTGTTAGAAACACTGTAGGATCGCGGAATTCCCCCTCTTGCCTAGACAAGAAGAAGGGTTGTCCCCTCTCCACCATGCAACAAAGAAAGGATTCATCAATGGATAAAAGGGATCAATATGCTTTGAGTTTCATAATTGTAGTTTGCTTTTGTTTTGTTTCCCCCCAATTTCTTGTGGTATTTGACTTTTGAGAACATTTCTTTGCCACTTTTGATGTTTTGGCAATTTTGATACTTTGCAATTTCTTTGCATTTTTGAACATTTTCAAAGTAACCCCATTTTGTAGCAAGGGCACTTTTATTGAAGCATAGGACTCTTTTTTTTTGCTCCTCTTTTCATTGATGCAATTTTTGTGCAAACTTTTTGACTTTGATTTTGGTACTTGAACTCAATTTTGGAGATTTTTGTGCCCATTCCCTTTTGTATTGGCAAAACATGATGATAGTAATGAAAGAGCGACTTCATGGCATTAAGGGTCACCTTGGAATAAACGGTAGCCAAGGAGTCATCACACCACAAGGTACTCTTGACTAGGCCTTAGTTCATGGGTCAAAAGATACTAGTATGACACATCCTAGGGTGTCTTGAGGGTATTCTAGCAAACAAAGTCTCAAGGAGAAAAATTATCTACAATGGACTACATACACTTGCCAAGCTTCCCAACTAGACATTTTCACAAAAAATTTCCTATAATGCAACTACATGCCATGATGCAACTAGCATATATACAACCTAATGCAAATGCTACTATCACTAGTATGCCATATAATCTAAATGCATCTCCTAAAATCACATTGATTTGTACCGCATCATACAAACAGAAGCCACATAGTCATTAACATAGAGAGAAAAAAGGAGATTTGGAAAGATCATACCATGCGGTCTTCATATTCCTCATGCCTTGGATGCGGCATAGTCGGTCCAATGTAATAGGAGTGAACACAAACAAACAAACAAATATATACAATATAGACATTTCTACACTACAAAAAGAACATGTTTTTGGATTTTAAAATTTTTATCATTTTTGAATTTTTGAGTTAGAAGGTGTTAGAATTCCCCATCTCCACACTTAGAATGGACATTGTCCCCAATGGACAAAATAATAGGGAATTGTGCAAAAGTAATGAAATGAATGATGCATGATTCTACACTAAATGCAAGCTATATGTGAGATATGTACATGTGATAAATATATACAAGTGATGCAAACTAATCTATACTACATGATGCATTCTTTCTATTGTTCGGAGACCTAATTTGAATTAACTCGCATTCCTTGTGATTGAACTTCCCCAAACCGGACAAAACACTATTTCTAGTGCAAAAAGAAAGGGAAGTTCATTCACAAGGCATGAAATGCTATGCATGAATGAAGATTGTCATTTTGGATTCTTGTAGTAGGAGCAAAAAGATAAACACCTCAATGTGACTGAGGTGGGAGTCCCTTGAGTGGTGCTAGGACTCCAAACTCAAAACTACCAAGAGCCCGAAATGACTCTCAAAGCGGTGTAAGTTTTTTTTTTTGGTGAAATGTGAGTAAACTATATATCAACAGGGAAACAAAAAGTTAATTACAACCAAAGAGCCAAACAAGACTCTTCAAAGAGAAAAAAAGGAAAGCATTACACTCTTAAATTTCTCATCCACCCTAATGCAAATTGATCAATGTTCTGGACAGCCTTGAACTTAATCCTCCTCCTGACCTCAGTTTCGATTTGCTTGGCTACAAATTGAGACCTCATCATCATGGCATTAATTCGAGCACTATTTCTCTGCATCCAAATGTTGTAGTAAACAACATTCAGAATAGCAACCAGTATTTTCCAATGAGCAGACTTCCTAGTTCCATTTAGCAGTACACTGACAGAAGGGATAGACCTGCCAATCCATTTTTCAACTTCCTTTCTGACCCTGCAGCTATACTCACAGTACAGAAACAGATGATCAGTGGTCTCAGTAGCCATGTTGCAAAGACAGGATAAATCATCAGTACAGCAACCAATCTTGAATAATTTTTCTTTGACATTCAGCCCTCCATTCATATTAATCCAGGTTATAATAGAGTGCTTGGGTATATTCCAATTATTCCAGACAATGCTAGTCCAATTCTGAATTGGTTGAGAAGACCTGAGCCAGTCATACCCTCTCCTGATAGAGTACCCCTTAGCATTATCAGTCCAGATAGAATTGACATAGCCATCCCTAATTAAATCCTTCACTTTGCATACATTTTTCCATGACCAAGTAGCATCAGCAGGAGGTGTATAATCCTGCCAGTCCTGATGCTTGATATACACCTGATTGATCCATCTTATCCATAGTCTATCAGCTTTATAATACACCCAGTTAACCAGTTTGCCCATAGTAGCAATGTTCCACAGCTCTGCCTTTTTAATGCCCAGTCCACCCTCTACTTTAGGGAGTGTAAATGTATCCCATGCTACTAGAGGTACTCTATGGTAATCAGAGCTACTATTCCACAGAAAATTTCTACATATGGCTTCAATCCTCTTGATAACACTCTTAGGTATAATGAACATAGTAGCCCAGTAATTGTAAAAAGTATTAAGTACAGAGTTAATGAGAGTTATTCTACCTGCATATGACAATTTCTTAGCTCCAAGACCCCTAATCCTTGCCACCATTTTTTCAGTAATGCTAGAGCATTCCTTTTTAGTCAACCTGCCAGCTTGTATAGGAACCCCCAGATATCTAAAAGGCATGCTGCCCTCAGTAAAACCAGTGACTTGCTTGATATCATGCTTCAAATCTTCTTTCATACCATTGAAAAAAATCTCAGATTTTGCATTATTCATACTGAGTCCAGAAGCTTGGGAAAAGGAGGAAAAATCCCTCATAAGAAGAATAACAAAATTAGCATTCCCCTTACAAAACATTAGAAGGTCATCTTCAAACATTAAATGTGTAAGTTTAAGAGCTTTGCATAGTGGATGATATTGGAATGGCCATCTATCAGTAGCATATTTGATAAGCCTGGTAAGGTACTTCATACACATAGTGAAGATAAGGGGGGATATAGGGTCCCCTTGCCTGAGTCCTCTCTGGCCCTTAAAGTATCTAAAGGTGCTTCCATTTAATGATAAGGAGAATGATGTAGTTTTAACACACATCATTACTCTCTGAATGAACTTCTCAGGAAACTTAAGACCCTTGAACATCTGCTCAACAAAATCCCATTCAACAGTATCATAGGCTTTCTGCAAATCAATTTTGAACAAGCATCTTGGAGACACTTCCTCTCTTGAATACAACTTCACAATATCTTGGCGTATAAGGACATTTTCAATGATGGATCTACCTTTAATAAAAGCTCCTTGATTATCATGAACAATATCAGGCAACACCAATGCTAGTCTATTGCAAAGTAATTTGGAAATTACCTTATAGAGGAGATTGCAGCAAGCAATTGGCCTAAAATGTTTGATAGAGGTAGGTCTATCAATCTTTGGAATCAAAGTGATATTAGTAGCATTAATTTGTGTAAGTAACCTGCCAGTCACAAAAAAATCTTTAATAGCACCACATATCTCCTGTCCAACAATATCCCATGAGTCCTTGAAAAAACTACTAGTATATCCATCTGGACCAGGGGCTTTATCATTTGGAATGGCAAAAACAATTTGTTTGATCTCTGCATCAGTCACCTGCTTATTAAGAATCTCAGCATGATCATTGGTACAGAAATGCCCCTTCTCAATTACCTCATTCCTTACTACTGCAGTGGACTTCCTACTACCAAGGAGGGATTGATAGTATTCCAGGAAAGTAGTTTTAATGCTATAACTGTCTCTACACAGTATGCCATGCTGGTCCTCAATTTGTATGACTTTATTTCTAATACATCTTTTTTTGATAGCTCTATGAAAATAGGCAGTATTACTTTCACCCTCCTCAAGCCACTGAACCTTGGCTTTTTGGCTAAGGAAACTATCTCTAGCTTTAGTCAAATCCTTTGCAGCAGCAATGGCCTCTACCTCTCTGGCAATGAGATCATGATCAGATGGATTAACACTGAGCTGCTCCTAAAGAGTCCCCAACAACTGAATAGCATTACTTGCCTTACTTTCAATGTCAGAATAGCATTTCTTGTTAAGGGTCTTAAGAACATATTTCAAACTCTTCAGCTTTTTTACCACACAAAACATCTTGGTTCCATTATAACCCCCTTCCCCATTCAGCAGATACCTTATCAAGAAAGAAGGGTGCAGCACCCCACATGTTCAAATATTTGAAGGTAGCTTTCTTAAGGCTCCCAAAATTAGTGTTACTAAAAATACAAGGAGTATGATCCAACAGACCTTCAGGATGAAAGTGAGCTACCATTTCAGGGAACACATCCAACCAGTCATTGTTAACCAAGAACCTGTCCAATCTGCTATACTTCATGTGTGAAGGCTCCTGCTTATTATTCCAGGTGTAGTATGCACCTGTGGCAAGAATATCAGTTATACCACACGTTGCAAGGCACCTGATGAAATCATCCATATCCTCTTGCTTAGTATTTCCTCCCAACCTTTCATCAGGACTTATGACAGTGTTGAAATCCCCAGCCAAAGCCCAAGGGCCCAAGCATTGCTGAGCAAGATATTCTAACTTATTCCACAGATCTACTCTGTCACTTCCTTCATTAAAATCATAAATCATAGTTAAATAGAAAGTTTTCTGGGATGCCCTAGCTGTGATTTTGGTGCGAATAAATTGAGGATCATACTGAATAACCAGAACATCAAAAAGATTAGGCTGCCACAAGATCCACACCCTGCCTCCTTTGTGATATCTACAATTAGTAGTCACACACTATCCCTCAAGCATATTATTAGAGATATTACTCACATTATCACTATTTATTTTGGTTTCTAGCAGGCCAAACAAGCCTGCATCCTTATTATGAATAAACCTCTTAACATGTTTCTGTTTATTTACATTATTCAAACCCCTAACGTTCCAAAAACCAATATTATTCATTAAAACTGGTAGAATTAGGGTTACCTTGTTGGCCAATACCAACCTTTGGAGTCACATCTCCCTCCACAACATCTTTGTATGAAACACCATTAGAAGTAAAAGAAGTTGGAGTAGAGGTGCAACTAGAATCAAGTTTTCTAGGAGAAGTAACTGGAGTCCTCTCAGGTGTTATGACCTTGCTTTGAATTGCCTGACCAGTAGTAATCCCAGTCACAGGTTTAGGTTTCCACACCTGCGTAACAGGCTTTTTCTGCTGAACTATTGTAGAACCTTTCCTGCAACTGGCATGTTCATGTCCAATGCCCTTGCATTTCAAACAAATAGATGGCTTCCATTCGTATTCTATCCCAACAGTGATTACCTTTCCATATTCATCCATAAATTTTACTTTATTTGGAAACTTTTGCCCTACATTTAACTCAGCCATAACTCTTGCAAATCCTAATCTTGTAACACCCGCCCATTTCGTATAATAGTTATAATAATGCTTTTACATTACTTTATTGAATTAACTCCTTTTTAAACGAAAATTTTTATTAAATCTATAATTCTACAGCTTATTTTATATAAAATATACGTTTTCGTCGGATAGAATAATAATAATAATAATAATAATAATAATAATAATAATAATAATAATAATAATAATAATAATAATAATAATAATAATAATAATAATAATAATAATAATAATAATAATAATAATAATAGTAAATTTCCGTCTCAAATTATAATAGTTTTAAGACGAATTTCCGTCTAGCAAGACCGTCACATTTTCACATGTGAGACTAATTTATTTCCGACCTATCCCGTATTGACAACACATCACTCACTTTTGTACCTAAATGAAATATCATTTTACTTTGTTGTCCCTCACTTATATCCCATACGGACCAAACCCCTCTCACATTTTGTTTTTGTGGTTGACCAATCCAAACCCCCCCCCCCCCCCCTCCCTCTCTTGAATCCCCTTCCTTTTCCCATTAACCTGTTGAACAACGAAAAGAAAAACAACAACGCAGTAGCAGCTCATGTAGCAGCACCATTTTCGCGAGCTTAAAACTCAGATTTCCCGCTCATTTCTTCACCTCTTCCTCTGATTTTTGCACCTCTCTCATCCCCTTTCCTTCCTCCTTCATTCTAGGTGAAGGGCTTGAAGATTCAGACGGAAACTCTTACATTGTTGACGACACTCTTGAGAATTAGAGGCAAATAAGGTAACGGTGATGGGATTACTCGACATTATGTCGAAATCTATATGTGCTGAAGTGTGTTTTACCCTTTTATAACATAAAGTTTGTGTCTTGATTGAGTTCATGTGGTGTCCTTTGAGACGGTTTTATTCGAGTTTTACTTATCCATTTTGAGAAAAGTTGGTACCTTTGGATTCTTGGTGGAGTGGGGAATCATGTTGGGCAATTTGTTTGGAGGGATACTATCATTTCCATGCTTAAAATTTCGTCTTAAGACGGACGTAAAACTGGACATAAAACCTTGAAAACAGGGGCTGTGTTGGAGCGTTTTTGGACGCGATTTGTGGGTTGAAATGGTTGTTGGTTCGAGTCAATTTGATTGCTCATGTCTTGTATGCATATACATGAATGAATATAGTCTTTTGTTTGGTTTAATTTCGCCTTGTAACATACTTAAAAACTTGTCTTAAGACGGCCTCATGAATTGTTAGAAAAACCAAGTATAAATGAGTTGATGATGGATGATTTTTTGGGACTGTTTTAGGGTCGATTCCACGGATGATTTGAACCAAATAGTTAATTTCCGTCTCATGTGAATATCCATGTATGTAATGGGTTGGTTGTATGTGAAAAATTCCTTTCTCTTCATGCTTAAAATTTCGTCTTAAGACGGTCACAAATGAGCTTCTTTAACCGCGAAAATGGGTTTCGTCGGGCAGTTTTCGCGGGCTGTTTTGACCGGTTTCTTTATACTAAATTGAACCAATTTTCTTGCTTATGTCACAAGTATATGTACATGTTTGGATTGAGTCTTTTGTACGGGTGAAATCCGCCTTAGTTTGGCCTAGGAAACCGTCCTAAAACGGTTGGGCAGAGAAGGGATGGTGCGTTTTTTTTTTGTGCTCTGTACTGCTCTGCGTGCTGCTTGTGCTTGCTGCATTATTTTGGTGCAAGAACCTGCCATGTTTGGGCAGTGGGCACATGGAGCAGGTTGGCTGGGCAGCACGGCTTTAAATCCGTGTGTGTCCAGCTCGTCTTTTGTGTAGTCCGCGACCGTCTTTCCTCCTTTGTTTTATGTCTTCTCATGTCTTACGTTAGGTTTTGAGCATGCCTTGTGGTTGTTGGGTCACTCGTATACTACGGCATATGCTTATGAATGGCTCACTGGTGATTATTTACGTCTCATCTCATGTTTTACATAATGCAATTGTTCATTCCCGCTTGTTTTCATTTTGCTCAAATGGCTTAGTTATATGAAATAAAATGGTGGTCCTCGTTATAAAAGTATGAAATGGCGTGGAATACTCCATTTACGAGTTTTTACTTGCCCTTTTTCATTTATTTATCACGCCTCAAGTACGTATGATTTATTCTACATAATTAAATTAGGTTAATTTTTATCCGTGAAATATTTTTATTCGGGTTTAATTAAATTGAATTTCTTCACATGTTTTATGTATCTTAAATTCCTTATTTGCCGTTTATTTACATATTTCTCACATGAATCATAAATGTGGAACTTATTGTTTATTCATGTCATAACTATATGAAATATCTTCATTTATCTATTATATGAGCTTTAATTCATTTATTCTCATTTATTTATCGTATTTCAAATACGAGCGATTTATTCCACTTGATTAATTGATGAGCCGTATTCTTGTGAAAATGTCATAATGCTATGCCTTCTTGCTTGACTAATTTACACCTCTCTCGTTGGCCGTTCTGCCGAGGGTTGGTTATTATACTCTTTCGACACCTCTCTCGTTGGCCGTTCTGCCGAGGGTTGGTTATTATACTCTTACGACACCTCTCTCGTTGGTCGTTCTGCCGAGGGTTGGTTATTATACTCTTTCGACACCTCTCTCATTGGCCGTTCTGCCGAGAGTTGGTTACTATGCTTTCTCGACACCTCTCTCGTTGGCCGTTCTGCCGAGAGTTGGATATCTTATCTTATTTCTGCCGCTCTCGTTGGCCGTTCTGCCGAGAGTTAGGTACTCGACTTCCGTTCTGTCGATCGAGTCTTGGGTGCGAACCGTTCAGCAGTATGTCGAGTGTAGGTTACACTAGGACCTACCAGGGGAAAGTGAGTCTAAGGGTAGCTAGTAAAGGTCTTGCATAGTCGGATAGTTGCATATGACATACTTCCGTAATTAATTGCATTTCATTTCTTTACCTTCTTATTTAATTGAGTATGTCCATAAATTGCCTAGTTATTATCCTATTGTGTCTTCTCTTATTAATCCATTATATATATATAATCTCGTGTTCTCTCATGTTTCAAGTTATTTACATTTTAATTAACATGTTTGCCTATCTGAGTTCTTTGTTATGTTTCTATCGATTTAATGTGGCTGGGAGGATCCTTGAGTTACTCCCCACTGACTGTGGCGTTCATGTTTACATGGATGACAGGTACTAGTCGGCGGTTATATGGGGTGAAGACATGTGTGAGCTAGCGAGTACCTCGACCCTTGGATCATGTTATTTTTACCCTTTTATGACGCGTAGACTTATGTCTTAAATATGTTATTCGTGGGATATCTTTTTCCCGTTTACTAAACTTGGATTGTAAACATCTAAATTTACCCATTTGTACTTGTTTACCTATGTTATCGATACCTCGTGTTAAACTTCGATAACAGTTTAAAAAAAAAAAATTCAAAATTTTCATGTTTTTCCGCTGCAGTTTATTAAGTTGTATCTTCCGCTTTAACGCGGGGTGTCACAGTTGGTATCAGAGCCTTTGTAGCTCCCGACGCACACACGTGTACCCCAAACTTAAATTCGAACTTGACCTTAAAATAATGAATGAGAGATGGGTAGAACTAAGGACCTAAGTTGGTAGTCTTCTTGTGTATGCTATTGGTTAAGTACTAACTTGTTTGATTTTCTTTGGTGCTTTAAGAAGTTATAAGATGGTGCGACCAAATAATGTGGAGAATACTATCTTGCAAGCCCTTACTCAAATTCTTCAAAATCAACAAAATGTCAATGTTCAAGCCAATCCCGCTCCACAAGTGGTAGATCGTCAAGGAAGTTTTGCTTGGATTGCAAGTCAACTAGCAAGAAACAAGGCTAGGACCTATGGTGGTGAAGTGGATCCTATTGAGCTTTCTGAGTGGTTCCGTGACATGGAAAAGAATTTCTCTCTTTATGATGTCCAAGATCGAGACAAGGTGAAGCTTGCCTCTCATTTTCTTGTGAGGGAGGCCGATAGGTGGTGGACTATAACTGGACCTTCCGTCACTCAAGACCCCACCTTTGATTGGAGCCGCTTCAAGTCTCTTGTGGAAACTCGTTTCTACCCTAAGGAACTCAAGCAACAAAAATTGAAGGAGTTCATTGAATTCAAGCAAGGAGGACTATCCGTTCAAGCTTTCACCGACAAGTTCAATGACCTCGCTCATTATGCTTCAAGATTCGTGAGAGATGAAGATGAGCGTGTCTACTTTTACCGGAGCAAGTTGAATCCCAAGTTGGAAAGTATGGTGAGAAGAGACTCCACGGCCTTTGTGGCGGTCTATGATGATGCTCTTTGGGCCGAGAATTCCTTGAAGGCTATTGAAGATGATGCTAAGCCTCGTTCCTCCTCTAATTTTTATCATCCTAACGTCCATGGCAAGAGACCCTTTGTGCCCCCGTCTTCGTCGAACATTGCTAACAAGAAGAGATCCGTACCAAGAGATCAAGAGCCAAGAGTACAAGAGCCAAGTGGACAAGTCTCCCAACCAAACTATGACACCAATTTTGAGAAGTCCCGCAAGTGCTTCGGTTGTAAGGAAGCCCTACACCCCGGAGTTGGATGTTATGGTAGACCCTTAACTTGCTACCGTTGTAAGAAGCCCGGACATCGCTTCCATGATTGCCCCGAAAGGAAAGCTTCTACTACTTCTAATCCCACTCAAGCTCCAAAATCTAAGCCAAGAGGAACCATTTATGTTATGAGTCGAGCCGAAGCTGTCGCTCATCCCGATATCATTACGGGTGTGTTTCTCCATTCTTGATCAACTTTGCCTTATTCTTCGCCTCTTGGTGCTTATCCTTCTTCTAAACTCTCTTTCGTTATACTTTAGAAGCCACTCTTATACCTTCTCAACTTGCCCTCTATTTCTTGCTTACCCTCCTTGACCATAAGCTCTTTCGTTCATGCCTCTGTTACTCTTTTCGTTGTCCTTTCGCCTTTTGTTGACCTTAATTACCGTGACTTTTTACTCTTAAAAGTTCGTCATAGCTCTTTTGTTAGTTAAGTTCGAATTCTCTTAGCGTACTTTATATTTATGATGTCTAAGTTACCTTTCATTTCATACAATTTCTAAATATTTCAAGCTACCATTTTTGATTCGTTGTTAAAAATTTGTGTTACTTTTTGAAAACTTTACCTATTTTAAAGGTTTGAAAATAAAAATTTGATTTAGTTCCCTATTTGTTCTTTGAGTATAAACTTCTTTATCATGGTTTTTAATTGCTAAACCCGAGTTACTTTTAGTTTTGCTCAATTTCTAACGAACTTTGATCTATTTATGATTTTTTTTTTGTCAAAGTTTGAATTACATTTTCAAAGACTTGACTCCTTTTTTAGTTTAAAAAAAAAAAGGGAAACTTTTATTTTTATTCTGGCTTTTGTAAAAGAAAATTTGAGTGAATTACCTTTTTTCTTTTGATTATAACGTTGATGGGATGTTAGAACTCGTTATTAGAGACGTTTAATAACTTGTTCTATGCTTGTCGGCGAATGATTTTTGTTTTAAACTTGTCTTTAAATTGGAAAGTTAGCGTTCTTGTGTGCACAACAAGAGCAATTTCGTTTTCATGAAGGAGACTTATACTTTTGAAAACTTTTCATAAATATTTTTGGAAGTATTTTGACTTTGGACTTCTGCAAATGTTTTTGTTTTTGGCCTTATCTTGGATTTGGAATGTGATGTTCTTGAATGCGCAACGAGAACACTCCCGTTCCTTTATGAGAATCTGGTACTGTTGGAAAACTCTACTTGAAACTTTTGGAGGAATTTTAATTCTTACAATGAGTAACCTTTTAATGTTTTAGTTGCCGATTTCAAAAAGTCTAGCTCTACTTTTATAATCTTTCATTTATATTTTCAAGTTTCGAGGACGAAACTTTTTTAAAAAGATGGGGTGATTGTAACACCCGCCCATTTCGTATAATAGTTATAATAATGCTTTTACATTACTTTATTGAATTAACTCCTTTTTGAACAAAAATTTTTATTAAATCTATAATTCTACAGCTTATTTTACTCTCGGCTCCCCACCAATTTCATGTAAACTTTTATTTTTCTTTTAATGAAAGCTGCGCGCATCCTTATAATAAAAAAAAAATAATAATAATAATAATAATAATAATAATATTAATATTAATATTAATAATATTAATAATAGTAAATTTCCGTCTCAAATTATAATAGGTTTAAGACGAATTTCCGTCTAGCAAGACCGTCACATTTTCACATGTGAGACTAATTTATTTCCGACCTATCCCGTATTGACAACACATCACTCACTTTTGTACCTAAATGAAATATCATTTTACTTTGTTGTCCCTCACTTATATCCCATACGGACCAAACCCCTCTCACATTTTGTTTTTGTGGTTGACCAATCCAAACCCCCCCTGAATCCCCTTCCTTTTCCCATTAACCTGTTGAACAACGAAATGAAAAACAACAACGCAGTAGCAGCTCATGTAGCAGCACCATTTTCGCGAGCTTAAAACTCAGATTTCCCGCTCATTTCTTCACCTCTTCCTCTGATTTTTGCACCTCTCTCATCCCCTTTCCTTCCTCCTTCATTCTAGGTGAAGGGCTTGAAGATTCAGACGGAAACTCATACATTGTTGACGACACTCTTGAGGATTAGAGGCAAATAAGGTAACGGTGATGGGATTACTCGACATTATGTCGAAATCTATATGTGCTGAAGTGTGTTTTACCCTTTTATAACATAAAGTTTGTGTCTTGATTGAGTTCATGTGGTGTCCTTTGAGACGGTTTTATTCGAGTTTTAGTTATCCATTTTGAGAAAAGTTGGTACCTTTGGATTCTTGGTGGAGTGGGGAAT
Organism: Silene latifolia; assembly: GCF_048544455.1. Lineage (NCBI taxonomy): Eukaryota > Viridiplantae > Streptophyta > Magnoliopsida > Caryophyllales > Caryophyllaceae > Silene > Silene latifolia. The sequence continues at coordinate 89,968,316 of NC_133529.1, forward strand.
CATGTTGGGCAATTTGTTTGGAGGGATACTATCATTTCCATGCTTAAAATTTCGTCTTAAGACAAGTTTTTAAGTATGTTACAAGGCGGAATTAAACCAAACAAAAGACTATATTCATTCATGTATATGCCTACTAATCCTGCTATAGAGGGAAGGCACTTACCCCAAAATTTTAGAGGCAAGTCGTGGACCCTAACCCAAGCAGGAACAGTTTTGACATCCTCCTTTAACAGCTCTACATTGAAATCCCAAGACCTTATAATCAATGGCTTATTATCAAACCTGAAGTGACCAGCTTGTAAGATAGCCTCCTTATCCTGAATGTTCTTGAACCGTACCAGAAAAATACCATTTGGCATGAAAGATATCTTGTCCACATTATGTTTTTGCCAAATCCTGTGAATAAATCCTTGCAACACCTCCCAAGGAGGGTTAGCACCAAGAACAAAGCAGTAAATTGCATTGTTCCAATACTCAATCTCATCTTTGGTGTCCTCTGTGGTAAACTGGAGAAGATTCGAATCATCTTCCTCCTCTACCACTACACTCTTCTTAACCCTCTTTGTAATCCAAACATTGTTCTCAATCTCATCATCCATGTCATCTTCAACAACAACATCATCTACAACTTGAATAGGTTCAGTAATATCCTCATCAAAAGACAAACAAGGGATACCTTTGATCTTCTACATGGGTTTTGTTCGTATCACATCCTCCTCCGATGGTCCCTGTTTCGTGACTTTCTTACTACTATCACCACTTTTCCTTGCTGATTTCATCCTCTGAATCCTACTAGAGTGTTTTTGTTTCGTTTTACTCGATGAGTTACGTGCCATAATGATGAAATCAAGCAGAAAAAATTTCTAGGAGAAGGCTGCGTAGGTAGTTTTTCCTAGGGTTCATAATCGCGTTGTCTATCAGGCTTCTTATGTTTAAATTATGTTGCAAGTGGGAGTCGAACACGGACCTCCGCAGAGCAATAACTTATTCTTTAACCATCTGACCAAACACATTAAAAAATTTGGACCATTTCTCGATTTATGCGTGTCATCCTTGCGCAGGGGCCATGCTAATCTTCTCTGTATCGTTCCAATTTTATTAGATGTCCCCGAAGGGACAAAATGCAGTTGTAAGGGCTTGATCCCGAGTTGCTTTAATGGTAGAATATTGCTACTACCACTAAGCCACTAAGATTTGATGCGGTGCAAGTTAAATATAATACAAGTCATGGAAACATGAGATAAAAACAAAGCAAAAAGAGGGGTAGGAGACTTACAATGGAATAGGTTGGTACTAACATAAGTGATCAACCCCGCATTGTAGTGTCCTTTTTTCATGCTTTGTCAACCATCAATTGTCACTCATCGTGACATCATCATCATCATCATCTACCTCCATAGAACCGGAGGTTTCACCATCACTCTCTTCACTTGAACTTGAACTTTTCTCTTCTTCATCATCTTGGCAAGACCCGCTATCTTCCCCGCTCTCATCATCAACTTCCTCCACTCTCCTTGTATCCCTTTCTTCATCTTGAGAAGAATTAGGAAAGAACACTTTCCTATCCACCCAATCCGGCAAAGAACTCGAAGGATCAAGGAGTCCTTGCCAAGCAAGATGGTAGAGGGGTGGATATTGGGCGTAATATGCATTCACCCGGTCATTGTGAGCTTCTTTATGCATGTGTTGCATTAGTTGGTTCAAGTAGTCATTGCCCGCCATAGCACCATTAGCTTTGAACTCTTGGTAGGCAAAGGGATAAGGTGGTGTAACAATGGAGGAGGAGGGTTCTTCTCTTGGACTTTGTTGATGTTTGATGATGGTCTTGGCTTGCTCGGAAACGGGGAGGAGGTAGTTGGTCCGGCGGGTGGAGATGCGACAAATCTTACTCGGTAAGATAATGGACTTGGCATCCTTGATGAGCCGGTCATAGTTATGGTCCAAGTTATCGTGCTTGACCCATTGGAACTTGTGAATCATGTAGCTCATGTCAAGAAGGTGGCTTCCTTTAACCGATTTATAGGTGTTGTCCTTGTTGAAATCCGGGTTAAAATGTTTTGCCAACCTCGTCACCAAGCCTCCATTAACAATAAAGACCGCACCCTCTTTCCCATTCTCAATTTCCAACCATCTTTTTATCAATAGTTGAAAAACATTATAATCGCTCTTAGGTCTCCCACCAACATTCAAGAAAGACTCAAGGTAAATAAAGTTTAATTCCGTCAAGTGATTGGCTTCTTTTCTACTAATCAAAGTGTTTGTCACGAACTTGTGCTAATACCTTATACCCGGATGATGAATGTACAAGGCATGACACTCTTTGAAAGTAGTGAACTTACGACCGGAAATAGCAAGCCAAATTGGTTCGGCATCCAATTCAAATGGTTTTATTTTGAACCGGTCATGGTATGCAAGCCCACATACGTCACCAAATTCACTTTTGAGCATTGTTCTAGTCTTGTTTTCGAGACGGAATTCTACATATTCTCGAGTCTCAATCTTATACTCCCTCAAGGAGCTAATGAACTCCAAAGTCAAGGAGGGGTATGTCAATTCATTTATTTCAAAGAGCGTTGCTAACCCCATGGACTCGAAAAATGCCTTTGTTTGTTCAAGGACACGCAATTTTCTCAAAGCATCTTGACATATGAATTTTGTAGCTAGAATCTTTTATTAGCAAGGGATTTAATGCATTCCTATGCTTATCGGATAAGAAGGTTACCTCCGGATAGTTCTTCAATTGTTCTACTTCCGGGACAGAATTAGTAGCTTCCTCAATAGCATGGATAGTTAAAGTAGTAGCTTGCTCCCCTTGTACCAAGACCATTGCTTTGGATGCTAGAGCTTGTTGTCTTTTAGAGAATGATGGTGTTTTTGTTTCCTTGATTCCTCCCTTGGTCCTTGGCATTGCTTTCCTTCTTGTATCAACACACCAAGTAAATGCTTGAATGCTTCTTTCTTCAAGTTTCAAATGAATGCCCAATCAATTTGGCGTTTTTCGAAATTTCACTAGTCCTAGAGAAATTGATTGAATTTTTTTGAAGAAATTGTTGTTTGAATGGCCTTATGTTGATGAAGGAGTGACTTGTTTTTTTTTGAGCAAGTTTGGAGTTGATTTGGGTGAATTTGGATGAGAGTTTGTTGTGTTTGGATGAGGGTTTGAAGGTTGAAGTGAGGGAAATAATGGTGTTTCTGTTTAAATGTAATGAAATGAAATGAAGAAGAAGGGTTTTGATCCGTGTTTGGTGATATAACAGGTCAAGACGGGCGGCTCGGGGTGGAGTCGGGCGGATTTTTGGGCCAGTCGAGAATTAGCTTTCTGGAGGCCTTTGGAGACAGGCGTCTTAAGCTCAGGTCAGGCGGATTTTCAGCTGAGTCGCTCGACTTGAGCTGGAGATGGGCAAATTTGTACTCCAGTGCAAAATTAGAAATATAGAACTCCTCCAGTCCCCACGACTTGAAGTCGGGTCGGGCGTCTTGAGCTTTGGCTCACTCGACCTGAAGTCGGCTTGGGCAGATTCTTACTCCAGTGCAGATTTCATTATGCAGTCCTTTTGCAATCCCCACGAGCTCAGGTCTGCTCGTAGGTCTTCACCCCGTGTCAATTCTTCTTCTTTCAATTCTTCTTGGGTAGCATTACAAAGGCTTGGTTAGCCTAGGCTTGTGCTTCCCCACACTTGATCATCAAACACTACACATTTAAAGCACATTAAAATCCCTCCCTCACTTGCTCTCATGTTACACAAGTTAATCAACAAGGCATGTAAAATGCAATGCAAAAATGAGTAATGTACAAGTTAAATGAAATGTAAGTTAAGGGGTTAGAATATTTACAAATGGTGGTTTAAGGAGGACTCCACCATACTCTCCTTCTTGTGAGAGGTATCAAGGGGGCAAAGCTAAGGTGTTGTTGATGTTGCTCAACACCTTGTAGAAGTAGTCAAAGGCTTGTTCCTTCTCATGGTAAAGATCTTGCATAGACCATTGCACATTGTTGTCTTCATTGTGGTAGTCCGAGTCAAAGTGTTGACAAGGATCCATCAAGCCTTGGTCTAGAGTCATATCATTCCCATTGTAGGGATTAACCAATCCTTCAAATTCATCGTCCCATAGACCATAAACTTCATTTGCTTTCCCCCTATGCAGGGTGGATCATGAGTTGATAAGAGCAACTCTCCTTCCTTGTTATCATGGCCAATGAGGCCTCCATCAAAACTTGTTGTGGGTGAGCTTTGCAAGCTCTCATTCTTGTTGTGAAAAATTCCATGCTCTTCGAATAGAGTTATCTCAACATCATCAATATCTTTCTTCCAATTGGGCGGTGTGTCTTTGCCCTTCTCTTTGAGATTTCCATCTTTTCCTTTTTCTTTGAATGGAGATTCCATCTTCTTCTTGTCACCCTTCCGAGTATAGTGATCAACCATAAAACATGGTTCAAACAAATTGGGAGATCTCATAGTCTTATCAAGGTTGAAGGTGATTGTTTTGTCACCTACTTCAAGTGCGAGCTCTCCATGATTCACATCGATCACCGCTCCGGCGGCGTGTAGCAAAGGTCTTCCTAAAATGATTGGAATGTTAGAATCCTCCTCCATGTCAACAATGACAAAGCCCACTGGTATGAAAAACTTTCCAACTCTCATGGGTACATCTTCCCATATTCCTAGTGGTTTCTTTGTTGAAAGATCCGCCATTTGTAAGGTCATGTTGGTGCACTTGAGCTCTCCCACTCCTAGTCTTTCACATACCAAGTATGGCATGACACTCACACTTGCACCTAGATCATATAGTGCCTTGTTGATTGTGGTATCACCAATAGTACATGGAATGGAGAAACTCCCCAGATCTTTGAGCTTTGGAAAGGAATTCCCTTGTAGAATTGCACTACTCACCTTAGTAAAGGCAATGGTCTCCAATTTTCGGATGGACTTCTTCTTGGTAAGGATATCTTTCATGTACTTTCCATAGGCCAGAACATGATGGATTAGCTCCGTGAATGGTATAGAAACCTCTAAGTTCTTCACAATATCCATGAACTTTCCAAGTTGCTCATCAAACTTGGGCTTAGCTTGGCGACTTGGGAATGGAAGTCTAATCACAATTAGGCTCTTTCTCAATTTCCTTTGCCTTCTCTTAATTTCTCTTCCTTGATGAGTCATTGGTTGTTGTCTCTACCACCTTAGGATTTCTCCATAGTGGCTGAATCACATCACTTTGCTTGTCATTCTCCTCAACAATTCCTTCTTCAATTTGCGTCCTTGGTCCCTCATATCTAGTACCAATCCTCAAGCGGATAGCATTAATAGTCTCATGTCTTGTGGGAGGATTACCTTGAGGAGGTAATTGTCCCTTTTGTCTTTGGGAGCTAGAAGATGCTAATTGAGACAATTGAGTCTCCAACATTTTGGTGTGAGCAAGGATGTTGTTGATGGTGGTTTATTTGGCTTGGATATCCCTTTGCATTTGAGCAAAGAAATCTTGTTGGCTCTTTTGCATTTGGAGGACCGCGTTTTGGACATCAAAGGCTTGGTCATTGGGTTGATTGTAGTATGGTCTTTGTTGAACCATATAGCTTATATGTTTATGTTTTGATGATGTCAAGGTGTTTCATATTTTATATACTTGTTGCGCGTAATCGTTTGTCGAAGTGTTTTAGAATCAACTTATCGATTACAAGCAACAAAGGAGATTGTGATGATAGTATAAAGTGTTCAAGCCTCTATTCAAGATCAAACGATATGAAGATTCATTCAAGATTTATGTGAAGACGAAGTCCGTCTAAAAGATTAATCAAGCTTGGATGATGACGTAGCTTATACTCGAAGATCTCCCTGAAGATTAGAATAGTATAGGTGATTATCTCGTAATGATAACCAAGAATGAGTTTCTTGAATTGGTAAAGTTATAGATTTGCAGCTATAACATTACTAGTAAAAGAGCTCAATGTTATAGCTCTCCTACTATAACATTGAGATGCTGAGTTTATTATACACGACTTATAATGTTTCAAAATTGTTTTTGAAAATTATTTTAAAGTTTATTTTAAATGTTTTGATAAAGGTATTTATATAATTAAGCCCGGTTTAGTGCAAAGTTCGGTTTTATGTTGAACGTTGACTAGTAGTCTTGTTGGGTCAACTTATGAGTTGGACCATGCTACTAATTAGGGTTTCAACAAAGCCTCTCCTAAAACCTAAATTCTAACCCATATATTGAGCTAGGGTTTGCACGAGTCACGAGGCATATGAGCCGTGACATCTCGTGTAACCTAAGGTGTATTTGGTAAAGATTTTATTCCGAAATAATATCTTTACATATCTTATATATCTTACTCAATATATTTGTTTATGATAAAAGATATTCTTGTTTTAGGAAATCTTATCATATTTAGAATTTATAGTAAAGATAATATTTGAATAGATTATATTCTATCTTTTGGAATATTCTTTAATATCTTTTAAGGCTTTTAGGAAAGAAATAATAGAAGATATGATTTGTTAACATATCTCCTTTATTCGGCTATTAGGGTTTGTGTAAACCGAGTTGCCCTACTCTTTCCTTCTTATAAATACTTTACTCTTTATAACATCTAAGATAGAGACATTAAGCATAAAAATTGATTTTAATTTTACAAAGCAAACCGTGTGTTTTCAAGCAGAAAAACCGATTAGTTATTTTTGAAAGGTCGTGTGTTTTAAACTCGTATGCTCGTTCTTATTGTTTTCATTATAAGATAATAGTGCTTAGTTGATTTCTTTCTCGTTCATTAACGTGAACTATTAGAAGAATCATTAGTGCTTTCTTATTAGCGTAAGTTAGTCACTCGAGTATTTAACGGTACTCATTGAGTTACAGCTAGAGTTAGTTGTACGAGTTGGGTTAGTAAATTTGTAATCCGGAGAAAGGTACTAAATTTATTAATCGAGAATAGTAGACGTAGGTTTCGACTTGTGAAACTGAACCACTTCAAAAATCCGTGTGTCTCTCTTTCTTTCGTTTATTTGCTTTGCTTTTAATTCGTTAATTAGTTAATTAGTTAAAGTTTAATCAATAAACTTTAAATAATTAATTATACATACATAATCGAAAAAGCTTTCAAAAGTTTTAAATCCTCAATTCACCCCCCTCTTGAGTATTTTGGATCAATAGACTCTTCAATTGGTATCAGAGCCTCGTGCTCTTGATTGCCTAACCGCAAAGAGGCTGATCTATCTTGTTTTTCATTTATCTTATCGTTTTATATTCCGCTGCCTATCACGTGATAAATGGATTCCAAATATCTCAAGTGTCCCGTCTTTGATGGGAAGAATTATGGATTGTGGAAAAACATGATGACTCACTATGTGAAAGGTCACGATTGGGAGTGCTGGAGGATTATCCAAAACGGACCGCACAAAATTCTTGTGGCATCCGAGGAAGGCACTACCTATGAAAAGTAAGAAGAGGACTATGTCGAGGCCGACTACAAGAAGGCCGAAAAGAACTCCAAAGCAATAAGTCTTCTGCAAAACGGAATGACTTCCAAACAGAGTTTGATCGGTTTTCTTCATGCTCTACGGCCAAGAAGATATGGGATGAGCTTGAACTAGCTTATGAAGGTACTTCCATTGTTAGGAAGCACCGAATATATTTGCTTATGCAACAATATGAGCTATTCATTATGGAGCCTAATGAGTCCCTAGATAGTATGTCCGCAAGGTTTTCAAGCATCATAAACGAACTGAAAAACCTAGGTAGGAAATTCAGTACTGAGGACATTGCTAGAAAGGTTCTTAGGAGCCTGACTAAGAAGTGGCGTGCTAAAGTTACTGCAATGGAGGAATCACGAGATCTTGAAAACCTATCCTATCAAGAACTCATCGGTGCTCTCATGGCCCATGAAATTACTATTAACAAGGATGACGCTGAACCAAGCCGTAATAAGAGTATGGCCTTAAAGAGCTAAGAAGTTGACTCTGAACTAGAGAATGAAACTGTTCTGTTTGCACACCGTTTCAAAAATAAGATATTTCGAAACAAACAAACAAAGTCATCCTACAACAACAACAACAACAACAAGTCATCCAACAAAAAGGTTACTGAATCAAAGTCGTCCTTCGCAAATAGAGGTTGCTTCAAGTGTGGAGAATCTGGTCATATGATCAAGGATTGTCCTACATGGGAGAAGATCAAGGACAAGACAAAACGTGATAAGACAAAGAGAGAATTTAAACAGGTTATGATGGCTTCGTGTTGGGGAGACCTTGACTCAGAAGATGACAAGGAATCTGAAGACGACGAAGTAGCAAACCTTTGTCTCAGCAGCGTTAGTCTTGACCTAATCTCCGACAGCGACGATGAAAGCACAAACTCACACTCAAATTATTGCTTTCTTGGAGAATCAGACGAAGATGACGATGAAGAGGTAAGTTATCTTGAGCTTAAAAAACGCGTTAAGAAATTGTCTAAAAGTGCTTTAATTGAATTCTTTGAACAATCTCTTGATAAGTGTCACGAACAGGACTTGGAATTAAAAGATCTAAAGAAACAGATTCTCGAAATTGCAGAAGAGAATTACACTCTGAAGGCTAAGGCTAAGAAGTTAAAGTCTAAGGTTACAGCTGAGAAAGAAACAACGTTAGACTCTACTATGGCTGAAAAGAAGGAATTACAGTCCAAATTTATAGCTAATGAAGCTATAACTTCCAACCTAAAGCTTAACATCAAGCACCTTCAAGCCAAAGTTATAGCTAATGAAGCTATAACTTTAGAACTTAGAAAAGCCAAAGAACTTTTGGAAACTAGAATCACATCTGATGAAGCAGTGATCTTAGACCAAAAGAAAGAGATAGATTCCCTTTCAAAGCAATTAAAGGAATCTAAGACCGACATGATCAATGTTAAGAAACAACATTCTGATGTTGTGTTCCTTCTTAACAAACGATTCCAAGACTTTCGTGATAACTTTAAAAAGGATAATGATGTAGATCACACGAAATGTCAAGAGGAAATTAAAACCCTAAAAGACCTACTTCTACATGCTAGAAAGGTCCATGATAAGTGGGAAGGTAGCACAAAAGTCCTAAATTTCCTAACCGAACAACTCGATAATAACATGAAGATGGGGTTAGGACATGAGTGCTACAGCCGTAGAGATCACTCTAAATGCAAATCAACACCTTCGGATTTTGATTTCAGAAAAAGGAAGTATGCTGATCTTCCTGAATATCTGATTTGCAATTACTGTGGTCATACGGGTCATATCCAAATCAATTGTGTCAAAAAGGCTCATGATATACGAAAAAATGCCGACCATGCTAAAACTGTTGACACGATTGACGAGAATGATGAAACCCCCATTAATGAACCTAACGAAGAAAGGAATAATAAATTTCGTTGGTTCTATGACATGGCCTTTGACTACAGCAAGAAACCTAGCACCTCACAAAACCCTTGTCGATCTCAACCTAGTAAACCGATTCACAAGGGAAATAGTCATGAAAGACCTAGAAAAATTCCTAGACCAAGAGAAAACCCTAACCCTAGAACTCCTCCCAAGCCAAATAAACCAAGGGTTAGAAAAACGGTTATTAGACAAGTTTGGATTCGAAAAGATTTAGTATATAGAGTAACTAATCTTAAGGGACCCAACTTAGCTTGGGTACCTAAAAACTGTATCTAATCCCTTCTGCAGAAAGTAGTGAAAGAAAATAATCAATGGTATCTTGATAGTGGATTTTCAAGACACATGACTGGAGATAAGAATCTATTTCTTTCACTCAAGCCCTTCAACGGAGGAAAAGTAACGTTCGGCGACAACAAAAAGGGAAAAGTTATTGGCGTTGGCAAAATCGGAATTTCTAAGTCTCACGCAATCAATGATGTTTATCTCGTGGACGGTCTAAAACATAACTTGCTAAGCATATCTCAACTATGCGACAAAGGTAACAAAGTAGTTTTTCATACTGATAGTTGTCGTATTATTATTGAAGGAACTAGCAATGTTATTCTAGAAGGCCACAGAAAAAGAAATGTTTATATGGTAGATTTAAATGCTGTGCCTACTAACTCTTTTTCATGCATGAAAGTTACTCTTGATGATCCTTGTTTATGGCATAAACGCTTTGGTCACATTAGCTCACTAACCTTGAACAAACTCAAGAAGTGGGACTTGGTTGAAGGGTTACCTAAAATCAAGTTCGACCAAGAAAAGATGTGTGACACGTGTGCAAGATGCAAACAAGTAAGATCATCGTTCAAACTGAAAAGAGTAGTAAGCACAAATCAAGCCTTGGAATTAGTACACATGGATTTATATGGACCAATGAAGGTAAGGAGTAGAGGAGGATCCAGGTACGTCTTTGTTCTTGTAGACGATTACTCAACGTATGTATGGCCTATCTTTCTTCATTCAAAAGACGAAACGTTTGATGAATTTGATTGTCTTATGAAACATGTTCAAAACAAATATAAGACTAATCTTATATCTATTCGTACGGATCATGGCACCGAGTTTGACAATCAAGCTTTCATAGAATATTGTAGAGTTAATGGTGTAGGGCATAACTTTTCTGCACCAAGAACTCCTCAACAGAACGGTGTCGTTGAACGTATGAATAAAACTTTGGAAGATATGGCTCGTACAATGCTTTTATGTAGTGGTTTACCTCGTAACATTTGGGCTGAAGCCATTAGTACTTCTTGTTACATCCATAATCGTGCTATGATTCGACCTATTCTCAAGAAAACCCCCTACGAACTCCTTAGAGGTCGAAAACCTAATATCTCCCATCTTCGTTGCTTTGGGAGTAAGTGCTTTGTTCATAATAACGGTAAAAACCGTTTAAGTAAGTTCAACCCTAGGAGTGATGAGGCGATTTTCGTAGGATACTCAGATCATAGCAAGGCTTACAAAGACTTCAATAAGAGAACTCTTTGTATTGAAGAAAGTGTCCACGTTATTTTTGATGAAGATAACGTGTTTGATAAGCCTTTACAGGATGAGGAAGAAGACTTGGATGAACCCGACTTTCGTCTTTCAAGAGACGATCCCCCGGAATTGGAATTGGAGGACAATGAGATTGAAGGAACAAGTGATGAACTTGATCGTTCCTCAAAAGATAAAAAGGAGAAAACCAAAGTTATAGTTGATGATACTATAACATTGACTCAAAATAAGGACTCCCAAACTAAGGTTATAGGTGATGTTACTATAACATTGAATCCAAATCAAGGTGTAGAATCCGAGGTTATAATCGGTTCTAATACAACACCCGGATTGGATTCAGGGGGAACTTCCTCCAATTCCGAGCCAAATGAAGTTGGGTCAAGCTCAAATAAAGATGATGAACCAAGTACTTCAACAAAGTGGAAATACAAGAGCTCACACCCCATGGACAATCTTCTAGGAAATATTAAGAAGGGTGTTCAAACTAGACGTTCCTTGAATAACTTCTGCTCTTTCTACTCTTTTCTATCCATGATCGAACCAACAAATATCAATGAAGCTCTTGCTGAATCTGATTGGATTATAGCTATGCAAGAAGAGCTACAACAGTTCGAAAGAAACAAGGTTTGGCATTTAGTTCCTAGACCTAAGGATCGATCTGTCATTGGGACAAGGTGGGTCTTTAGGAACAAACTAGATGATGCCGGAGTCATTATCAAAAACAAAGCAAGATTGGTGGTCCAAGGTTATAATCAACAAGAAGGAATAGATTATGACGAGACCTTCGCACCTGATGCTCGTCTTGAGGCTATTAGACTGCTGATAGCATTCGCAGCACACAAGGGGATGAAGCTCTTCCAGATGGACGTCAAGACAGTATTCTTAAATGGATATTTACAAGAAGAAGTCTTTGTTGAACAACCCCCTGGATTTAAGAATAGTAAATTTGAAGATCACGTCTTCAAGTTGGATAAAGGCCTATATGGATTGAAACAAGCACCTAGGGCATGGTACGACAGATTATCTAAGTTTCTACTTGACAGTGGATTCAGTAGAGGATTCGTTGATAAAACCCTATTTCTAAAATCTGAGGGTTCTGACCTTTTGGTTGTTCAAATTTACGTCGATGACATCATTTTTGGATCGACCAACCGAAGCCTATGCAAGTATTTTTCTGAGTTGATGACCTCCGAGTTCGAGATGAGTATGATGGGAGAATTGAAATTCTTCCTAGGTCTGCAAATACAACAAACCGATGAAGGCATTAAAATCCATCAACAAAAATACATCAAGGAATTGATTCGTAAGTTTGGAATGGAAAATTCTCATGCTATGCCTACTCCAATGGTCGAGAACAAGAAGTAGACATTAGATGAAGACGGTAAATCAGTTGATGAAACTACTTACCGTGGAATGATTGGGTCACTGTTATATTTGACCGCAAGTAGACCCGATATTATGTTTAGCGTATGAGTTTGTGCGAGATATCAATCATCTCCCAAAGAATCGCATATGACGGCCGTAAAACGAATTCTACGATATTTAATTGGAACGGCCAAGCTGTATTTATGGTATCCGATGGAGTGTAACTTCGATCTAGTCGGTTATTCCGATGCCGACTACGCAGGATGTTCTCTAGACAGAAAAAGCACGTCGGGTGTCGCCACATTTATCGGACCGTGTATTATTACGTGGGGTTCGAAGAAACAAAATTTGGTTGCCCTCTCAACTGCTGAAGCCGAATATATCGCTGCAGGACTGGTATGTACTCAACTATTATGGCGTAAGCAACAATTACGTGATTATGGTATTGATGTAGGATGTATTCCTATTTTATGTGATAATACTAGTGCAATAATTATTTCTAAAAATCCCGCACAACATTCACGTACCAAACACATTGAAATAAGACACCATTTTATTCGAGACCATGTTGAGAAGGGGAATATAAAACTTGAATTTTGTAGTACTGAAAAACAATGGGCAGACATTTTGACAAAATCGTTAGCTAGAGAACGATTTGAGACTTTACGGTTGGAAATTGGTTTAATCGGTGGTACCTAAGTTTCTATACACGTTCAATTTCTGTATGACTGACTAGTTAAATTAAGATTGTATGACTGTGTCCATATATTGCGTTGCATGAATAATTTCGTTTATAGGAATATGTTAATCATAAATTTCTATTTGATATTTAGAATTTAATTGTCTATACAAACTTAATTCCTTATCAAAAAAATAAGACATACCATATCTTTTATCTTTGCATATCACATACAAACATTCCTAAATTGCCTTCCATGTTACACGACTCATCTTTCCTATATACATTCAACTTTCTAAATTTTATCCTTTACCATATTAATTCTATCACCTAACATCCTATACCTACCATAACTCCTATTACTATTTGACACTTACCATATTTGATAACAACTTGCTATGACCTAGACCTAGACCTACTCCTATAATTACCCCTCCCTTGCGTGTGAACTGTACCACATCCCCCACTTGCATACTTTTTATCTTTTCAAACTAATTACCATCATCACCATCACCTTCTTTACACAACCATCACCTCCTTTACACAACCATCACCATTATAATGAATCCTAACCATGCAAAAACCCGATCATCAACTCGCCATCAACAAAGACGCCACTTTCACAAACCATCATCACCACTACCATCTCATGATCTTAATTCCACTAATTTTCCTTCACCTCAACCAAACCCAACTACGCCCCTGTTTCGTGGTCGGGACGAGTCGATGTCCGAGGGAAAAAGACGCCGCCTTTTTAAAGGGAAAAATAAGGTAGTTGTTGATGAAGGTGAAGGTGTTGAGGAACCCGAGGTTATTGTTCGGAACGGTGTTGCTCGTACCTTGCTCTGGGATGTTTCGAAAGCCGCAACCAAAGAAGGGTTAAATCGTGTTCGGCTAACTCATGACGAAAGCATCCTTGTTTCTCGTGTTTTGAGGTATTATATTCATGGAGGAAGGTATTATCCGAAATCTTGGTTGATTAATGTTCCCGCTCTTAAGTTCTTTGTTGATTTTCTTGATTTTCAAGGGTGGAGTCACATTAGTCAATTTTCGGGTCCTATTTATCCGGTCGAAGTTGTTCAATTCTTTGCTAGTGTGTCGGTTAAGAAGGGAGTCTTGCATGCGTTGGTTAATGGGGTTGATGTGACGGTCTCTGTTTCGGATTTTTGCTCTGGTTTTTCGGTTCCCGATGATGGAATTGAAATTAATCCGAGTCTTGAATGGTCTAATGTGGTCAGTGAAAAGGAGATGTTAGTTAAAAGGTACTTTGAGGAGGTTGGGACGGACGGAGGTAATATTGTGGTTCGTCCTCTCTCGGCAAAAATCAAGTTCCTCTTGAATTTTCTTTGGAACACGGTTGTGCCGAGGAGAGGAGGTCGAGATAAGGTTTCGAGTTATGAGGCTATTATAATCTATTCATGGTTGGAGGGACAAAAAGTGAACTTGGCAAGTCTTGTGTTGCATCGTATCATTCAAACGAGTCTTACGGTTACCAAGGAAAAATTAAGTACAACAATCGACCTACCATATGGGATGTGGGTGTCTCGGTTGTTAGAAATAAAACAAGTTGTGGGACGGGATAGCTACGGTGTCAGTGCACGGGATTGCATGTGTGATCGGTTGATCAAGCTTATGGGTCTTGCCGTTGATGGACCCGAGTTACTTCTTGTCAAGGATGTTGAGAAAAGCCCGGGTGATTCGGGTTTGGGGGCTATGGAGGCGAAATTGGAAGGTTTTATGACTGGGTTAATGGAGAAATTTGAGGAGCATTCCACCAACTTGGCTACGGCTTTGTCACATGTTGGACCATCACGGTCTTTGGAGCCGGGTTTGGATGCTTCTCGGGTTCATTCTTGGATGAATGTGGTGGATAAGAGGCTAGAGGGTTTTGAATGGGAATTGAAGGCAATCCGTGGGGAAGTGTTCCCACATGGTGACCGTCTTACTTTCCTCACGAGTCAAGATGGAGCGTTGGTCATGCACGGAAAGGCTATGGCAAGTGATCAATCGCTTACATTGGAGGCCACGAAAGCCTTGTCCTTGAAGGTGCTCAACTTTGAACGGAGTATTCAAACTCTTTCTCAGCTTGTGCGGAGTTCCTTCGATCGTCTCGATGCCTTGGAGCATCGTACTCGGCCCGACTACGTGAACCCTTACAGAACCCGCAACATTTGATTTACCTCTGCCTTACCATATTTAGCCCTTTCTATTTTTAGCTTTCTTTTTTAGTGGTGTGTTTTGCAAACTTATCATTCGGCCCAATTTTGGCATGCACTTGTGGATTATGGCCCAAGTGTTTCTCTAAACATGTGTTTCATTCGGCCCATCGGTTTTAAACAGGTTTTCTTAAGTTTGTTTGATAATTACTCTTCTAGATGCTTATAGTTATGCTTGCTAAATTTGCTCTTTATTACGTTTTATCTCTTGTCTCGTCTTATATTATTCTAGTCATTTTTTATTTGTTCTTCTCTTTTCGATGATGTCAAGAGGGGGAAAGAACGTTTATAGTAAGCATCTACCTATGCTTGCTCCTTGTCAAGACCGATTGTCTCTTAAAGTCCTTAAAGTTTCGGTTTTTGATAAATTATCTTGATCTTGCGTTGATCTTTATTATTTAAGATGACGGTATTATATTAGGGGGAACTACATACTTAGTCACAATTTTGGGAGGCTTGCCATCATCAAAAAGGGGGAATTTGTTGAACCATATAGCTTATATGTTTATGTTTTGATGATGTCAAGGTGTTTCATATTTTATATACTTGTTGCGCGTAATCGTTTGTCTAAGTGTTTTAGAATCAACTTATCTATTACAAGCAACAAAGGAGATTGTAATGATAGTATAAAGTGTTCAAGCCTCTATTCAAGATCAAACGATATGAAGATTCATTCAAGATTTATGTGAAGACGAAGTCCGTCTAAAAGATTAATCAAGCTTGGATGATGACGTAGCCTATACTCGAAGATCTCCCTGAAGATTAGAATAGTATAGGTGATTATCTCGTAATGATAACCAAGAATGAGTTTCTTGAATCGGTAAAGTTATAGCTTTGCAGCTATAACATTACTAGTAAAAGAGCTCAATGTTATAGCTCTCCTACAATAACATTGAGATGCTGAGTTTATTATACACGACTTATAATGTTTCAAAATTGTTTTTGAAAATTATTTTAAAGTTTATTTTAAATGTTTTGATAAAGATATTTATATAATTAAGCCCGATTTAGTGCGGAGTTCGATTTTATGTTGAACGTTGACTAGTAGTCTTGTTGGGTCAACTTATGAGTTGGACCATGCTACTAATTAGGGTTTCAACAAAGCCTCTCCTAAAACCTAAATTCTAACCCATATATTGAGCTAGGGTTTGCACGAGTCACGAGGCATATGAGCCGTGACATCTCGTGTAACCTAAGGTGTATTTGGTAAAGATTTTATTCCGAAATAATATCTTTACATATCTTATATATCTTACTCAATATATTTGTTTATGATAAAAGATATTCTTGTTTTAGGAAATCTTATCATATTTAGAATTTATAGTAAAGATAATATTTGAATAGATTATATTCTATCTTTTGAAATATTCTTTATTATCTTTTAAGGCTTTTAGGAAAGAAATAATAGAAGATATGATTTGTTAACATATCTCCTTTATTCGGCTATTAGGGTTTGTGTAAACCGAGTTGCCCTACTCTTTCCTTCTTATAAATACTTTACTCTTTACAACATCTAAGATAGAGACCTTAAGCATAAAAATTGATTTTAATTTTACAAAGCAAACCGTGTGTTTTCAAGCAGAAAAACCGATTTGTTATTTTTGAAAGGTCGTGTGTTTTAAACTCGTATGCTCGTTCTTATTGTTTTCATTATAAGATAATAGTGCTTAGTTGATTTCTTTCTCGTTCATTAACGTGAACTATTAGAATAATCATTAGTGCTTTCTTATTAGCGTAAGTTAGTCACTCGAGTATTTGACGGTACTCATTGAGTTACAGCTAGAGTTAGTTGTACGAGTTGGGTTAGTAAATTTGTAATCCGGAGAAAGGTACTAAATTTATTAATCGAGAATAGTGGACGTAGGTTTCGACTTGTGAAACTGTACCACTTCAAAAATCCGTGTGTCTCTCTTTCTTTCGTTTATTTGCTTTGCTTTTAATTCGTTAATTAGTTAAAGTTTAATCAATAAACTTTAAATAATTAATTATACATACATAATCGAAAAAGCTTTCAAATGTTTTAAATCCTCAATTCACCCCCCCTCTTGAGTATTTTGGATCAATAGACTCTTCAGTCTTTGAGTAGGATTTCTCATTGGAGGTGGTGTGTATGTGGGTTAAGGGTTTTGGACATTTTGGCTCTTGTATGAGAGATTTTGATGGAATTTGGTATTCTCATTATAGTAGTTGGAATAAGGGGTGCCATTCTTGTATGCTCGGAAAGCATTCACTTGTTCATTTGTTCTCCTACATTCGTTTTTATCATGTCCCAAGGTTCCACAACTTTCAGATACTCCATTTGGGATTGAAGATGATGCCATCATAGCATTGACATGTTGTTTGGGTGATTTGGAAGCTTCATCAAGCTTAGCCATGGCTTTCTCAAACTTCAAGTTGATGGTGTCGATGTGAGCACTTAGTTGAGCACCCAATTATGTGATGGAATCTACCTCATGCTTTCCTCCTCTAGTGGCCTTTCGGGGCCTACTATATTGGAATTATAGACCGCCATCTCTTCGATTTTGACCCATGTTTGATTGTCATCAACCTCGGTGAACCTCCCATTGGATCCCATATTAAGCACATTTCGTGAGTCTTCATATAAGCCATTCCAAAATTGTTGAACAAGGAACCACTCACTAAGTCCATGGTGTGGACAAGAACGACAAGTATCCTTAAACCTCTCCCATGCTTCATATAATGATTCCTCATCACTTTGCTTGAACCCGGTGATTTGGGCTCTCAACATGTTAGTCTTCTCCGGAGGATAGAACTTTCTTGTAGAAGGCAAATGATAACTTCTTCCATGAATCAATACCAAGGTAACCATGTATAGGCTCTTCAACCATTGCT
The DNA here is from genome assembly GCF_048544455.1 of Silene latifolia. Taxonomy (NCBI): domain Eukaryota; kingdom Viridiplantae; phylum Streptophyta; class Magnoliopsida; order Caryophyllales; family Caryophyllaceae; genus Silene; species Silene latifolia. Next base: position 89,986,356 of record NC_133529.1, read on the forward strand.
TTGCGGCAGCGAACAAGGAAAAAGGAAACAAAACCCATCGATATTGATCTTGGGTTACTCCGGTTTGAGTGATAGCATCACAATAGTCACACAAAGTTTCCATGTGTAGATGAGGATCTTCACTAGGCATCCCTCCAAATTGGCTTCTCTCAACTAGTTGTATGAATGCGGATTTGGCAATGAAATTACCGGTTAAGTGAGGTGGTGTTGGAGTACCATTTGGTAGGTTCTCCTCGGTAGGTACGGAATGAGATGAAAATTTAGGCATTGTGGGTTGATTTTGTGGTTGGTTTTGAATTGGGTTCTCCTCTCCTTCTCTTGCAAAAGGGTTGGTAAATACAACACTATCCGATTGGATAACACCGACGTCCACAAGTTCTCCAATACCCAAACTTGTTGAAGCCCCTCTAGTGGTTCTTCTAAGATTAGTCAAAGTTCTTCCAATTTCGGGATCAATAGGTAAAGGTCTACCTTGTGATCTCCTAGACATGCAAAAAGCAAACAACTAGAAAACAATTAAAATTGCCTTGAGGACTTTGACTTCCCCAAGGTTAAGAAAGACACAACTAAAAACAACAAAAGACAACAATTCAATTGAACACCGTCCCCAGCAACGGCGCCATTTTTGGTGCGAGTCGAAACTTTGTCGCCTAAGTCGACCAACCAAAACAATATTTATAACTAAACAAACTACTCTTAGTAGAGTGGCAAGTAAAGGTCGGATCCCAAAGGACGGGTATTGAATTATCGGTTGTAGAAAGTTATGTCTTAGGGTGTCACAAATTGGGTTGAGATATGAGGTATCAAGCTACACTACTATAACAATGAAATGTAAAGAAATAAAAGCAAAACAAGCAAATAAAGAGGGGGTTTGTAAACAATAGATTAAGGCACTAGGGTGTCATGGGTTCATAGGGGATTTCATGGTGGTGATCATACAAACATGTTTTCATAGTTGCAAGCAATTATAGTTGTAGAGGAACCGAGTTAGTTTGTCTTACGGTTCATAGGAAGATTTGGGTCCCGAAGCAGAGTCGTCTAGACTGTACAACACCTACAAGTCGACTTACTTTCGTCCTGTTCACTTCTATGCATGGTCTAACAAGACTCGATTTAGTTTATATCTTACAAGTCTTGTTGAATAGATAAGAGATGGGTAAAAAAAATGAAAGGTTTCATAGTCTAGCATTTCATCAAGTATATTATGTGCATAGGTTTACATTACAACAAGTAAGCAATCATATGATAACATATTAGATTAAGTATGGATCTACCCCCATGTTATAGTTCCCTTAATCCCCCATTAACCCTAGCTAGGAGACAACTCACTCATGACTATGGTAAACATGCTAATGAAGGTCTTAATGATATTAGCAAAGTTAAACATGGTAAATGAGTAAATAAATAAGCAAGGGTAAAAAGGATTATACCAAATTGAGGATGATCCAATTAATAAGCTAAGAATAATAGAAGAACACTTGATGAATGATGAAGAGTTGTCAAGTCTTCAATAAACCCAAATAATCTTCAAATTACCCAAACTAGAACTAAGAACAATTGAAGGATTAAAGAAGAATTTGAGATTTGATTAATATTGGATTAAGAGATTACAACTTGATAAACTTGATTAATGCTAAATTCTAACTAGCTAAAAACTTCTTGTTTAATCCCCTAAAACAATGGAGAATTTATACTAAGTACAAGTATTAGGATAACTAAGGACTTAAATGACGATTAAGTCCCTAAGAAGATGATTAGTGCTTTGCAAGTCCTAGAGAGAGCCGCCCGGATTTTGGAATGAAGCAAACTTGCTCTGCTCAAGGATCCGCTCGACCTTAGGTTGAGACGCTCGGATAGAGCACTGAGACGCCCGACCTGAGTTCGGGACGCTCGGATTGAGAGCTGAGACACCCGGATCAGTGCTTGAGACGCTCGGATCTTTGTTCAGCTCTTCTTCTTCTTCTTTGACTGCCCAAGGATCCGTGGGGATCGTGGATAGGTCGTGGGGCTCTTCATCATTGCCCATTTCTACTTCATTTATTTACTTAGGCCTTTAGTAATGGCTCCTCTTTGATGCTTGGTCATTAGATGCAATCCATTTAGCTTTACTTTGCTCCATATGTGCAAGGTTAGCAATCCTCTCCTACCAAGGACACAAAACCTCAAAGAATATGCAAAGTACGGAACTAAAGATAAGAAATGACCCTAAATAGCACTAGAAAGCATAGAAATGAGGCTAGTTCGGGGACTAAATGTGTACAAATATGAGTCACATAACATCACGAACCTGTCAATCATATAAATATGAAAGCCACGGTCAGTGGGGAGCAACTCAGGGTTCTCCCAGCCACAACATGTCAAAATACAAGTACATAGGCACTTAATTAAACATATAGATCATACATCATACTCGAATAATAACGAACAAGGGGATATAAATGATAATCATAATGACATAGGTATGATACATTAAGAATAGATATGCATTCAAGAAAGTAGATTAACTAAGCCAAACAATTTCATATTGACTCGACTCAACAAGCGTAGGACGTATACTTAGCATGGACTCGCAAGACAACAACCAAGCTAGACTCCAACCTTCTGGTAGGACGACGATAATAATACGGTCCTAGTCTAAACCTAGATCCAGACTCTTGGGATGGACGTCACCCGATTCGACAAGCGATATACCAATCGCATACAAGACCCGAATCATGGCACACATAGTCGTAACCAAAGGTCGAGTAACCTCTAATCCGAAATATGGCACACATAACCGTAAACAAAGGTCCGAAGAAAGGCGGAAGGATAACCCAATAAAGAAACATCGCACACATTGTTGGAATATGTGTCCTCTGACAATAATGCGATCTGTTGATCATGATGATCACATGTTTAAATCTCATTTTAAGAATACATGTGGGATGTAATATTTTACAGTCAACTGGTCCACACATATCGGTAATGATTGGCTGACTAGAGTTTGACATTACTGTCGTGCGACGGTGGTGATTAGTTGATCCCCTTAGGTCATACCTATAGGGAAATACTCTTAATTGATTATTTAATTAATCGTATGCCGATACGAGTTAATTAAATTGCTTAAAATTGACGGATGATTTTGTGAGTAAAATTAACGTGTCTTATTGTAATTCGATTATATTAGATACGGTCTAAGTAATTGAATTGTTTTATTACTTAGATAAAATTATTGTTTACGAAACAATTTGTAATTGAAATTGAATGAATAATTTATTATAAATACAAGACGTTGTAATTTATAATTTGATAAACCGTTTTGGTACAAGTAATTACGAATTACTAGTCGATTTTCTAAATGACATATTTTATGAGTATGTTGATTTTTAATATGTTAAAAATACATTACAAATTCACATGTCAAGTAACATGTCACATATGTCACAATTGACAAATGACAAAATAAAATGGACCTTCCATTTTATTTTGTATGTACCGAAAATTGGAGGGAGTATTAGTGGAAAAATTATGTTGATTATTTTAATAAGAGAAAACATAATTATTAAAGCCTAATCTCTAGCCATGCAACCCTACATGCTTTTGAGAAGAGCAAAAACAAAAGGCATTGGGCATGCTACCCAAGGCCAATTATTTCGGCCACCATAAGGGAAAAGAAAAGAGTTTTTCTTTTTAATTTTTATTCATTCATTATTCATATACAACATTTCTAGTGTAAGAAAGGTGATACTCTCTCTATCTTTTGTGAAAATTCTAGAGAAATAAACTCACTAATCCCTTCTCTCTCAACCGAAAAACAAGAGAGAACAAAAATATTTTGTGTCAAAATTTTAAGTAAGACTAATCCTAATACTAGATCATATTATTTTAGTCTTTAAGAGGTTTCCTTGGGTATTCACTTTTGGGAGAGATTCTATACTTGAATCTTTGTTCATCCATTATTTGGAATGCTCAAGAACTAACAAGAAGGAGATCTTGTTGGTGCCCATAAAACCGAAATCATATAGTAAGGTTGATGATTTCTTCTCTACTTTTATTTATGTTTGCATGCATAAGATCAATATTTAATTTTATGACTAAATTAATTGTAACATATAAGAATATGTTGTATAATGAGATATAGATTCTCAACAAGCGGTATCAAGAGCCTTAGGTTGTTTGCATGCAAATCGGTTATAGTTTTTCCGAGTTATACGATTAACATATAAAACTTATAAATTTGTGTTTATTATGATATATCACGAAATCAATTTTGCATGTTAAATTTTCTGATCCTAAAATGTATTTAGGATATTTTGGTTAATTTATGGATTTTTATTGTTCATTTTATTTAATAATGGCATTAAAATGTGATTTTTATGATAAAAATGTCATTTTCGGACTAAAATTAGCTAAGCTTCGAATTTTCCAGTGGTTTTTGGATATGTTTTCACATATATTACTTTTAGATGACCTGTAAATTTTCATAATTTTTGGAGTTCTTATGCTCGAAATATGGATTTTTCATGATAAAATCGAATTTAAACGATAAAATAGGTTAATATGAGAAATATTTCGAATCTGGTCATAGAAATTTAGTATGTTGTCACATGCAATTTTATAAGATGTTTGTAAAATAATAGGCTATAATAAAGTCTTTATGCATGATTTATGAATTTTTGATGAAAAATAGCATAAATAGTGACTTTAATTAGTGAATAATTGCTAAAACATACTTCATGACTAAGGAAAAACGTCACATATTGCATTTTATTACCTATTTCAGATCTAAAATTAAAAACTTGATAAATATAATTTTTCTCATATTTTTATGATAATATTTGATAAATCCGATAAACCGCAACATTGTTTTTCCTCGATGAATTTCGAAATTTTTAACCTAAGTTTTTGAACATTATGAGTGTCATGGTATTTTTCCAGAATGTTCATGAGTTTAAATTTCAAATTTTGAATTTATTTGAAATTTTTTAATGATTTATTTGAAGTTTATGGCTTTTATCATAATTTTAAGTCCTTTATGAACAATATTAAGAGATATAAAGTTAATTATAGTCAATATGTTAGTGAAGACTAATTTTGAGTCCTAAGATGGTTAGGGTAATTAACTAATACATAAATGTGATTTTATGTAATTTATTGTGATTTTAAAAGGTTAAATCACGCAAATCCGTAAAAACCGATTAATATACGATATTGGCTCCTTAAAGGCGATTTAGCATAAAATTGGGCATGTTCATACATATTATAATGCTGCATTTTATTTATGATTGTCATAATTTTATTTTATGTAATTTTTAAATTATGTAATTTTACTTAGTATGGCCTTAGTTTTTAATTGGTATTACCCGAAATGTATGGGAATATCGATTCGGTTGTAATTTATTGTGATCTCATATCACCGTTTTGTAATTTAATAGATTTATTTTATTTTAATTACAAATGTATAATAGGAAATTATGTAATTTGTTATGTAATTTATTTATTCCGGAGATCCTTGAAGACGGTGTCACTCGAGAAGGCGGTCCATTAAAGACGGTGTTACCTCGAGATGCGTGCCAAAACCGAAGTTCAAGGGACCAATGGAGTTGGTTTCCGAATATGTAATAGTTAATTAGATTTTCTATTTTAGGAAGGTCATACTAGGATTTAATTTATGCTTTGCATTTTTATATATCTTGCATGCATCGCTAAATCGCCATAACTAAAACATGCATTCTCATTTTAATCGAGTTTATCGACTGTGTCAATTATAATTATCGTAGTTCACCGCTTTAGTTCACTTAAAACGTGATAGATAATAAATTGACATGACCTCTCGCTAAAAATAAATAATTGAGACTTAGCCTTACCAAAAAGTAGAAACCATGAAAACCTATTTCGTGAGGGAGTGCACTCGGCCACACCGGGGTACAAACCTTGTTACGTAGGGGAAGTGGGTGATAAATGTCTATCCACCGAATTCATGTTGATAAGGGTTTCATCGACCACACCGTGCCCAAGTTAATGTGGGTTTGGATCATGGACACATTTATTCGAAATTTGGATTGAGCTCAACGGAAGTATTCGTGACCGTAGTCGCATGTGTTCCGGGCTAAAGATAAATGTTAATGTAATTTTATCGACCAAGAGTTCTAAAAGTAGAATCGATTAAAGAGTTAATCCACCGAGTTATATTGATAAGGGATTCATCGGCCACACCGTGCCCAAGTTAATATGAATTTGGATCTTGGAATCATTTATCATAGTTGGGTAGAGGTCACTATGTAAATGCTTTACTTGTCATTTACAAGTATTAATAAAACGATAAATGTTAAGTTTTCCACTATTCCGTTTTTATATTGTTCTATTTCTTTACCGCAAGTCATATACGATATCATTTCGATTTTGATTCAAATCTCCATTAAAACATCGTAACTAAAGACAAATATGAATTTTCTTCTAAAACCTCGAATTATCCATTGTAAGGATCTCTTGTGAAGAGTATAGATGGAAGTTATTCATGATCAAAAGGGTTTTTGATTCCTGACTAATATATCTACTTACAATAAATTGTTTCTCATATGACTTAATTGAGTTAAGTACTTTGAAACGTTAAATCATTTTGGTAACTAGATTTGTTGGAAATCAAAATTGACCAAAATACCGCAACCACTTCAATGAAAGTTTTAAGACTAAACGAACGAATGAAGAGTAGTCTTCATGAAATTCAATTTTGCTTCTCTAAGCAAAGACTTATTGAAATGAGTGGGAGCATTCTCTTAAACCGTTAAGAAAAGGATGAGGTTCAAAGAAGTAAAATTAGAATGGAATTTATACAAGGTAATGTTAAAAGTAAAGTTATTGAGAATAACGATACTAAACCTATCAATCCCGACCGATAAAGTTTCCATTGTCTTAAATGTTGGACACTAGAAAGGAAACTACCCCAAATTATTGAAGAATCAGCAAGTTAGTTGTGGGACATCTAATGAGAATTTCTTCTTTAAATGTTTATTTGATTGACATAAATTTTGCTAGTACTACTTCGTCAATATTAGAAACCAGTGGAGGTTTTCATCATTGTATTTGACACATAGGATGATTAGAATATGACGACTAGCAACAATGATGTCGAGAGATAGAGTCATTGTGTACTCAATCTAGTTTTGGATTTATTGTTGACCTTAATTATGACTATTAAGTGAATAAACTCCAAATAAGAATATAAACTTGTTAAGATACAAAAGAGGTTTCACTTTTGTGACCCTATACACCATGATTTGATGTATGGCTGGCCCATTATCAAGGTGATTATATTCTAAACCAAACTAGAATGATATATCATGAAGATGATGCAAGACTCAAATTGGTAACCCAAGATTATACCTTAGATTCTGGAATGATGAACGCAAAGAGTTATCGAGTACTCTTGAGACCATTAGATCTTATGGTATATGCGTATCTTGTATTCAAAGCAAGATGTCTCGTGCCTTTTGGTTGAAAAGGAGATCGAGGTTGTAAATCATTGATCCAGAATAGGTTGATCGTTTTCTTTTACCAACGTTTTAAGTTGACGTTAATGTGTTCACTTAATAAGGTAAATAGAGAAATCTTTGAAGAAGTTCAAAGAATTCCAGGAATCACGATTTAGTCGTGATGTGATTATCAAAGTGAAGACTTTGATATAAGCCAAAGGAAATGTGATATAGTATCACAAGCTAATCTCTCTTAGCACGCATTATGGGATAATATGTGATTAGATAAAGAAATCAAACGCTATTCGATATGGTTTGGACTTCAATCAAGTTACCTTGAGTTACTTGAACCTTTTGGGGAATTTATCATTTTTGTCTAAATTATTTTTCCACTAAATCCAAACGATTCATATAAGATATGAACTGGTAGGGTACCATGTTTGTAAGTTTTCAAAAGAAACAACTGCTCATTTTTCCTTACTATAATCACGAGTACAACGGGATTGTGGCTCGTGAAGCTGTCTTTCTAAAATACAAGTTTATTTCTAGAAGACAGAGTGGGAGAAATTATTCAAAGAGCCACAAAGAATGTTATGTCGCAAGAAACTGGTCTTTCTTGGCTACATGAGACGTTTTGTGTAAGACGTTGTTTCTTCAAAACCTAGGAGGTTAAAGTCATCACTTGTTGAAGATGATGAATTAGTGTTACTTTTAGAAAGTAAATAGTTTGTAACTTACAAAGAAATTGTTTGATTCAAGTTGATTACTTCTGGAAAGTAATGAATATATGACTTACATGAGAGTGTTTAAGTCACAACTCAATACAAGGCTTAGTGCCATGAAAATCCGAAATAAATTCCAAGTGAATTGTTAGATATCAAAGCTTGATTGGTAGCAAAGGGTTTTGCACTAGTTGAAATGCTTAAGTCTATTTGGATCTTCTTAGGGATTGTGTGATTGTGTTTCATTATGATGATATACATATAGCAAGTGAATCTAAAACCCACTTCTTCAATTAGAAGGAATGTATTCAATACATGTCTTGAGTTTTGTAGATTATTGCAATCCTAAGATAATGTGAAACTTAAGAGAGGATCTTAAGTAGGACATCAATGAGTTGGAATCAACATTTTGATCATGTTATAAAACTTTTCTCGATAAGTCGAGAATTTGTGTTTATACATGGAGTTTAGTGGGAGTTACGGAAATTTTAATTAGTCTTATATGTGGATGACATATTGATTATTGGGAATGATTTAAGACTGGGAGAAAAATAATACATCTTTAATATCCGGATTTATGGAGATAAATCCACATGATATTAGCGTCAAATAAGAAGTCTTATGTTGATAAGAATCATGACTAGTTCAATCAAGTTGAACATATTTGATTGATTCCATTTGCTTCCGCTGCCGAATCAATTAAATAGGAAATGATGTATAACACTTCATATACTTTGAGTATGATGAATTGTTCCAAATCGAATTTAAGTAATAGTTACCAGTAAGCCATAAAGATTACCCGTAATTGCTTGCAGAAGCATTAAGGATGTAATGCAAAGTGTTTTTGATGCAATTTTGTGTAAGGATGTTACACAAATGACAATTGACCATTGAGATTGTGCATGGTTTCCGACAAAACCATAATCAAAACACATTAGGATTGTTAAGATACCATTGTGGCTATGTTATTTAAGAAATAGATTTTCTAGAATCGTTCTAGGCAATAAAGAACAATGAGAAATATTTACAACGGAAATTGAGTACACTTGCAATCATGGGATGTGCAAGAAGGATGAGTCCCGCACACTGTGAAAACAGTGGGAGCTATTCTAAGGCTAGAGGGCCTATGTCTTGATTGGATCTCGACACGTACTCAGAAAGTTTTGTAATGCAAATGTATACATTACAAAGGAAAACGAGTATGTAGTAAGGTTGAGTAAGGTACAAGAAGTTGATAAAACCTACTAACCAAAGCCTTCTCATAAGGCTTAACATGATAAGTCATGTCATATGTCATTTCAATTGAATTGAGATGAACAACTACATTCAAGATCAAACTGGATTATAGAATATGAATAGTAATCAGGTATTGACTATTCATATGTGATAATCACATTTGTCGTTCGAGTTTTTAAAATCTGAAAACTCCTTTTATACTTTGTTACATCCAAACGGGTTGTAAAGACAATATTGAACCCCGTTAAAGTGAACTCGGATTAACATTGTATTCGCTCATAGTCACTTACATGAGGTGACGTCTCGAAGTGACTAGAGTGTGATGCGATTGATGGAAAGTTCAAGTGCCATGGAGTCATGTGAGATGACTAGTCGATCACATAGGCAGACTGTTAGGAACACCTTGTCGGGCCTTATGACCGCTTATAGAGTTCTGGCAAATTTATAAAGCCTGGTCGTGGCGAGAGCTACTATAGTATTCTAATGAGTCGATTCTTTTGACTAAAGACTGTTCACCTAAGATGGCACAGTTTCAGATTAACTTTGATTTGTGTTACTACGACCTTCGTAAATGGGGTCAAATGGGCATATTTTGGGTTATGATGGCTGTGGCTAGTCGAAGGGAATGAGTGCGATAGGAATTGTCCACCCCCTTATCAGGGTTAAAACAATATCTCAGGGCCACTCGAGGAGTAATGAACAGGAAATGCGTGGCCACGCTCGGAAGGTATCTATGGTAGATAACTCCGGTCAATCAGTTATTCTCGGATCGAGAAAACCACTCTCGATATGATCACTTGCAAGTACGACCTGAAAGACACCTTGCATTGAGTGGGAGATAGTAATAGAACAAGAGAATTGGTGACGCACACTTGTCGAGGACAAGTGGGAGATTGTTGGAATATGTGTCCTCCGACAATAATGCGATCACAACTGTTGATCATGATGATCACATGTTTAAATCTCATTTTAAGAATACATGTGGGATGTAATATTTTACAGTCAACTGGTCCACACATATCGGTAATGATTGGCTGACTAGAGTTTGACATTACTGTCACGCGACGGTGGTGATCAGTTGATCCCCTTAGGTCATACCAATAGGAAAATACTCTTAATTGATTATTTAATTAATCGTATGCCGATACGAGTTAATTAAATTGCTTAAAATTGACGGATGATTTTGTGAGTAAAATTAACGTGTCTTATTGTAATTCGATTATATTAGATACGGTCTAAGTAATTGAATTGTTTTATTACTTAGATAAAATTATTGTTTACGAAACAATTTGTAATTGAAATTGAATGAATAATTTATTATAAATACAAGACGTTGTAATTTATAATTTGATAAACCGTTTTGGTACAAGTAATTACGAATTACTAGTCGATTTTGTAAATGACATATTTTATGAGTATGTTGATTTTTAATATGTTAAAAATACATTACAAATTCACATGTCAAGTAACATGTCACATATGTCACAATTGACAAATGACAAAATAAAATGGACCTTCCATTTTATTTTGTATGTACCGAAAATTGGAGGGAGTATTAGTGGAAAAATTATGTTGATTATTTTAATAAGAGAAAACATAATTATTAAAGCCTAATCTCTAGCCATGCAACCCTACATGCTTTTGAGAAGAGCAAAAACAAAAGGCATTGGGCATGCTACCCAAGGCCAATTATTTCGGCCACCATAAGGGAAAAGAAAAGAGTTTTTCTTTTTAATTTTTATTCATTCATTATTCATATACAACATTTCTAGTGTAAGAAAGGTGATACTCTCTCTATCTTTTGTGAAAATTCTAGAGAAATAAACTCACTAATCCCTTCTCTCTCAACCGAAAAACAAGAGAGAACAAAAATATTTTGTGTCAAAATTTTAAGTAAGACTAATCCTAATACTAGATCATATTATTTTAGTCTTTAAGAGGTTTCCTTGGGTATTCACTTTTGGGAGAGATTCTATACTTGAATCTTTGTTCATCCATTATTTGGAATGCTCAAGAACTAACAAGAAGGAGATCTTGTTGGTGCCCATAAAACCGAAATCATATAGTAAGGTTGATGATTTCTTCTCTACTTTTATTTATGTTTGCATGCATAAGATCAATATTTAATTTTATGACTAAATTAATTGTAACATATAAGAATATGTTGTATAATGAGATATAGATTCTAAACACACATAACCGTAACCAAAGGTCCGAAAGAGGTAAATAAAGAACGTCAAGTCGTCACACTATGTAAAACGTCACACTCGAGTCACAAATAAGAGCAACAATAATTTGCAAGGTCATAATGTAAAAAAGTCCTAAATTCACCACTTATCAATCATGAGAGAGATGCATAACTAAATAGATGATTAATAGAAGTGACAAGTGAAGAAAAACCATGAGGGGGCTCCCAGCCGGGTGGGGTACCGGCTGCTTGCCCACCGGCTAGGCACACCTCAAACTTCAAAAATTGAATTGAAAGTGTACCGGCAGCCTGCCTACCGGCTGGGAGCACTTCACACTTGAAAACTTTACAAAAACCTACAGTGATCTCCCAGCCGGGTGGGGTACCGGCAGCCTGCCTACCGGCTGGGAGCCTGGGACATCATATGCTTTGAAAATCCTTAAGAAATTACAGGGATCTCCCAGCCGGGTAGGGTACCGACGACCGGCCCACCGGCTGGGACAACATACACTTTGAAATCCATTGAAGAGTTACAGTGACCTCCCAGCCGGGTAGGGTACCGGCGGCCGGCCCACCGGCTCGAACACCCTGTATGTGTGTTTCACCAAAATTGACTCCCAAACAATTTGAAACCAAACAAAATCGTTCCACAACAATTTTTTACATGTCCTCGTATGATTCTAACTCAGAAAAACATCGTATTTGAGACGGAAATTCAACAATCACGAATTTCAAATGACAAAGCATGAAACTTTCATCCAAGCATGTGAGGAATGCATGTGAGAACACCATTCCACAAAATTCAAGCAAAACACAACCAAAATTCAGATTTTAAACATTTGGAAGACTAAATTAACAAGCAAAGCATGCAAAATTGACACTTTGTCGAGTAACCCATCACCGTTACCTTGAAAGCGTCTTCACTCGTCCAATTCCTCGTCAACAATGTAAGAGTCTTCTTCCGGGTCCTCAAGTCCTTCACCTAAGACACAATAAGAGACAAATTTAGCACAAAACTCTCATCTTAAAAAGATGGAATTTTCGAAATAGAGGAAAGGAGATGACTTTCTTACTTAGAAAGATGAAGAATGTAAAGAGGAAGAATTTAGCGCAAAAATGGTGGGATTTGGTTGAGTAATGAATGAGTTATGGTGAAACTAAGAATGTTAAAGGAGGTTTGATAATGGTGTTGGAGATTTAGAGGGTTTATTTTTCAGAAAAATCAAAGGAAGAAGATGGAGTGTTATGAGAAAGGTAGGTGGAAAAAGGTGTGTTGTAGAGAAAATGAAGGGCCCAAGTGACACCTAAGCCCAACCGAAGATACTACACGGTTCTTACTACCGAAACCGTCTAGAATTTTCGACTACTCTATAAATACAATACTGACTATATATATATATATATATATATATATATATATATATATATATATATAGGGTCAGGATCCGGTGAGAACCACCAACATAATGAGAACCCTTACTAAATCATCATCAAATCTTGTTCCGAAAGTTTTGATGGATCATTTACCTTTAGTTTAGTTTATTCAAACACATTTTTTAGCATACCTAAACAAAATTTATCGATTTTATTAACAATATATAAACTTAATGTAAAAAAAATACAAATTAAGTATACTAAAATGGCTATCGATGCACTAAAACGAATATTAGGTGCATGAAAATTGTTACATGCATGAAAATGAGTACTAGGTGCATGAAAATAACGAGCGCTAGACGCACGAAATCGAGTTGTAGGTGCATGAATATTGTTAGTTAAATGAAAATGAGTAGCAGGTGCATGAAAATTAATAAAATGAAAGTCGATTCGATTTTCGTCAATAGTTTATACTTTTGGACAAAGAAATATGTTATCTAACCATAAAATTCTATGGCGAATCCAAATATGTCGTTATTTTTTAAAGAAAAGATCCGTAAGGTGGAGTTCTCACGGTTCTCATTATCTTGGTGGTTCTCACAGGATCCCAATTCTATATATATATATATAGGAGTTCTAATGAGTCCAACATGTGTCATTGAGTCCATAAGTCCTTCTAAGGGCCATTGGATGGATTTAATGGATGGTTGAGATGAATTTGATTAAGGGCTATTAAAAAGAAAAGGTAAAAAATGTGGACGGTTGGATTGAGATGGGTGGTTGAGATTGAAAATTACCAAAAAAAATTACCATTAATCAAATTTCTATACACTAATTAATTTTTCTTTCTCTCTCTAGCCCATAATTAATCAGTTTTGAGTTTCAGATTTCAGAAGTGTAAATGTAATGTTCTATGAGTTTTACAAGTGTAAATGTGATGTTTTACGAGTGTAAATGTAACATTTTAAGAGTGTAAATTTGATTTTTTGTGACGGAAATTTTGAATTTATATAATTTTAATATTTTACAAGTGTAAATGTGATGTTTTACGAGTGTAAATGTAACATTTTAAGAGTGTAAATTTGATTTTTTGTGACGGAAATTTTGAATTTATATAATTTTAACATTTTACAAGTGTAAATGTGATGTTTTACGAGTGTAAATGTAACATTTTAAGAGTGTAAATTTGATTTTTTGTGACGGAAATTTTGAATTTATATAATTTTAACATTTTACAAGTGTAAATGTGATGTTTTACGAGTGTAAATGTAACATTTTAAGAGTGTAAATTTGATTTTTGTGACGGAAATTTTGAATTTATATAATTTTAACATTTTACAAGTGTAAATGTGGTGTTTTACGAGTGTAAATGTAACATTTTAAGAGTGTAAATTTGATTTTTGTGACGGAAATTTTGAATTTATATAATTTTAACATTTTACAAGTGTAAATGTGATGTTTTACGAGTGTAAATGTAACATTTTAAGAGTGTAAATTTGATTTTTTGTGACGGAAATTTTGAATTTATATAATTTTAACATTTTACAAGTGTAAATTTGATGTTTTAAGAGTGTAAATGTAACATTTTAAGAGTGTAAATTTGATTTTTTAGTCAATTTGAAGGTTTTAGAGTGTAACTTTTGTCCTTTGAGTGTGAATTTGGTCCTTTATAAGTGTAACTTTGTCCTTTACGAGTAAAACTTTAGTCCGACTACCATAAAACGCCACCATCATCGTCCTTCCCCACCAACTCATATCCACAAAAATATATGAGTGCAAATTTATATAATTTTAACGAGTGTAAATGTAAATAAATACAAGTGTAAATGTAAGGAAATACGAGTGTAAATGTTAAGAAATACGACTGTAAATGTTAAGAAATATGAGTGTAAATTTAAAGAAATACGAGTGTAAATGTGAGGAGATACAAGTGTAAATTTAAGAGAAATACGAGTGTAAATGTGAGGAGATACAAGTGTAAATTTAAATAAAAATGAGTGTAAATGTGAGGAAATACAAGTGTAAATGTAAAAATTATGAGTGTAAATGTAAAGAAATACGAATGTAATTGTAAAGACATATGAGTGTAAATGTAAAGAAATATGAGTGTAAATGTAAAGAAATACGAGTGTAATTGTAAAGACATATGAGTGTAAATGTAAAGAAATATGAGTGTAAATGTAAAAAAAGTACGATTGTAAATGTCAAAAAATATGAGTATAATAAATATATTTATTAGATCTAGAAAAAAAATCATGATAAAACAACATTAACAACCCTAGATCTAATAAAGAGAGATTGAAAAAAAAACATCTAACAAAAATATAACATTAAATCTAATAATAATAACAATAATAATAAACATAACACTTTATTGTTGAAAAAAAAACAAAAAAACAAAAACAACGACAACAAACAACGACAACAAACACAACAACCACCACCATTTACACACAATGACAAACACATTAACAAAAAAAATGAAATTAATTCACAACCCACCTCCCTCCTCTCATTTCTCACTCCCTTAATTCACCCGCCACAACCACAACACCATGCTGCCACAACCACCACCATACGTCACCCAACCACGGCAACCATTAGTTGCAGATCTGAAATAGAAAAAAATGGAAAATGAAGGCTGAGAGAACAGCCCGTGGTCGTGGGTGCGGGTGCGGCGAGGGTGCGGCCCGTGGTCGTTGGTTGTCGGCGAGGGTACGGCAGGGCTGGAGCGTGGTGGGGGCTCAGATCTGGAAAAAAAGGGAGAAAGGTGAGGTTGTCAGGTTGTGGTGGTGGTGGTTGTGGGAGATCGTGGGCGGTTCTGGCAGGTTGTTGGTTGTGACTGGTTGGTGGCATGCGACGGTGAGGTGAAATGGAGAAGGAGAAGCGAAGTGAAGAAGGAGAGGGGGAGGGAGAAGGCGGCAGAGGAGGGGAGGAAAGGGTTTTTAGCTTTTTTTTTCAGATCTGGTGTGGCGTTTTTGGTCGGGTGGTGTGTAGTGTTTTTGGTAATGCTGGTGGTGGTTGTCGCGGGGAGTGGTGGTGGCGGGTGTGTGGGTGGATGGTGGTGTGTGAGTGGCCGGCAGGAGAGGTGCGTCGTGGTGGCGGTGGCGGGTGTGTGAGTGGTGGGTGGTGTGTCGTGGTGGTGGCGGGTGTGAGTGGTGGGTGATGACTGATGAGGATAATGAGAATGAGGGGGAAATTTTTTTTTTGATTTTTTTGAATTATTTGGTTTTTGGTTTTTGTTGGATTTTTGAGAGGATTTGAATTTTTTTGATTTTTAGAGAGATGAGAGGAATGATAATTGTGTGAGATGAGAGAGAAGTGACTGCAAAATAAATGTTATATAGTAAAATTAGTGGTTGATTAGTGAAGGTAGTGAGGGAAAGTGATTAATTAGCTTCAATCCCCTCCATTTAGCATTAATCCCTCCATTTTTCCCTTCAATCTCAACCCTCCATCCTATCTTTTCAATGGCCCTTAAGAGGACTTATGGACTCAATGAATTTGGGTGGACTCACTTGATCCTTCTTCTATATATATATATATATATATATATACATATATATATATATATATATATATATATATATATATATATATATATATATATATATATAGAGAGAGAGAGAGAGAGGGAGAAGGGTTCTCATAAGTCCCTTACATCTTATGAGTCCCTAAGTCCTTATAAGGACCTTAGGATGGAAGGGATGAAGGGATGAGATTACATCTTGATGGAGGGCCACAAATCTCCCTCCCTAATCTCCCTTACTAATCCTGTATAACTCCTTCCTAATCTGTATAACTCCTTCCTCATTTTAATTCTCCCAACTCACTCACTCATTATTCATTCTCTCACACTTCTCTCATCCCTCTTTCTCTCTCATTTTCCTCTCATTCTCTCAAAACAAAAAAAAAACCAAATAAAAACAAACTAAAAAAACCAAAACAAAAACCAAAAACCAAAAAATAAACACAAATCCTACACAAATCCTCCACCAGCCGTCCTCCTTCTCGGTGACCACCAGCCCACCACCTCTTCCTCAACACAAATTCGGTATATAAAACCTATATCCGTCCACTTAGATCTCGTCTTTGCTCCTCGTACACCACCACGACAACACAACCACCAACCCCATTGCCGCCACCGCCAGAAGCCGACCTCCATCCTCCACCATTTCAGCTGCCCCATTATCCTTTGACCTCCACCAAGCAGCCACAACCACCAAGCAGCCACGACATCTCGCCATTTCCTCCATCTACCACGACACCACCACAGAACCCGACTACCCCGCCCAACACAATTTTTCTCCTCCTCCTCCTCCTCACCCACGGCTCAACCGGCCACCCTCCTTCCTCATCCTCAACAACCACCGCACCACCGCACACTGCCCCACCACCATCCCGACCCTCCACCAACCGCGTGTCCCTTTCTCCTTTCTCTTTTGTTTTTCAGATCTGAAAATTTAAAGTGGTTCTTGTTGTTAGTTTTTGCGGTTTCGATTTCTATTTCGATTTTGTTTTTTACATATGTCGCCTATGTGTTTTACAAAGGCCGGTTCTTGTTGTTGTAATGTGTTTTACATATTTCGATTTCTATTTTGATTTCTATGTGTTTTACAAAGCCGGTTCTTGTTGCTGTTGGTTTTTTTTTTTCATATTTACTTTACTTTTTGTTGATTTGGTTGAGAAATTACGGTTTTTTATTTTTCAGATTTATTTTATTGGTTAAATTTTTTAATCTCGTATTGTTTAAATATGTCTTGTTATATGTGTTTTCAGATCTCATGTTTTTAGGTCTAATCTTAGATCTACTGAATAGATTTAGTAAATTATAAATATTATCTAAGATCTACAAAATTTCGTCCTTCAATAACATTTTTAGGCTATGAGACTAAAGTTATACTATTTATGACTGAAGTTATACTATTTACGACTAAAGTTATACCCTTGAACTAGACGAAAAAATGAGTTGGTGTTTCAAATCCGATTGCTTGTGATTTAAAATCTTGTCTTGTTTTATATTTTTTGTTGATTTTAATTTTTTATATCTAGATGATTTTTTTTTGTTATTTCAGATTTGTTGATTTTTTTAAGGATATGTTTGTTAATTTATTTTATTTATTTATATAATTTGTTGATTTAATCTAATGTTATACAATTTACGACTGAAGTTTTACTATTTAGGACTGAAGTTATACTATTTACGACTAACTTACACCCTTGGAAAATTAAAGTTATACCCTTGTCATATTAAATTTATACCTTGTCATATTAAAGTTATACTATTTTCGACTAAAGTTATACGATTTTGGACTAGAGTTATACGATTTTGGACTAAAGTTATACGATTGGGACTAAAGTCGTACAAAAAATTGGACTAAAGTTACATAAAATTATATAAATTCCAACTAATTTATCGAAAATGACTAAAAGTTATACAAAAATAGACTAAAGTTATACAAATATGGACTAAAGTTATACAAAAATGGACTAATGTTATACAAAAATGGACTAAAGTTATACAAAAATTGACTAAATTTATACAAATATGAACTAAATTTATACAAATATGGACTAAATTTATACAAACAGTACTTATATAAATTCAAATTTGAACTAAAGTTATACAAAAAATTGGACTAAAGTTACATAAAATTATATAAATTCCAACTAATTTATCGAAAATGACTAAAAGTTATACAAAAATAGACTAAAGTTATACAAATATGGACTAAAGTTATACAAATAAGGACTAAAGTTATACAAAAATTGTGTAACTTTAGTGCATAATAGTATAACTTTAGTCCTTTTCTGTATAACTTTAATCCAAAATTGTGTAACTTTAGTGCATAATAGTATAACTTTAGTCCTTTTCTGTGTAACTTTAGTCCAAAATTGTGTAACTTTAGTCAATAATAGTATAACTTTAGTCTTTTTTTGTATAACTTTAGTCCAAAATTGTGTAACTTTAGTCAATAATAGTATAACTTTAGTCCTTTTTTGTGTAACTTTAGTCCAAAATCGTGTAACTTTAGTTCAGAATTGTATAACTTTTGTCCAAATGTAAATTCAGATTTGAAACTAACACATGAGATTGAAGTTGCACAAATGCCATTATTGTCCACTAAAGTTGCACACAATGTCATTGAAGTTGCACATAATGTGAATTGAAGTTATACATAATGTGAGTGAAGTTATACATAATGTCAGTGAGTGAAGTTATACATAATGTCAGTGAAGTTATACATAATGTTGATTGAAGTTATACATGTTATCGGTGAAGTTATACACATTGAAGTTTTAATACTAAATCCGAAAATTTTATATAACAACACGAAATTTCTTGTTTAGTAGATCTAAGATTAAAATTAACTTATTATATGAGATTTATTTTTGTAGATCTAAAATAAAAATAAAAGAATTTTACAAGGTAAAAACGAGATTTGAAAACCCAAAATCTTAAGAAAAAAAATGTATAAAAAACGAGATTTGAGAAAATAAATAAAAAAACAAGAATAAACAAAATAAAAGACAACAAAAATAACGAATGAAAAAAACACAACAAAAATAACGAATGAAAAAAACAACTCAAAACATAAAAAATAACACCAAAAAAAAAAAAAAAAAAAAAAAAAAACGCGGCGGCGGTGGTTCTGAGACGGTGGGTCGTGTCGGGTGGGGTGGGTGGTGTATGAGGAAGAGAAGTTTTTTATTTGTTTGGATTTTTGATTTTTTGGGTTTTTGATTTTTTTGGGTTTTTTTATTTATTTAGATTTTTGGGTTTTTTATTTATTTGGATTTTTTGGGTTTTTTTTTATTGATTTGGATTTTTTTTTTTTTTTTTTTTTTTTTGAGAGTTTGAGAGAAGAGAGGAGTGAAATGTGTAAGATGAGAGAGAAATGGATGAGTGGAAAACAAATATATAGTAAATTACTGATTAATTAGGGTGAATTAGTGAAGGAGGAGAGAGATGGTGAGATTAGCTATTAAACACACTTTTTTGGGTTGATCTTGGTCATCCATTTTCACCATCCAATGGCCCTTAATAGAATTTATGGACTCAATACATATACATGGACTTAGTTGATCTCTTCTTATATATATAGAGAGAGAGAGATCAACTAAGGCCAACATTGGCAACATATGTATTTGAGTCCATAAGTTCTATTAAGGGCCCTTGGATGGTGAAAATGGATGGCCAAGATCAACCTCCAAAAAATGTGTTTATGGACTAATATCACTCATTCTCTCCTCCTTAACTAATCCTTCTAATTAATCACTAATTCACTATAAGTTCTTTTCCTCTCATCCACTTCTCTCACATATCACACAACTCATCTCCTCTCTCAAACTCCAAAAAATAAAAACCCAAAAAATCCAAATAAATAAAAAACCTCAAAAACCCAAATAAATAAATAAAACCCAAAAAATCCAAATAAATCAAAAAACCCAAAAAATCCAAATAAATCAAAAAACCCAAATAAATCATTCATTCCTCTCTTCCTCATTCACCACCACCCACCACTATCCCACCCGACACCACCCAAGGCCCACCCCCACCGCCACCCACCTCCACCACCGCCGTCGATAAATTCTATAAACTCGTTTTTTTTTTCCAGATTTTGCGTCTCGGTTATTTTGGAAAATGCTACGGTTACACTCGGTGTATAGAATCTTCTATACACCACCAATTTAAATTTTACATGCGCAGGAATCTATTTGTATTTATGGAGGAAATTTATAAAGAGGTTTGGAGGGAAAAAAAATTTGTCATTGGAGGGAAATATAGAATGAAAAATTTAAAGATCTTTATTAATTATATGGTATCATAATTAAATCTTAACAAAATAGTCATCCAATTACCAGCGTAATATTTGCGAAAATCAATTAATAACGTCAACCTTTTTACTATCTTCAAATTTGATTAATAATAGCGCAAGATTTGTATAATTCGTCAAATTAATCCGTTTCATTAATAAAGTACGTTAATTTAATTTCAATTAAGTGATAGGAGTATGTACTTAGTCTTCAATTAGAGTATTGGCTTTTTCCAATGAAAAATGGTTTGCTAACACCACTACACCAGTGATTAAATTTGTAAGACGTGTGAAATTGTGCAGCATTTTTCATCCGCTTTCGAAACAACGAGGCCATGAATCTATCTTCAGTATTCTCTTACCTTCATCGCCAATTGTTAGCTGAAAATCAAGGTTGAGATAAATACCATTTGATGATAATATCGTCTTCATTTTGAGGTGCTCCCACGTGAGCGGTGGTCTGGTGAAGTCGTTGGTGCGCCGTTGGGATTGAGGGGCCCCTCTGGTACAAGAGATGGTGGCCGACATGAGATGTTGCCGGCGTCGGCGCGTGGGTGGCGTGCAGTAGACAGATTGTTTTAGACTAGGGAGTAGGGAGGAGACAATTAACTTTGCTATTAAGGGAACAAAAGGTAAAAGATAAAACAATTTCACAAAATAATATCTTCAAAAAAAATACGGAGTAATATATTAAACAATCTAAATAATTATGGTATATAGTAATTTAGGAAAGTTTTAAATTTGAAATTATATTTTTTGAATTTTGGCTCCCAAATTTTGACAAAATCAAACTTAAAAAATATTCTATCTCATATTCCATCATTGCCACATGTCGTAATGTTACTCGCAGTGTATAGAAGATTCTATACACCGAGTGTAACCGTAGCCTTTTCGGGTTATTTTCGTCACTTTTTTTTTTTCCAGATTTTGTGTTAAATTTGTTGTTTGGGGTCGGTTTATTTTATTTGTTAATTTTTGTTGGTTTTTGTTGTTACTTATTCTTTTCAAATATCTTCTTGTTATACGTTTTTTTTTAAAAAAAGTTCGAGTTTTAAATATCGTTTTTTTTTGTGATATACTTTTTTATTTTTACAAATGTCGTTTCTTTAAAATTCGTCTTGTTATATAAATTATTAGATCTAAAAAGAAGATATTTGAAACTTTAGTCTTTATTCACTGACATTATGTATAACTTTAATTTACATTATGTACAACTTCAATGATATTGTGTGCAACTTCACCGATATTATGTATAACTTCAATGAACATTATGTATAACTTCACTGATATTAAGTATAACTTCACTGACATTATGTATAACTCCACTGACATTATGTATAACTTTAACTTACATTATGTACAACAATGACATTGTGTTAGTTTCAAATCTTAATTACATTTAGACAAAAGTTATACTATCATGGATTAAAGTTACACGATTTTTGGACTAAAGTTATACAAAAAATGACTAAAATTATAATATTATGGACTAAAGTTACACAATTTTGGACTAAAGTTATACTATTATGGACTAAAGTTACACAATTTTGGACTAAAGTTATACAAAAAAGTTATACAAAAAGACTAAAGTTATACAAAAATGGACTAAAGTTATACAAAAACAGACTAAAGTTATAAAAAAATGGACTAAAGTTATACAAATTTAGTCCAATTTTTTGTATAACTTTAGTCCAAATTTGAATTGATACAAGTACTGTTTGTATAAATTTAGTCCATATTTGTATAACTTTAGTCAATTTTTGTATAACTTTAGTCTTTATTTGTATAACTTTAGTCCATATTTGTATAACTTTAGTCTGTTTTTGTATAACTTTAGTTCATTTTTGTATAACTTTAGTCCATTTTTGTATAACTTTAGTCTTTTTTTGTATAACTTTTAGTCATTTTCGATAAATTAGTTGGAATTTATATAATTTTATGTAACTTTAGTCCAATTTTTTGTATAACTTTAATCCATATTTGTATAACTTTAGTCAATTTTTTTATAACTTTAATCCTTATTTGTATAACTTTAGTCCATATTTGTATAACTTTAGTCCATATTTGTATAACTGTAGTCCATTTTTTTATAACTTTAATCCTTATTTGTATAACTTTAGTCAATTTTTGTATTACTTTAGTCCATATTTGTATAACTTTAAAGTTTAAAGGGTATAACTTTAGTCCACATTTGTATAACTTTAAACTTTAATGTTAAAAAGGTATAACTTTAGTCGTAAATAGTCCACCATAATAACAAAAAAACGTTAATCTAACAAAAAAACCCGTAAATCTAAGAAAAAACCAAATATAAAAAAAAACAAATAACAATGATCACTGAAGTTGCACATAAGGGCATTGAAGTTCTACACAATGACCACTGAAGTTGTACGAAATCTGAAATAACAAAAAAAGAACCAAAATCTAAAAAAATAAAAAACTAAAAAAAAATTCTAAAATAAAAAAAAAACCCAGATTTAAGAACAATAAAAAATGTAAATCAAAAATTTTAAAAAACCGTCACAAATCAACCACCACCAACGGATAAAAACTAAAAACCAACAAATCTAACATGAAAACATTAGAAAATACAATAACAATATAAAACAAATAACAATAACAACCTACCATACCCAGATCTGAAAATACAATAACAATATAAAACAAATAACAATGAAAACATTTGAAAAACTCGAAAAACCGGCCAAAACCAAAAATAACACACAAAAAAGCATGTACTCAGTAATGGAAATTGCATCAATTGACTACGATAAGGGCATAGAGAGTTCTATGATTCAGTTTGCTTCATCTACTACAAAAATTAACAAGCACCCACCTTGTACACAACAGTACTATTTGAAGAAAAAAGAAAAAAAACCAGAAAAACGCATGGCCCAGATCTGTGAAGAAAAAAGAAAAAAAAAATTGAATGGAGGAGAAGAACGAGGTGGCGGCAGTGAGGCATGAAGGAGGGAGAAGGTGGCGTCGGGTCTGGTGGTGTTGGCGCAGGGGTTGTGGGTTGATGTCGGTGTTGTTGTTGGTTGTTGTTGATGCTTCTGTTGATGTCGGTGTTGTTGTTGTTGTTGTTGGTTGTTGTTGTTGATGTCGGTGGTGTTGGCGGGTCTGGTGGTGTTGGCGGGTTGTGGGTCGGGTGTGGTGTGTGGTGGGGTGGTGGTGGGCAGCAGGTGGGTCGGGTGTGGTGTTTGGAGGAGGGGTTGTTTTGGGGTTTTTTTTTGTTGTTTTAGTTTGGTTTTTATTTTGTATCAGTTTGGTTTTTTTTTTTTTTGTTTAGTGAGGGTGGGAGGAAAATGAGAGAGAAAGAGTGAATGGGAGAAGTGAGAGAGGATGAGTGAATGAGGAAATGGGTTGGGAGATTAGAATGGGGAAGGAGTTATACAGATTAGGAGGAGTTATACAGGATTAGGGAGGGAGATTAGGGAGGTTCATTTGTGACCCTTGAATGAGATGTAATCTCATCCCTCTATTCCTTCCATCCTAAGGTCCTTATAAGGACTTAGGGACTCATAAGATGTAAGGGCCTTATGAGAACCCTTCTATATATATATATATATATATATATATAGGGGCGGGTTCAGGTACGAACTAAATTACGGTGCGAACCGTACGAACTACCACTACCATCCTTATACTGAAAAGTGGCCCAAAATAAATCTCGTACTCCCCGCATAACAAACACCAAATACCATAGCTCCTTTGTTCATTCCATCACCATCAGGCATCCTTATCCTCCACCACCACACCACAACCACTCGTCGCAGCTTTCGGCCATCCTGACAACCACCAACTTTAATCTTCACCTTTGCCATCGACGAAAACATCGACGGAGACCATTATCCGGCTCCAAACTTCCCGATAACCTCGCTGGATCAAATAAATTTTTGAAATCTTACTTCGTTTTTGGTAGATCTAACATTTCAATCGAGTTTTATGAAGAAAAAAAAAAGTAATTGGCATATGGTTACACTGTGTGGTAGTCACGGGTGGGTTGTGTGGGTCACCGTGGTCATGGGCTATCGATGATGAGGGGATTCGAATGGGAAAGAGGTTTCCGATGGGAGGAAGTTCGCCGGTAAGGGTCGGTGATGTAGGGACTGGTTGTTGAGGGGTCGGTGTTGATATTGGTGGTGATGGTTCATGGGTGAGGTTAGTAGACGGTATTGCGTGGTGGGTCAGGTGTTAGTCTTGGGTACGGTTATTCAGTGATGGTGGTCATGAGGTGGTGAGTGCTGGTTGCATAATATATGACCGCAAATACACAAGCTAGTACTACAAGATACACAAATCGACTTATGAATCTGGAGCTGCCACTGCCATAGATCGGTCGTCATTCGCAAATTCAGTTCATTGTATCCGATTTACTGTTGCCTCAGTTTTCTCTTTTTTTTTCTAATGAGTTTTGATCTTTTTGCTATGATGAAATATCTTCCAAGGACATTAATAAAAATGTATTATGTTTGAGATCCAAGTCTAATTCATGGTGAGTGCTGGTTGGGGTGAAATTTGTGTGTTGATGACAATGACAGAGAATTCGAGATCAGGTGCGGTGGCCTATTTTGAGATCAAGTCTCGAAGCAGAGATATATTACCATATTTGTGACGATAAAGAAGGGTGTCAAGGGATTACTAAAGAAAAAAGAAGTGTAAAAAGAAAGTAGTTACTAGGAAATGCAATTTCTAAGATCAGTGGAGGAAATGATGAAGAAACTTTTGCAGCAGTTGAAAAATTCCAATTTATTCTGAAGACCGAACTAAACAAAGTGAGAACTATAGAAATGACGAGACGAACATAATGAGAACTGCAGCAGCATCACAAAGCATATAACTTCCAGTTGCTAGCACTATAAATGCCCAGTCACTAGATACATGTAATAAATATTACTAGATACATTTATGATTTATGTATCTTATAGTACCGATATGTGTAACTTAGGACTAAGTAATATGTGTATCTAGATAATGTAGGCTTCGAATCAAAAGTGTTTGTGTTCCTTCAGGTGGCCACCACATTGAGAGCGGTGGTGGTCGACTGGTCGGTGCGTCGCCACCTTATTGTCGATGATAATGACGGTGTTCGTTGTTGGGTTAATTTATTGACGGAAACCAATGTCTTTGTTTGTTCACATCATTATTAATTTATTACTTTATTATTCAAGTAATTACAATGTTATCTCTATTCTTTGCTTGTGTTTATGCCTCTGCCTTTTCTAAGCACAAGCATATAGTTCCATTTTGCGGGAATATTTTAAAAAATAAACATTGCAAATTCAACAGCTTAAAAGAACTTGTTAAGTTATTATGCGCCTCCAATGAGGGGGTCCTGAGTTAGCGTTACGATTATATATTAAAAGAATGTACTAAGTTATTTACGCGGTTTGAATCCCGAATAACCTTTTAAAGGTATGTATCTAGTAACATAAGAGTGTATCTAGCAAGTTAAAGGTGGTATGTATCTAACAATTTAAAAGAGTGTATCTAACAAGTTAAAGGTATGTATCTAGTAACTTAAAGAGTGTATCTATCCTAAAGTATGATGGGAAAGGGTTTAAGGATTTCAAGGATATAAGTTTCCTTTATTCCACACTCGGAATGGTACATTATTATGTAAAGAGAACGATAATAAAAACATCACAATGACATTTGTCCTAGTTTCTTAACACTCTCAAGGGCTCATAGAGGTGGCATGATAGGAAGCTGGTGAAGATGATAAAACAAAACAGCACCCTTTTTATATCATTTCCTTAATTACTTTTGAGGCAATTGAGATCCAAAATTTCTAATAGATTACACAAACTAGTACAAAAATAAATAAGGCTGGAAACAATATAGCACCACCTGTTTTTCCTTGTACAATTTATGCTATCCTAAAATGAGAACATGTTTCTCCTGCTGTAACATATTCTGTCAATGCTAAACAATCGGTGTTCACGGACTGCATAAGCTGCCAGTAAAATGCTTGTGAGGCATTCCTGAAGGGGTGAAATTGGCCAACTTTAACCTGATGAATTTTGCTTCTTAGGTATTGAAAACAACAAATTAGATACATTAAAATTTCTTGGAACATCAATACTTGCTACTGCCTCGCACATCTGCAACCGCCAATTGGCTCCGCACACCACAACCTTTGTGAACTCAGTTACGGTACGTATCATACGAACTCAGGGCTGCCACATGTTGACATGAAACCGGCATAAGCTAGCCTCGCAAAAAAAAAAAAAAAAAAAAAAAAAAAAAAAAAAACAGCATAAGATCATTAAAAAACTTTCATCTCTAACTCATCTTCTACATCCAATTCCCTCAGGAAAAAAGAAAAGAAAACAAAGCTATAATGACACATACAAAAAAAGGAACATGCTATCAACATTGAGCCACAAGATCACAAATAGTCACAAATGAGACCATATCAGCATCATTTTATATGAGTGCTAAAATGAAATAGCAAGCATGAAAAGGGATTTCGCTTTCTTAAGGTTGGAATGAAGTTTGTCTGTGGTAATTTCTAGACGCAAGAATAGAGTTTGTGGTTTCCAAGGCTATAAAAATAGTCATATCAGAGGCTCAAATATAGTTTATTCTGAAAAAAATGAGCTCCTTTACCTCTTTTTAATTAATGCTCTAATTAATTTAAAAATTATCCTAAATTCCTAACCAAAGTTAGGAGTGTACCCAACAAAATATGACTCATATTCAAAAATGACTCCATACTTAATATGTTAAACGATCGAACTCAAGCGGTCCTAATATATTTAACAGATCCAAAATGTTAGACTATTAAATGTATCCAGCAACTTAAAGTAGTGTATCTAGCATTCTAGAGGTAAGTATCTAGCACCTTTAAGGAGTGTGTCTACCTAGAAAGAGGTATGTATCTAGGAAGTGATTCAAGTGTATCTAAACAACTAGAGGTATGTATCTAGCTACTTAAAGAGGTGTATATATCTAGGTAGCTCGAGGTATGTATCTACCGCGGAGCCGCCTAATCCAACCCATAAACTAAGCCCTAAAAGGGGGAGGGTGAACCCTAAAAGAGGGGAATAGGATCATCAACCCATCACTTGTATGTAAGGATATTCCAGGCCCAAACCATCAACCCATCACTTGGTATGTAAGACGAGATACCATATTACTACCTCAGATACACATGGTATTGCTACCAGATACACATGCTATTACTACCGGATACACAAATCGGTTTGTGTATCTGCTAGTGATAGCATGTGTATCCGGCCTTTTAATTTGTGCGCCTAGAGTAATAATATGTCTATCCACTCTTCACAATTGACCGTCCTAATGACCATCACCCTGACCAGTACCACCACCACCACTCACGATTTCTACTTCTTCTGGATTGCTAATTACAGTATTATTATTAGTCGGACTACCATTCTGAGCTTACAAAACAGCAAAAATCCAATCACAAATTCACATGTGACACAAAAAAAAACACCATTATAAGAAAAAAATGCCTATATTTGAACACCATTTAGAGATTTGACAGGCTTAACAGATGATTAACAAAACAAACAGATCTCGTAATATCAGTATCTTATCATTGTCTGATGTATGTATTACCTGTCACAGGGAGAAGCTGATATGGATACTTAGGATCAACTGGCTCCGACTTGACTTTCACAAAGCTTCCCATCACTTTGCTTTCAAATGTTTCATAGTTTTCCAACAGACTTTCCACTAAGCCTCTCTTCAAATAGAACAGCTGCATGCTTTGTGGAACAACGGTTGCGAAATGAACAGTTAGTGAGCATCAATAGTTCACAATCGATCAACCTCAGTTATCAGCGAACAAATTGCACCCATTGAATGTCGACGACAAGTAAATAACAGGATATTTTTCATACAAAATCCTCTAACCAGTAACCACATACTAATATTGGACCAAACAGAATAAGTCAATCATTGGTTAGGATGGACCGATGGATGAACTATGAAGTAACACCTAATCATTCATTACAAAGAAATTTTACGCACATGGAATTCAAACCACAACCTCAAGTTTGTGTATACCTGCCTCAGCTTTTGTTATCTGGAGATACTCCCATGCAGTGATTTAGCTTCCTCTCTCCTAGAGTCCTAGACTTGTTCAAAGAATCCAAAAAACAAAACAAAATAAGTGTAGGAAAATTTTGATCAAATGAAAACGACCCAAAAGAACCTGACTGCAATCTCACCTGTACTCGAAATGACAAGATTAAAACTGACACAAATCCATAATGACATGACCATAAAAATGATACCAGACAGTAGAGCAAGCCATCAAGAGAGACATAAGTTACTATGACAGAGTATACCATCAGCAACATTAAAAGCGATTGCTAGAGATATGTTCTTTGATCTGTTTCACATTTAAGATGATCTAAAGAAAGACCTGCCAGATGCAAATTGTTCAGGCCAAGTGACTCCTAGGCTGTCCTACCAAACTAACCAACAACCATTCTAACAATCAGACGCCCTATAGCAACACATGATCACTTCAAATTTGGTCGAATACCAACACAACTAACAACAAACATACTCCGTCTCACTTTATAAATGGATAAAATGCAATCTAATAAAAATAACTCAATCTCAAATCTCAAATTTCATAAACTAGACCTGATTATAGGAATCAACCAGAGTAAGTTAACCATAATATAGTAGACCTTAATATCTCTGTCTTAAGCATCAACACGAACTCCTAATAAATCATAGTATACTGTCTCCTTCACCATCTTCTACAAAACTTGAACAAATTATCATTTTTTTTAAAAACTGTTTATATCTAATTTGAGATAACAGCACTAAAACAGCAACAAAAGGGATAACATTCAACACAAAATGAGGCCAAAATAGAAAGAATTCGCCAGGCCGTTGAGAAAAGGGAATGCAATTGAATCACCCCGCGCCAATACTAACCTTCTAAAGTCTTGATAACGAAATACATTTTCTTCCCATCCAAACCTTTATACTGCCTAGCTAGCAATTGTCTCTTCGTCGAAAATCTCACTCTTTTTTTTTTTTTGAAGAAAACTCAAATTGGGTTTAGATTATATTAGCATCATTATCAAGATCGACAAAATTCCCAATGTAAAGTGGTAACGAGGAAGACGAGAACCTCGCTACATTTCCTAAAGGACAATAATGAGCTAACACATGTGCAACACGGTTAGACTTACGACTGACATAAGACCACGAAATCGAGCTAAAATTATGACACAAAGAGCGAATTTCATCTATAACTCTTTGCTATATTCTTCAACACCATCTCTTCTAAAAAACCCAGAAGCAAATTAAGATTAAAATAAAACGTACTCCCTCCCTTCCACATTGTTCTTCCCATTTAGAAATGGCACAACTCTTAAGGAATACTAATATAATAATCGCTACACACAGGTGGGGTAACAATTAAAGAAGATTTGTTTAATAAATTAAAGTAGAACCACACAAAACGTACTACAAAAGGAAAATAAGTCAAATGGGAAGAACAAAGTGGAATTTCCCTAAATGGAAAGTGGGAAGAACAATGTGCAAGGAAAGAGTAACTGAAATGAGAAAGAGGAAGGAATAAGAAAAACTTGCAAAATGATAGATTTATGACATCAGTAAACAGTTTGTGAGATAGTTCCTCAGACGAAGCGACTATAAGAAAATAGACAAAATCAACATAAAATTTCACTAATGATTCTTTTTGCCGGAAGGAAAAAATAGGCCTTAGGAAAATTATGTACTCCTGCCAAAGAGGCAGTGAACAAAAAAAAAGAAAAAGAAAATCATGTCATTGATACAAGGAGGGAAAGGTTTTGTTGTAGTGTAGACAGTAACCATCAGGTTGGTTCCTATCACCAGTCCCTAAATCATCCAAAATATCATCAGTCAGATGTCAAACTAATATACTTAGGCACAGGAACAGAAGGAAATTTAGATAGCAATTTAGTGAGTTAATATACTTAGGCACAGGAACAGAAGGAAATTTGCAGCAAAAGTAGAAAGTAGCGCGCAAGATAGTGAAGCACTATTGCTAACTACAGTACAGGAAGTTTGTGCCTTTTAAAGAAGTGTAGATACTCCATATTTAAGTGACAGAAGCAGAATTTTAATCACAATAAACTCTCTGGACAGTCATTTGATGATAACTCTATCCTAAAACCCTTTAAATTTCTTGCTCTCTTATCTACCTAGTATAAAAGCTAGGTTTTTCTTTTGATTCCTATTGGTTCCTTATATTCAGCAGTGGTGAGCCCCTACGAAATTTTGGGGAATTAATTACTCTCTCTCCACAATTTAGGGTCTCATCAACTATGAAAACTTACAGTAATCAATACAATACAAAATAATTCAAAATATTAAAAAATAATAAATTACACAAAAATAAGAAAAATACTACAAATATTGAAACTATTGGAAAAAAATGGGAAAATTGTTGATACGTAAAAATCGCAACAAATATATTCTTAAAAAAATAGAAGACGACATCAAATAATAAGACCCAAAATAATTATAAACGAGTAAATATTTTGGAAATTAATTCTGACAAATAACTAAAATAATACTTAGTTTAAAACATTTTTAAAAAAAATTAATAATTAAAAAAGAATGAAAAGTCGTTTAAACAAACTCACTACGATTAACAAGAATATTTGAGGAAAAAAATTAGGGATGCCTTGAATGCTAATAAAAGAAAATGACCTACAAAATTAAAGAGGAGAAAGACAAAATAATTTTGTTAGCAAATAAGGAGATGGATATATAATAAAATAACTAAAAATAATGCAGAAGAAAAATAAGAAGGGTATATTCTAAAAAAAGGTATGCAAAACTTTATATTAAATTGAAAGATGTAAATGAAAATTAACCGTTATAAAATGGCTAATGATCGAAAGGCATGAAATTAATGTACCGCGTTATCACTTATCAATGGTGGTGGTTTTTAATTTTTATACAAAAATACCAGGAGGGAGTGATATGAGGAAGTGATATGAGGGAGATGACTAGATGAGGTATTAATGTTTGGGAGAGAGAGGGGTTATGTTAGTGTAGGAGGCGGAAGTATAGGGTTAGTTAGTATTAGGAGAATAGAAGAGGTTGGGGACTTGGAGTCATATTGGAGTCTTAATGGAATAATGGGTTAGTTTGATGAGTTGTTTTTGGCTCATCTAATTTTGTTAAGATTTGGGCTCATATTTTGTTATTGGATCTTAAGATTAAGACGGGTTTATCAAAACACAAATTATAGAATAAGAAGGGGTAGTAAGATGGTCAATATTTGTAGCTATTTATCAATGGGACTGTCTTACGGTGTGCGACCGTCTCATGCAATAACTACTGAAAAGTTATTATTATTATTATCCTATGTCACTAACATTATTATCCGATACGCTTTTACCTAACTATTGAAATTTGAAATTATCTAATATGGAACACGTATGTGTATTAAGTGTATTACGTCTAATTATATTTGTATTAATTAATATAACATATTTCGTATATTATAATCTTAAAACCGTGCATTTTCTGCACGGGCATAAAACTAGTTGTGAATAAAGTTCCATCCAAATTCCTAAAAACCAAATTGCACTGTCAGCGCAATGCATCAAAATCTTAGTAACTCTTGCAGAGATGTGTATCTATCATGTGTATCTACCATGGCAGAGATGTGTATCTATCATATGTAATTAACTAATAACCAATCTAAAGAGGTGTATCTAGCTTGTGAGTATTTAGCAACGTAAATGTGGGTGTCTAAGAAGTGAAAGAAGTATATCTAGCATCCATATATGCGTAGCTAGCAATGTAAAGGTATATATCTAGCAAGGTAAAGGAGTGTATCTAGCTTGCCAAATGAGTGTATCTAGCATGTCAGAGATGTGTATCTAGCAAGGTAAATGTCTGTATCTAGCAAGTTAAAGAAGTGTAGCTAGCATGCCAATATACATGTATCTAGCTATGTAAAGGTATGTATCTAGCCGGGTAAAGAAGTGTATCTAGTTTGCCTTCTCCCATTTTAGAAGTAGGAACAAGAGGGCAAATTCTAGAAAATAAAGTGGAAGTTATTTAATTTCACTTTGATATATACTCTTTCATATAAAGAAGAATAAAACAAATATCCTAACAATGTAGGGTATCATGTGTATCTAACAAGGTAAAGATGTGTATCCATACAGTTTTAAGAAAGTGTATCCTGACAAAAAAAATTGTACTTAGAAGCCCAAAAATTAGCACTGTTGAACTAGTGGTGGACTGATGGATGAAACAAGAGGCAATTAAGAAAGAATAACATTAACGCTATTGAAGTAGTGATGCATAGTAAAACACTATAACTTCTATACTTACCAACCAATTTCTTCATTATAGCACAAACAAAACACAGGCCATTTTTTTGCCATCACCAAAATATTAGTTTAAATATGTGCACATTTTTATTCAACCTGAATAATAACAATAAATCAGTGGACCATAATGACACTTAGTAGTTGGTACCAAGTCAGTATGATATATACCAAATTACCAATGAACATTTCCAGAAATTTCAATTACCTCCACCTTTTATTTTATAAACATTGCATTTCCTTGTAATGCCACACAAGACCATTCATATTTCATACTTGTAAACTTAGAGGCATCGTAGACCGACTCCATCTGAATTATTAACTAATAACTAGAGGACAGAGGTGACTGACCATTCATTACAGCATGTGACGGAAGTGAGAATAATGAGCGCAACTCAAGTACATAGGCACCAGACTTTAGAATAGCCTAACCTGATATTTCACTCAAAAATGAATCCACAATTCATGCTAATCCAATACTAGGTACAAAGCAATCATTCCAATCCTAATCCGTAATTATACGAATCCTCAATTAACGCATAAACATAACTACATTCAGGAACATTTAATCAGAACGCAACAGCTCAGAGTATCCGGCAAAAAGCTCAAACAATTCATAGAAATCGATCAGTAAACAGTAAAAATCCAATCACACTCCAACACTCAAACGGTTCGCATAAACATAACTAAATTATTAATTAAAAAAACAGGAAAAATGACAAAAAAAAAAAGCTCATACCTATTATAGAGAAAACGAAGACTGTGAAACTATGATGAAACCGATGAACTTGTTAAGTAGGATCACGACAAATTTGCTGGTAATGTAATGTTACATTATCCACGAAATTAGGAAATAATTAGAAAAAAACAGTAAAGTTAGGGTTAGAATTGGGAGAAATTGAAAATAGTGAAATAAATTAGAGATCTTACATCAGTCAAGCCAAAAACCGCAGTAAACACATCAAAGTCGAGCGAATTTGGGGAAATCAAGTACCTAGGAATGGAATTAGGGTTAGAATTCTTCAAATTAGGTCAAATTTGGGGCAGATTTTAAAACTATTGAAGTAATTAAACAAAACTGAGATAATTAAGAAAATAAAGATGACTTACATGACGACGAATTCATGAGATTAGATCGAAATTCGAGGATTGATGATGAATTTGAGCGAAACTCGTTCAAAATTGTGGTTTGGTGCGAAAAGGTGTGATAGAGAGCGCGCTGCCGGCAGCTGATTGTTGTCCTCGGAAGACCGTCATCGGAGAACAACGTCATCTGAGGACAGTGGATGTGAGGGGCGAGAGGGATGGGAAGTGGTTGTGAGTTTGTGACTCTTGTTAGGGTGAGAGTCAGGGCGGAGTATAATAAAAATGTACAATTTGTCAAATTTTGTTTGTGAAAGAATATTTGCAAATATTGTATCTTAAGCATGTAATTATTTAGGGGGTGTTTGGTTGGAGCTTTTGGAATGGATTGGAATGGATTCAATCCATTCAAGTGTTTGGTTGGAGCATTTTGGAATGGAGTTAGATACTTGATGGATTCTAACTCCATTCCAACCCCTTGGATTTCCATACCCACATCTTCCCCCAAGTTTCTAACTCCATTCCACCTTATATTGTTTTTTTCTCCATTCCAAGGTTGAACCAAACAACTACAAACAAGTATGGGTATCTAACTCCATACCTCCATGGATTTACACTCCATTCCAATCCAATCCAACACTTTGAACCAAACGACCCCTAGATATGATTGTAATTCAGTTTCCTATATTGTAGAGATTTGATATCGAGTAGGATATTACGGAGTAGAAGAGTCTAGAATGTAGGTATCGTCTTGTATATATGTACGCTGTTGTCGATCAATTCGAGTAAGCTAATTCAATCTCTCAATACGTTTTCCTGGTTCATATTTTTCATGGTACCAGAGAGTTCGATCCATATTTTTTAACACAGTTCAAAACAAAACAAAAACGATGCCTGGAGAAGATAAATCCAAAGGCAGTAAACACAGTGAAACCAAATCAATTCCCATGACTTCACCACTCTATCTTCACCCATCGGATAACCCGAACTTGACGCTCACAACTACCGTTTTCAACGGTGATAATTACGAATTGTGGGCCGATGCAGTCAAGAATGGTCTTGATGCTAAGAACAAGTTGGGATTTGTTGAAGGGACTGTCAAAAAACCCGAGGGCGTTGAAGGAGAAGACAATCTCGAGATGGTGGCATGGCGACAGTGCAACGCCATGCTGAAAGCGTGGCTAAGGAACGTCATAGATCCAAGACTGCACCCGAGTATAACATTCACGTTAACGGTTGCAGAAATATGGCAAGAGTTAAAAGATTGATTCTCGGCAGGGAATGCACCGCGAATTCATCAATTAAAGGGTGAATTGAACGAGTGCAAACAAGGGCGACAATCGGTGGTCGAGTATTATATATACTCGTTTGAAAACTATATGGGATGAACTCGCAAACTATAGTCGAGTCTCGAAATGTACATGTGGTGCGGCAGCCATGTTGGCTAAGGAACGAGAGGAGGAAAAGGTTCATCAATTTTTGATGGGCCTCGATACGACGTTATACGGAAACATCCGTTCCAATTTGTTGATGGAAGATCCAATCACGTCCCTTACCAGAGCATATTCATTAATACTCCGAGAAGAAAGGCACACCACGATGACAAAGATAAAGGAGGAAAAGAATGAGGCAGCAATGGCGGTGAAGTCATATGGAGCAGGACGAGGCAACAGGGGTGGTTTTTCAAGAGCGGATACAGAAGATGAGGAGCCACCACCACCACAATGTACTCACTGCGGCAAATACTATCATACAGAGGAAAGTTGCTATGATAAGCATGGGTATGAAGTTGTCAAAAGCCGTGGAAGGGGCAGAGGCCGCAGAGGATCAGGGAGCACTCAAGGGAACTTTGGGCGTGGAGGAGGACACGCCGGAGCACGTGTTCAGCCAAACACGTTTCGTGCCAATGCAGTGGGGAGTACACCAACTGTATCGAAGGAGACTGAAGCACAAAATCAGAATTTGCCTTTTACCGAAGACGAAATAGTACGCATTCGTAGCCTATTGATGACAAGTCTAGAGGGTAATGATAAGATTACAGGTATGAATGTGAAAATTGTTAATGAATGGTTAATTGATAGCGGGGCTTCTCATCATATGACGGGTAAGCGAGAGTGTCTTACAAATATTCGAACTGAGATGTCGTCACTAGTTGGGTTGCCTGACGGTCGCAAGGTGGAAGCACAGGAACATGGAGAAGTGAAGTTGAGCACGAATTTAGTGCTTAAGGATGTCTTATTTGTACCATCATTAACTTGTAATTTGATATCTGTTCAACAACTGATAAGAGAAAATAATTGCATAATAACGTTCTATTCTGATTATTGCGTTGTGCAGGACCGGTCTACGAGGACGGAGATTGGACGGGGTGAGCATCAAGATGGGGTATACAATTTCACGTTGAAAAGGGGAGAATTGGTAGCAAAGACAACGTTGAAGGGAGATGCTCGACTTTGGCACAAGCGGCTTGGCACCCGTCAAACAATATTTTGTCCCGTTTTTCATCTTTAATTAGTGGTGATTTGTTTTTGAATTCTAGTTATATTTGTGATCCTTGTTGTAGGGCAAAACAGACTCGTCTACCATTTAAGTCTAATAATAAGCGGTGTGACATTTTATTTGGATTAATTCATTGTGATATTTGGGGTCACAATCGAGTTGCTAGCTTGTCCCGTGCTCATTATTTTTTAACTATTGTCGATGACCATAGTAGGGCAGTGTGGGTATATCTCATGAAAGAAAAGAGTGAAGCAGGAGAGTTATTGAGAGTTTATTGTCAAATGGTTAAAACTCAATTCAATAAATGTGTCAAAATTGTTCAAAGTGATAATGGTACGGAATTTTTGTCGGGGCCTATGAAGTATTACTATGAAGAAAATGGGATTATATTCCAAACTAGCAATATTGATACACCCCAACAGAATGGACGGGTAGAGAGAAAACACCGACATATACTAGAAAAGGCGAGAGCATTGAGATTTCAGGCAAATTTACCGACTCATTTTTGGGGGGAATGTGCGTTGATAGCTGCTTATTTAATTAATAGGACCCCAACACCACTTTTACAAGGACGTACACCATATGAACTTTTATACAACAAGAAACCAGAGTTAGATGGTCTCAAAGTGTTAGGGTGTCTTTGCTATGTTCATAACAAGGACAAACCACGCGATAAATTTGGTGAGCGGGGAAAGCAGTGTGTGTTTTTGGGGTACCCTCACAGTAAAAAAGGGTGGAAGGTATATGACTTAAAAGAGAAAAGGATGTTTGTGTCACGAGATGTAACATTTTACGAGCATGTCTTTCCGTTTGTGCATATGAATGAGAACGAACAGGCCATTAGTTTGGACAATGCGAGACAAAACAGTAGCATTGGTTCGAACGAAATGGCATATTTTCCAGAAGAAAATGACAGCGAAGATGTCATTGAAAATAGCAGAAAAAATGTCATTGAAAAAGGTGGAGATGATCAAGAAACGAGTCATGAATTGAGGGGGAGTGAGGAGAACGAAATACCCACTTCAGTTCATGAAATTGATAACAATACGGATGAAATAATGGAAGAAGAAAGGCTAGGTCGAGGAGCGAGAGAAAAGTTTGAGCCAGCATGGAGACGGGATTATGTTTGCAAATCAACAAGGATAATAAACCCCATTGACAATGCTCACTCCGACCAAACGACGTTCCCAAGGACAGGTACTCGCTACCCTCTAGTCAATTACGTTATTAGCAATTGTTTTTCTTCTTCTCACAGGACCTTCATGACAAAGATAGACGAAATCAGAGAGCCAAGTAATTACTACGAGGCAGCAAGAAATGAGAATTGGAGGGATGCTATGAGGAAAGAGATAGATGCACTAGAAAAGAATGGGACATGGAAGATTGTCGAATTGCCTAGAGGAAAGAAACCCATTGGATGCAAATGGGTCTACAAAGTTAAATACAAGGCCGATGGCACGATTGAGCGATATAAAGCAAGGCTTGTAGCTCAAGGTTTTACACAAGTCGAAGGAATAGACTATCATGAAACCTATGCACCGGTGGCGAAAATGACGAGTGTGCGTTGCTTGTTAGCCGTGGCAGTAGCAAAACAATGGATAATTGAACAATTAGATGTCAACAATGCATTTTTACACGGAGAGTTGGACGAAGAAGTCTACATGAAAATTCCGCAGGGGTTTGAAACAAAAGGCGGAAATAAAGCGTGTAAATTGTTGAAGTCGCTATATGGGTTGAAACAAGCATCTCGGAATTGGTTTGCCAAATTAACGAGTTCGCTAAAGAGGTACGGGTTTGTTCAATCTTTAGCTGACTACTCGCTTTTCACATATAATAAAGATGGTGTTTTTATTGGTGTATTGGTGTATGTTGACGACATGATAGTCGTGAGTAATAGCAATTCATCATGTGCCGTTTTCAAGGGCTTCTTAAACGAAAGTTTTGGAATCAAGGAGTTGGGACGACTCAAATACTTTCTGGGAATTGAAGTGGAGCGTAGTTCACAAGGCTTGTTTCTTAATCAGCGTAAATATGCTTTGGGAATTATTGAGGAAACGGGCATGATGGGAGCAAAACCGGTACATACACCCATACAACATCATCACGGATTAGCTTTGGCAAACGGATATGTTTTGAAGGATGTGATGAAATATAGGAGGCTCGTAGGGAGATTGGTTTATCTCACAATCACGAGGCCCGACCTTGTGTACGCGGTCCATATACTATCACAATTTGTGAATGAACCGAGAAAGGAGCATTGGGATGCGGCACTAAGGGTAGTACGTTATATCAAAATGAATCCAAGTAAGGGAATTATCATCAATAAGAATTCTGATTTGCAATTGCGTGGCTACTCCGACTCGGATTATGCAAGTTGTCCAATAACGAGAAGGTCACGTAGTGGATATTATGTTGCACTCGGGAATACTCCAGTGTCGTGGAGAGCTAAGAAGCAAGTAACGGTGTCAAAATCCACGGTGGAAGCAGAGTATCGCGCCATGGCCGCGGCTACAAGTGAGCTGATTTGGTTGAGATCATTCCTTGCGTCATTGGGAGTGTTTCACACTAAACCAATGCAATTATTTTGTGACAATCAGGCCGCACTACATATCGCGAAAAACCCGGTATTTCACGATCGTACTAAGCACATAGAAATTGACTGCCACTTCATTCGCCAACATCTAGTGGAAAATACGATCGTCACGTCCCACGTTCGTAGCAAGGAGCAAATAGCGGATTTATTTACAAAGGCACTCGGAGGTGAGACATATAACTATTTGCAACGCAAGTTGGGACTTGGTTTACCAAGTGCTCCAACTTGAGGGGGAGTGAAAGAATATTTGCAAATATTGTATCTTAAGCATGTAATTATTTAGAGATATGATTGTAATTCGGTTTCCTATATTGTAGAGATTTGATATCGAGTAGGATATTACGGAGTAGAAGAGTCTAGAATGTAGGTATCGTCTTGTATATATGTACGCTGTTGTCGATCAATTCGAGTAAGCTAATTCAATCTCTCAATACGTTTTCCTGGTTCATATTTTTACAGTTTGTCTTCAATAACGAAAAATTTTTGATAACTCGACATCATATATATGATGTCGGAGTATATAACAACTATTGTAGTTTGACCATATCTCACTTATTAAACGGAAAATAAAAATGGGTTGAAAAATCTAAATTGAGAGCTCTAACTTTATACTTCAGTGTCTTCATCCGAATTTTATAATCCTCTTTCACTCCAACAATTTTTCTCAAATTTTTATCCCATTTTTTAGTTTAATTAAGAAAAAGTTTGATGTCTAATATTACCACTAGATAATTAACTACCCGTCTTTGCACTATAATAATTGTCTCAAGACTCTTTTAACTTGGTTAGAGTACGTAATTAATTAATTTTGTCCTTTGAAAATTGAAAGGAAGATAATAGAAATAAAATAGGAGTACATGTGATAAAGATCCAAATTTGCCGGTTAGTGAGCAAGGATGGACAATAAAATCAGATGTAGAGATAATATGGAACTACACATTAAAAATGGGAAATGCAATGGGAAAAAGTGAGATTAAAGAGAGAAATAATGTTAGCAACATAAACTTAAGATATGAAAGTAAAGAGACAAAAATACCCTATAGCAGCGTTGATAGGAAAAAGGTAATGGACAAAAAAACATAGCAGCCAATATTCGAACGCGGGTCTTGTTGGAATATGTGTCCTCCGACAATAATGCGATCACGACTGTTGATCATAATGATCACATGTTTAAGTCTCATTTTAAAGAATACAATTGGGAAGTAATTTTGTTACATCACAACGGTCAACATATATCGGTAATGATTGGTCGACTAGAGTTTGACATTCGTCGTGCGACGGTGGTGATCGTTATTGACCCCTAGGTCATACCTATAGGGCAACACTCTTAATTGATTATTTAATTAATCGTATAATGTTACGAGTTAATTAAATTACTTGAAAATTGACGGACGATTTTTGGAAGTAAAATTTACGTATCAAATTGAAATGTGATTAAATGAGATACGGTCTGAGTAATTGAATTGTATAATTACTCGGATGAAATAATTGTTTAATGTAACAATTAAATTGAATGAATTATTATAAATACAATCTGTTGTGATTTATAAATGGTAAAATATTTTGGCACAAGTAATTATGAAATTACTAAGTCGATTTTGTATGTGACGTATTTTTATTAATACGTTGATTTTTAATATGTTAAAAATACATAACAAATTTATGTCACATATGACATGTAACATATTGACAATTGACAAAAATAATATGGAATCCATATTATCAAGTGGGCCGAAAATTAGAGGGTTTTTAAGCTAATTATATGTTGATTGTAATTAGTGGAGGGCATGATGATTACCCTAGTCACTAGCCATGCAAGCCTATTGTTTATTGTGAAGAACAATTTTTCCATGCATTGGCTCCCCAAAATCCCTCTTCTTACACGGTTTTGAGAAGACAAAACCCATGATGGTTTTTCTATAATTTTTACTTAATAATATACAAAATGTTGTAAATTATTTTCATTTCATTCACTCATCCAAAATTAGTGTTCTAGAGAGAATAAAAATCCTCCTCTTCTTCTCTCTAAAACCCGAAATAATTAAGTATTTTATAAATATTTTGGTTCAATTTTCTACTAGATTAATATTATACTAGTTCTTGTAATATTAATTAAATTAAGAGAAAGCCTTGGGTATAAAGCTTAGGGAGAGATCCTACACTTGGATCTTGGTTCATCCATAAGGGAAAGCTCAAGAACAAGAGAGAAAGATGATCTCTATTGTGCCCATTAAACCGAAATCACCAATGTAAGGACATGATTTCTCCTCTATTTTTAATATTGTTTGCATGCATAAAATCCGCATTTAATTTTATGACAAATTAATTTCGACATATATGAGTATGTTAGTATGTATATGAATCTACATTTCCTTCAATTGGTATCAGAGCCACGGTTGTTTGCATGCAAATCGGTTAAAAGTTTTTCCGAGTTATAAGAATAACAAATAAAACTTGTAAAATTTGTGTTATTATGATATATCACGAAATTAATCCATGCATGTTAATATTTCTGGTCCTAAAATGTTTTAGGATATTTTGGTTAATTTTTCGGATTTTTATTGTTCATATTTTACAATAATGGCATTTAAATATGATTTTATGAGTAAAAATGTCATTTTTGGTCTAAAATTAGCTATACTTCGAACTTTCAGTTGATTTTTGGATATGTTGTCACATATATTATTTTGAGATAACCTGTAAATTTTCATAATTTTTGGACTTGTTATGCTCGAAAAATGGTTTTTTCATTATTAAATTCGGATTTAGGTGAAAAATAGGTTAATATGAGTTAAATTTCGAATCTGGTCTCACATGCAATTTTACAAGATGTGTGTAAAATAATTGGCTATAAAGAAGTCTTTTTGCATGATTTATGGATTTTTGAAGAAAAATAGCATAAATAGTGACATTATTAGTGAAAAATTAATAAAACATAATCTATGACTTAGGAAAAACGTCAAATGTTGCATTTTATTATCTTTTTCAGATCTAAAATTGAAAAGTTAATGAAAATAATTTTTTCCATGTTTTTATGATTATTTTATTAAAATCGATAAACCGCAACATTGTTTTTCCGGAAAAATTTCGAAATTTTTAACCTAAGATTTTGAACATTATGAGTGTCATGGTATTTTTCCAGAATGTTCATGAATTTAAATTTCAAAATTTGAATTTATTTGAAATTTTGTGATTTATTTGAAGTTTAATAGCTTATTTTTGTAATTTTGGTCCATTTATGAACAATTTTATAAAATAAGGGTTA
Organism: Silene latifolia; assembly: GCF_048544455.1. Lineage (NCBI taxonomy): Eukaryota > Viridiplantae > Streptophyta > Magnoliopsida > Caryophyllales > Caryophyllaceae > Silene > Silene latifolia. Next base: position 90,028,922 of record NC_133529.1, read on the forward strand.
ATTATGGTCAAATTATTAGTGAAGACTAAATTTTGAGTCCTAAGAGGTTAGGGTAATTAACTTATGCATAAATATGAGTTTATGTATTTTTGTGATTATAAAAATGTTGAAATCACGCAAATCCGTAAAAACCGAGTAATATACGATATTGGCTAATTAAAGGCGATTTAGCATAAAATTGAGCATGTTCATACATATTATAATGCTGCATTTTCTTTATGATTGTCATAATTTTAATTTATGTAATTTTGAATTATGTAATTTTACTTAGTATGGCCTTAGTTTTTAATTGGTATTTCCCGAAATGTATGGGAATATCGATTCGGTTGTAATTTTTATTGTGATCTCGTATCACCGTTTTGTAATTTAATAGATTTTTTTTTTTAAGTTACAAATGTATAATAGGAAATTATGTAATTTATTATGTAATTTTATTCATTCCGGAGTTCCCAAAGACGGATTTCTTCAAGAATGGCGATACATAAAGACGGTGTTACCTCGAGATGCGTGCCACAACCGAAGTTCAAGGGACCAATGGAGTTGGTTTCCGAATATGTAATAGTTAAATAGTTTTTCTATTTTAGGAAAGGCCATACTAGGATTTATTTATTTTTATGCTTGCATTTTATTTTATGTCACATGCATCGCTAAATCGCCATAACTAAACATGCATCCTTATTTTATCGAGTTTATCGACCGTGTCAATTAAAATTATCGTAGTTCACCGCTTTAGTTCACTTAAAACGTGATAGATAATAAATTGACATGACCTCTCGCTAAAACAATTAATTGAGACATAGCCTTACCAAATAGTAGAAACCATGAAAACCTATTTCGCGAGGGAGTGCGCTCGGCCCCACCGGGGTACAAACCTTGTTACGTAGGGGAAGTGGGTGATGAATGTTAATCCACCGAATTCATGTTGATAAGGGATGTATCGGCCACACCGTGCCCAAGTTAATGTGGGTTTGGATCATGGACACATTTATTCGAAATTTGGATTGAACTCAACAAAAGTTTTTGATAAGGGATGTATCGGCCCCACCGTGCCCTTGTCGATGTGTTTTGGGCTAAAGATAATTGTTAATGTAATATTATCGACCAAGAGTTCTAAAAGTAGAATCGATTAAACGTTAATCCACCGAGTTATATTGATAAAGGATGTATCGGCCCCACCGTGCCTAAGTCGATATGAATTTGGGTCTTGGAATCATTTATCTAGTTGGGTAGAGGTCACTAGAAAAATGCATAAAACTTGTTTAAATCATACATTTTTACGAGTATTATTAAAACGACAATTGTTGTACTCCTTATATTTTGTTTTGTAGACTACTTCTTTTTCATAACAAATGGCAACACCAACACCAACTCCTAATGCTACACCTCTCGCTAGTTCGTCTTGGCTCCGATCCTTTATGGATCGATGTAAACTTGAAAAGAATGGGTCAAATTTCTCCGAATGGGATGCCCAACTCAAATTAGCCGCCGAAGGTGACGACAAGCTTCGTTACCTTACCGAGGCCTCTCCGCCCGAACCCTCCACTAGGTCCACCGCGGCCACTAGGGAAGCGTATGAGGCTTACCAAAAGGAGTCCGCCGCAATGAAAAATGTCTTGATATTTGCGATGGAGGCGGACCTCCAAAGGAGAGCCTTTAAAATGGGCAATGCTAATGAGATTTACTCCAAACTTGTGACCATGTTTTCACAAACTCCGCGAATCGTCCAATATGAGGCGGCCGCGGCATTCTTTGATCTCGACTTCAAAGAGGGCCAAAAGGTTAGCCCTCATGTGCTCAAACTCATGGAGCTTGTCGAGACCTTGAAAATTCAAAAGGTTGAAATCCCCAAAGAACTCATCGTAGATAGGATTCTACACTCCTTGTCCAAAGTCAAGGCATATGTGCAATTCCGGGTGAATTTCAACATGCAAGACAAGGATGTGTCTCTTGAGGAGTTGCACAAGTTACTTGTGCAAGCCGAGAGGGACATGGGGTTAAATGTGAACCCTCCCAAGGATGTGCTTAACATAAGCACTAAAAGTAAGGGGAAGTTCAAGAAGAATGGGAGAAAGGGCAAGAAGCAAGCTCCCACATTCACCAAAGCTAAATCTTGTGAAGCTAGCACCTCAAAAGTCAAGAAGGGTCCTCTTGATAAATGCCATTATTGTAATGGCATGGGACATTGGAAAAGGAATTGTTCCAAATACCTTGGTGATATCAAAGCTGGAAAGATCACTCCAGTAGGTAAATGACTATCCTTCTTTTATGTTTCTAATTCAACTATGGTATTATGATGCAAACTTGTGATAATGTATCTCCCTTTTTATTGTAAATAGGGCCTCCACCAAGCAAAGACAAAGGAAAGGAAAAGCAAGCATGAGAAACCATGGAGAAGCTAAGGATAGCTTTTATGGAGCTTTGCTTTTCATTGTCTTATTTTAAAGTTATGTTTTGAATTTTTAGAACTTTAAGTTTCCGTGTTCGACATGGAAAGGTATTTTGGATAATGGTTTGTATTTTGGATGATGGTGACTTGGTTTGCAACCCAAGTCACCCGTTTTATCATTTATCCTTTCATGTTCTAAAATTCATCTTTAAATGCTTGCACTTTGAAACATAAGATTAGTCACTTAAAGTGATCTAATAGACAAATATAATGACGGGTTTCATTATATGTCTATGATCATTTATGAAGCGATTTTGAGTCTATGAACTCTCTTAAAGGAATGTCAATCACCAAGTACACATATAAAATCAATAACTATTAGTCTATCTATGAGATAGTTCTCCTTATACTTCAACATCATTAATTTGTGTCTCATATGCTATCTTTGAATGTTTAGTGTATTTATTCTAAAGATAGAGTGGGAGGAAAATGAGGACACAACACACAAGGCAAGATAAAATTGTGTACTTGTGTATATGAAGATCTACACAAGAGAGAATGATTTGAATAAAGGTATATTTATTTACATAGTATGCCGAATGGATGAGATCTATGGTCTCAAGTTAGTTCTATATGACTAAAGAGACCAAGTGTAGTAATCATAAGAGAATATTCTCAAGATAACTACACGAGGAGACCAAAAGAAAGTTTTGGAAGAAAAATGACTAATGTAAAGTCTTAACAAGTTTTGACTAAGTTCATGAAACATTTGACCAATAGTTTCAACCTTGAGATTTACTTAAGAGCCTAAATGAATCATAGTAACATACTAGTTATGATCGAGTTGCAAAGATTGATATACCGATATCTTCAATGACCAAAGTTTTAACCACGCAAATGTCATTGCTTAACCTCACTATGGAATGGTTAAACCTCCTTCCAAAAGGGTATTTGCGAAGGACGTATTCTAGATATTGTTTATATTTGAATAATGACATTACTACACATCATTATGACATGAGTGTGTTGGAGATTTAAAATCTCTTTCCGTAAGGTTAAGATGAGACCACTTCAAAATAGGTATTTTGAAAGGATATGATGGGAACATATATGGTTTTATCCTAATAACTTGGCAATGCAATTTATATTTCAATTCTTAATAAAATTTTCGATTGAGAAGTCAATTTCGAAATATGTAGAATTGAGTGGGAGTTTGGCAATTATCATGTGAAGACATGGAATTTAGTGGGAGCTATCATCCTTTGAATATTTACGACTCATCACTCATTAAAGAATGACGAGCTAATACCTTCTTTCATAAAGAAGCTTTTGAGTTTTCAATTATGGATGAAAATGGACTATGATGAATCCAATTACATCAAGGGATGTTGGATTAGTATTAAGAGATACACATCGTATCAACATTCACATAGGTTATTCATGTAGATGAAAATGGAATTGCCATTAGCAGTCATGGTCGTTCATTGAACCTATGAACGGTTGATCTCATGATTATTAATAACTAATGTTTCCGCCATTAGAATAATCATGTACATGTCCAATTATGAATCATATGCATAAGAGCATGATGATTGATTGGTGAGCCATAATAGAAACGTCATGAATTCTCAAGTAGAATCCGATGAGCGATTTCGGTGTTTGACGGAATACTCCATTATGTGATAAGAGGTTGCACATATTATAGAAAGTCCGAGCACATGTAAGGATTTATGAGAATCCCAATTCTTTCAAGCCCAGAAAGAGAAATGAGAAGTTTTGGAAAGATGCTTGGTTAAATAAGAGGTTATTCAAAATAATCTTTCCTAGTTAAGCTAGGACTTGTGAGAAGTGCTAAGCTAAATAATCTTGTCAATTGTTACAAGATTCTACAAAACATATACCTAGTGCATTGTGTGTGGATGGAGTACTTGATCAGTACAAGTTATATCATTCATCACAAATTCATTCGTTATGAGATAATCGATAAGAAAGTTCTTTCAAGTTAAAGAACCAAAATCAAGGTCGGGAACCTTGATGTGTACTTGGTAAGATTCATGTTATGAAAGAGAACATGAATGTAAAGGAGATTGCAAGTGTAAGAAGTTTGAACACATGGACACATGGGATGTTAAACTTCTATTGCAATCCATAAGTGTTTACACTGACGATATACATCACAAGGTTGTAATATGATATTGACTACCCGAGTGTGATGTCGACATTTGTCGTTTGAGTTATTATTAACTCACCTTGTACATTGTTATATCCAAACGGGTTGTAGAGACAATTGAACCCCGTTAAAGTGAACATGGATTAACATTGTTTTTGCCCATAGTTACTTATATGAGGTGACGTCTCGAAGTGACTAGAGTGTGATGCGATTGATGGCAAGTTCAAGTGCCATAGAGTCATGTGAGATGACTAGTCGATCACATAGGCAGACTGTTAGGAACATTTTGTCGGGCCTAATGACCGCTTATAGAGTTCTGGCAAATTTATATAGCCTGGTCGTGGCGAGAGCTACTATAGTATTCGAATGAGTCGATTCTTTTGACTAAAGACTATTCACCTAAGATGGCACAGTTTCAGATTAACTTTGATTTGTGTTACTACGACCTTCGTAAATGGGGTCAAATGGGCATATTTTGGGTTATGATGGTTGTGGCTAGTCGAAGGGAATGAGTGCGATAGGAATTGTCCACCCCTAGTCAGGGTTATAACAATATCTCAGGGCCACTCGAGGAGTAATGAACTGGAAATGCGTGGCCACGCTCGGAAAGTATCTATGATAGATAAGTCGGTCCAATCGGTTATTCTCCGGATCGAGGAAACCACTCTCGATATGATCACTTGCAAGTACGACCGAAAGACACCTTGCATTGAGTGGGAGATAGTAATAGGACAAGAGAATTGGTGACGCACACTTGTCGAGGACAAGTGGGAGATTGTTGGAATATGTGTCCTCCGACAATAATGCGATCACGACTGTTGATCATAATGATCACATGTTTAAGTCTCATTTTAAAGAATACAATTGGGAAGTAATTTTGTTACTGTCAACTGGTCAACATATATCGGTAATGATTGGCTGACTAGAGTTTGACATTACTGTCGTGCGACGGTGGTGATCAGTTGACCCCCTAGGTCATACCTATAGGGCAACACTCTTAATTGATTATTTAATTAATCGTATAATGTTACGAGTTAATTAAATTACTTGAAAATTGACGGACGATTTTTGGAAGTAAAATTTACGTATCAAATTGAAATGTGATTAAATGAGATACGGTTTGAGTAATTGAATTGTATAATTACTCGGATGAAATAATTGTTTAATGTAACAATTAAATTGAATGAATTATTATAAATACAATCTGTTGTGATTTATAAATGGTAAAATATTTTGGCACAAGTAATTATGAAATTACTAAGTCGATTTTGTATGTGACGTATTTTTATTAATACGTTGATTTTT